>NC_044916.1:19628628-19739212 GCF_003576645.1 Ipomoea triloba | reverse complement strand
TTGGGTGTGGGGGGGGGGGGGGGGGGGGGGGGGGGCGAGTAGTTTTGCCATTTTGAAAGTTAATCGTGTTGACTATTGGATTTTTTTCGTCAGGCTTTTCATTTCCATTTGGAGTTCGCCGATGCTATTCCACTTTCTTCCTCCTTAGTTTTCCGTCCTTTGTTATGCTTTTCTCTATCCGAACTGCCTTTCATCTCTGCTCTAGTAATTCCGTCTTTGTGATACCTCACATATTTTGATAGTTATTTATAGTAATAATTCATTATTTTATATAAAACTTTTATTTTATGATATATTAGTATGTGTGTAGTATTTATTTTAATAATTAATTAAGGATATATGGTAATATTAGTAATAATATTGCGTACACATACACATGTTTAATAGTATATTTACCGCACATGATGATTATATTTCTATACATATAATGGTGTATTTTAATAAAATTTGCGGTAATAATATTTTTGTTACTAATATTATTATTATTATTATTATCGTTATAATTATTACTAATATCACTATTAAAGAAAAAAACAATTATTATAGTTTTTATCAATTGTTTTGATATATACAACACACGCGCGCGCGCGCGCGCGCGCACACACACACACACACACATATATATGGATAACTATTAAGGTGGAATATTTATAATTAATATAATATAATGTATATGTACACTATATAGATATTTATGCATATATAAGTGCATACACAAGTTATGTTTGTATAAATGGATACAATTTTATAATGATTTATATGATTTATTAGTGATTAATATGAATATAGATAATTATTTATATTATTTATTAGTAAGAAAAATGATTTTGATAAATATTATTTTACGTGCTAGGTAAACATTACTTAGCAAAGTTTTGCTAACTTTGTTTTTGTATGTTTTTGAAAATTACATTTTGTTCAGGAAATTGAGAATGTGGCTGCTTGATGAGAGCGTGGTTGTAGATAGCTTTAGCTGTTATAAGATTTGACATTCGAGAAAGAATTTAGACTTATAATAAATTAAATGTTGGTATTATTATTTTGTTAAGACGATGTTTCAGTTTAGCCTTGCATCTAGCTATAGTTAAGTTAGATGTGGCGGTAACACCCTTGGGTTTAAGAGGATATTAAACAATTTATTTTTATATATTGGATTGTGACTAGTTTCTAAATCAAGATATATATATATTTTTTATTTTGGGATTCTAATTTTGGAAATTTCTATCTTTAAAAATACTATAAATAGTAAGATTTGTGAATGAAAAATGGGGGTGTTACAAGTTGGTATCAGAGCAATTCGAACCTTTGGGAGCCTAGGTTATGAGATCTTGGATATAGGAAGTATGAGCCTAGATTATGAAATTTTGGAATTATCGCAGTGAGGATGTGTGACATTGTATTGTTGTTGCATTTTGTTTTTGAATGCTAATACCTGCAAGTGGTGTTATTTGACTTGGTGAAAATTGGAAATTTTGGAGGTAATATTTTATGTTTTAATATAAATTATTAATGTTTGTTGGAGTTATTAATGTTTTCTTTATTTAGTGTGTGCAATGGTTTCAATATGTATTGCATGTTAGTAGTGGTGGATTGAAGTTATGTATTTGGGTTCATGTTGGTGTGCATTTTGTATGTTTTTATTCTGTTTTCCTTTGTATTCATGGTGTGTTAATTTGGTTTCTTGTTCTAACATACTGTTTAGGGGAGTAGCCTCGGACTAAGGTTGAAGGGAAGCTAGTGCTGTAAGCTACCAATGCTGGTGACGCTGGTGGTAGGAGGCCACATGCATTTCTTAATAGGCTGCAAGTAGACCCCGCTTGGAATGCCCCCGAGTACGAGTTGACTAAGGTGGAGAAGGCCCAATTTGCAAGTATGACTACAAGGTGTTCTGCAAGGATTCTTGTTTTAGCTCGCAAGAAGTTTTCTAGACGACAACGGTGAGCAATATGTGAGTTGGGGTTTGAGAAGTTGTTGGAACGACGATGACTGTAACTCCCCCATATTCTAACACAATAAACATAAGGAAAATTCTATTTTGGTAACATAAATCCTTCGAATGTCAATCAACCAAAATACTGATTAGACTCCTCAAACTTGAGGGGTGTGTTACCGCCACACCTACCCACTCACAGATAGATGCAAGGCTTACACCAAAATTAATACTTCCAAAAACAAGGGTTTTACAAGATCCAATATCAAGTTTACTACAAATTCTCAAGTACTAGTAACAAAAATGAAAGCTAGAAAAAAGTATCTAACAAAAACATAGTTACAAATATCCCATAACAACCATACTAATGTCTCAAAGGTGAAGTTTATACACGTGGAATCACTACAAGGGAAACTACAATTGCCACTACGCACTCACACTATCATACATTTACTCCAAACATGAAAATAACAAGTTTCAAAGGCATATATAAAAGCACAAAGTTAGCATAAAATGCTAAGTAAGAATCATTTTGCCCAGTGAAACAATTACATTTTTAGTTGGAAAGAAAAAAAAGGATTATACTTTCAAAACTATAGAGTTTATACTTTATCAAAAGGTTTTACACTTCAAGATATTCAAGATAACCACGCACTCAACCGTAATATCAATACTCCAATCATAGACACGGGGAAAGATTTCCATCATATATATATATATATGGGAACTTAAATCTCACTAGTGGGGCAAGAACATCATCTCAGTGAAGTCCTAGTGAATAGTAACTCACTACTGAACACTCTGTAAAAATCCACACTCTTCCAAAAGTGAAAGGAACACAGGGACATCAACTTAGTGAAGCCCTAGTGAACAGTAATCCACTCTACCAAACACTCCACAAATTTCCCCTTTCATGGAAATCAAGACTAAAACTTTCAGTGCACACCCTAGAGGGTTTTCTAAGCCCGAATTGTAGTAACTAGCCCTAGAAACCCATGATATTTTCTACGAGGTTACTCCTCAGAACAAAGTACTCCTAGTCTTAGTACTTGTGATAGTTTCTATCGAATACTCTCAACATATAGGGTATTTAACCCACAATTCTCAAAAATATCAAAACTCAGCTCAAAACACATTTTCATCTACAAATAGCTTATATATACATATACATAGATCTATGAACCAAATGTCAACACTAGTTGCACATATTCTGCTATCTACCATGGTTTTGAAAACAAGATAAGCTTCATAAAATGTTAAAATTAAGCAGATAGACATGTAGCATATAATGACTAGAGCAAAACTCATTTGAATAGACATGAATCTTACCCCTACTGCTACCACTTTAACAGCAAGAATCCCCTCTCTAAGCTTGATATTCTACAGCACCTCCACCTTAAACCAAGACCAAAACCACACAATGCAACCCATCAACACACAAAAAACCTCATTACAAAACAGAGCAGACTAACCGGAGATGAAATGAAGAGAAGATAAAGGAAGAAAACTTACAAGGGTTTGAACCTAGCTAAGCAAGTCTCAGGTCCTCACAAAATGAAAGAGAGTAGAGAGGGGATTAAAGAGGCTGAAAGATGAACAATTTATATTTATAGGTAGGGTTGGAATCCCTAGGCTGAGGAGATGCGAGAATCTAGATTCAAAATCATAGTATATTCTATAACATAAGTAGATTGGGCTAAGAGGGTTGGGCTTGGTGAAGTATTTGTCAGGCTTAGAAATAAATGGTTTGGGCTTGAGCTTCGGCTTAGAATAGTGATAATAATAATGATGATGATCATAGGCTAGTCTCAAATAAGTTTTGTGTTCAAACAATGATATAATATTAAGTTGGTAAAAATCATGAATCATAAAATAGTTTAATTTAGATTTTCGTAGTTAAAATAATTTGTTTTGAAATCATAAATATTGAAATATCTATGGTTGCCAAAAATTATTATTACTACTACTATTATTATTATTATTATTATTTTTGGGGTATTTGTATTAAAATAATATTGTTGAAAATAATAGGGTGTTATAATGACCCTGAGGTTGGGGAATGGTGTTGTGGTGCAAATCAAAGAAGAGGATTACCTAGGGGTGAGATTGAGATTACCAAGTAGGGTGATAAGACTCCGAGATACCCTTATTTCAGGCACATTTTAGGGTGTTTTATCGCGTCTATAGCATCCTTACTTGGGAAATTATGTGCGTAAATGCTTGAAAATCACTAACTGATGCACAAAAGCTACTTTTAGCTTAAAAGAAGTAAAACAGGAGCCCCAGGAGCAATTAGGACCAAAAGTTGAGCTTAAAGAGCAAACCAGGCAAGAGCGGAGCCCTGGAGGACCAAACTGGAAGGCCACACGCGTGTGAGCAGGCGTGAATACTTTCCAGAAGCTTCCCACGCACGCTCACACGCGTGTGAGAGGCGTGGAGATGGTGATGCGCAAATTTCAGCTAGGGTTGTCATTTCGGAGACTATTTAAACCCCTTTGATGAATTTTCAGGAGAGGATCCCAGAAATTTAGTTTTCCTTTTCTTAGTTTTTCCTTTGGAGAACTTTCTCCATTTTTCTTAGCTTTCTAGATTAGATCAATCTCCATTGTAGCAAGACAACAAGCTTGGATTGAAGATCTTCTTCTCTCTAGGTGATCTCTATTTCATTTCTATAATTTTAGCTATCTTATTCTTGGATTAAATTAGCTTTTGTTTGCATTTCATACTATGAGTAGCTAGTTTAGTCTAGGAATTTGGATTGTGTGATTGAATATTGTTTGTATGATGATCTTATCTCTATATCTTGGATCTATGAGTTTGTGTTGATGGATTATCTATTCTTGTCTATTGATTGTTGTTTTGATGAGATCTTGTTTGGATGTGGCCAATCTAGATGAGAGATTGAGCTCTTGACTCTTTCATGTCTTTGATTAGAGTTAGGATTTGAAGCTTGACACAATCATAGTTCCTATGGACTTCTTAAGAATAATAGGATAGTGTGTAGCTTAAGTGTTTGATAAAATTCCTCTTAGAACTTTTGATTCTTGAAGGCACTCCTAAGTCAAAGAAGCCTTAGTACACAAAGGTGGAAAAGGACTAAGACAACACACTCTTGAATAGACAATATCCTAGCAATCCTAATCCTGATAAGACTCCGAGATACCCTTATTTCAGGCACATTTTAGGGTGTTTTATCGCGTCTATAGCATCCTTACTTGGTAAATTATGTGCGTAAATGCTTGAAAATCACTAACTGATGCACAAGCTACTTTTAGCTTAAAAGAAGTAAAACAGGAGCCCCGGGAGCAAATAGGACCAAAAGTTGAGCTTAAAGAGCAAACCAGGCAAGAGCGGAGCCCGGAGGACCAAACTGGAAGGCCACACGCGTGTGAGCAAGCGTGAAACTTTCCAGAAGCTTCCCACGCACGCTCACACGCGTGTGAGAGGCGTGGAGACGGTGATGCGCGAATTTCAGCTAGGGTTGTCATTTCGGAGACTATTTAAACCCCTTTGATGAATTTTCAGGGAGGATTCCAGAAATTTAGTTTTCCTTTTCTTAGTTTTTCCTTTGGAGAACTTTCTCCATTTTTCTTAGTTTTAGATTAGATCAATCTCCATTGTAGAAGACAACAAGCTTGGATTGAAGATCTTCTTCTCTCTAGGTGATTTCTATTTCATTTCTATAATTTTAGCTATCTTGTTCTTGGATTAAATTAGCTTTTGCTTGCATTTCATATTATGAGTAGCTAATTTAGTCTAGGGATTTGGATTGTGTGATTGAATATTGTTTGTGTGATGATCTTATCTCTATATCTTGGATCTATGAGTTTGTGTTGATGGATTATCTATTCTTGTCTTTTGATTGTTGTTTTGATGAGATCTTGTTTGGATTTGGCCAATCTAGATGAGAGATTGAGCTCTTGACTCTTTCATGTCTTTGATAGAGTTAGAGTTAGGATTTGAAGCTTACACAATCAAAGTTCCTATGGACTTCTTAAGAATAGTAGGATAGTGTGTAGCTTAAGTGTTTGATAAAATTCCTCTTAGAACTTTGGATGCTTGAAGGCACTCCTAAGTCAAAGAAGCCTTAGTACACAAGGTGGAAAAGGACTAAGACAACACACTCTTGAATAGACAATATCCTAGCAATCCTAATCCATGACCTTAGACACTCCACTATGCAATATTCATGAACACTATCCAATCCCTACCCCTTTTACATATTCCCAAATCACTTTTACTTTACTACTCTCTTGCACTCAAACCAACCAATGAACTACTCTCACTCACAAATCACCTTCACCACACTCGAATCCTATGCATGATCCAATCAAGTAAACTCCCGAATGTTTGACACCCTCCACGTCCTTCCTTCGAGACCGACACTCGGGTCACAGACTTTCCGTTTTAACATAATATCTTTTGACATTTCATGCACGCAATTGTCAGTCACTTTCGCAGGGGGGGGCATGAGGGAAGAGACCGACACTCGTCACAGACTGGGTTGTCAAAATGGCGCCGTTGCCGGGAGGGCAATAGGTTGTCATATGTTTTTGTTTACTTTGATTGCATGAATGCTAGATTTGAGAAATGTTAATCCATTCCACTTAATTTGTTTTTTTTACTTGTTTTTGCTACTAACCCAATTGACTACTTCTAGTCAATTGTGGAAATTTTCGTTTCATTGATAATTTTACTAGGTGAATGCACACCGAGCAAAAGGAAACCAAGGTTTACTACCCTACATTCCTGAAATTAATAGAGCAACTAGAAGGAAAAACCCAAGGATCACTAATGGCTTCATCAAGCGCAACAAGAAATCCACAAGGAAGAGGCACAACAGTACCAAATCCCCCAGTTCCAATTAATCCAAGTACCGATTAACCATGAAGAACCAATCATTGAAGAACCACAAGCTAACAGAGCAAACAACCAAGAGAACATTCGTGAAGAGGAATATTATGGAAATCCTCAAGAACCACAAAGATCAATTGCAGATTACATGACTCCGGATTTTAACATGCACAACTCAATCTATGTACCCCAATGGAGAACGTCAACTTTCACGTGCATCCAACTATTCTCACACTGGTTCAGAACAATCAATATTCGGGATTACCATCTGAAGATCCCAACGCACACATCACAAGGTTTATACGAGCATGTGGGATGTACAGACAAGAAGGCGTTAGCGAGGAAATAGTTCGACTCAAATTATTCCCATTTTCAGTTATAGGAGAGGCAGCACGATGGTTGGAAAGCCAAGACGACAATCATTTCAGAACGTGGCAACAGTTGCATCGTGAATTCATGAACGAGTTCTTTCCCATTACAAAAACTATGAGGATTAGAAGGTTGATACAAGAATTCAAACAAGGAAGACTTGAAAGTTTGGGAGAGGCTTGGCGAAGATTTAAAGTTCTTAAAAGGCAATGCCCACAAGATCTGATGCACCCATGGGACATGATTAGCTCATTCTATGGAGGGTTGACAGATGAAGGAAAAAGATGTTGCTTGACTCATCCTCCAGCGGTGCTTTGTCTCCNATTTTCCAGAAATTTAGTTTTCCTTTTCTTAGTTTTTCCTTTGGAGAACTTTCTCCATTTTTCTTAGTTTTTAGATTAGATCAATCTCCATTGTAGAAGATAACAAGCTTGGATTGAAGATCTTCTTCTCTCTAGGTGATTTCTATTTCATTTCTATAAGTTTAGCTATCTTGTTCTTGGATTAAATTAGCTTTTGCTTGCATTTCATATTATGAGTGGCTAATTTAGTCTAGGGATTTGGATTGTGTAATTGAATATTGTTTGTGTGATGATCTTATTTCTATATCTTGGATCTATGAGTTTGTGTTGATGGATTATCTATTCTTGTCTTTTGATTGTTGTTTTGATGAGATCTTGTTTGGATTTGGCCAATCTAGATGAGAGATTGAGCTCTTGACTCTTTCATGTCTTTGATTAGAGTTAGGATTTGAAGCTTGACACAATCATAGTTCCTATGGACTTCTTAAGAATAATAGGATAGTGTGTAGCTTAAGTGTTTGATAAAATTCCTCTTAGAACTTTTGATTCTTGAAGGCACTCCTAAGTCAAAGAAGCCTTAGTACACAAAGGTGGAAAAGGACTAAGACAACACACTCTTGAATAGACAATATCCTAGCAATCTGATAAGACTCCGAGATACCCTTATTTCAGGCACATTTTAGGGTGTTTTATCGCGTCTATAGCATCCTTACTTGGTAAATTATGTGCGTAAATGCTTGAAAATCACTAACTGATGCACGGAAGCTACTTTTAGCTTAAAAGAAGTAAAACAGGAGTCTCGGGAGCAAATAGGACCAAAAGTTGAGCTTAAAGAGCAAACCAGGCAAGAGCGGAGACCCGGAGGACCAAATTGGAAGGCCACACGCGTGTGAGCAAGCGTGAAAACTTTCCAGAAGCTTCCCACGCACGCTCACACGCATGTGAGAGGCGTGGAGACGGTGATGCGCGAATTTCAGCTAGGGTTGTCATTTCGGAGACTATTTAAACCCCTTTGATGAATTTTCAGTGGGAGGATTTTCCAGAAATTTAGTTTTCCTTTTCTTAGTTTTTCCTTTGGAGAACTTTCTCCATTTTTCTTAGTTTTTAGATTAGATCAATCTCCATTGTAGAAGATAACAAGCTTGGATTGAAGATCTTCTTCTCTCTAGGTGATTTCTATTTCATTTCTATAAGTTTAGCTATCTTGTTCTTGGATTAAATTAGCTTTTGCTTGCATTTCATATTATGAGTGGCTAATTTAGTCTAGGGATTTGGATTGTGTAATTGAATATTGTTTGTGTGATGATCTTATTTCTATATCTTGGATCTATGAGTTTGTGTTGATGGATTATCTATTCTTGTCTTTTGATTGTTGTTTTGATGAGATCTTGTTTGGATTTGGCCAATCTAGATGAGAGATTGAGCTCTTGACTCTTTCATGTCTTTGATTAGAGTTAGGATTTGAAACTTTACACAATCAAAGTTCCTATGAACTTCTTAAGAATAGTAGGATAGTGTGTAGCTTAAGTGTTTGATAAAATTCCTCTTAGAACTTTGGATGCTTGGATGCACTCCTAAGTCAAAGAAGCCTTAGTACACAAGGTGGAAAAGGACTAAGACAACACACTCTTGAATAGACAATATCCTAGCAATCCTAATCCTTGACCTTAGACACTCCACTATACAATATTCATGAACACTATCCAATCCCTACCCCTTTTACATATTCCCAAATTCACTTTTACTTTACTACTCTCTTGCACTCAAACCAATCAATGAACTACTCTCACTCACAAATCATCCTTCACCACACTCGAATCCTATGCATGATCCAATCAAGTAAACTCCCGAATGTTTGACACACCTCCACGTCCTTCCTTCGAGACCGATACTAGGGGAGTCACAGACTTTCCGTTTTAACATAAATATCTTTTGACATTTCAGCCTATGCACGCAAACCTTGTCACAATCCTAATCCTTGACCTTAGACACTCCACTATGCAATATTCATGAACACTATCGAATCCCTACCCCTTTTTACATATTCACAAAATCACTTTTACTTTACTACTCTCTTGCACTCAAACCAACCAAATGAACTACTCTCACTCACAAATCCACCCTTCACCACACTCGAGTCCTATGCATGATCCAATCAAGTAAACTCCCGAACGTTTGACACACCTCCACATCCCTCCTTCGAGACCGACACTCGGGAAGTCACAGACTTTTCGCTTTATCATACAAATATCTTTTGACATTTTACCATATGCACGCAAGAGTTGTCAAAATGGCGCCGTTGCCGGGGAGGGCAATAGGTTGTCATATGTTTTTGTTTACTTTGATTGCATGAATGCTAGATTTGAGAAATGTTAATCCATTCCACTTAATTTTGTTTTGTTTTTACTTGTTTTTGCTACTAACCCAATTGACTACTTCTAGTCAATTGTGGAAATTTTCGTTTCATTGATAATTTCACTAGGTGAATGCACACGCGAGCAAAAGGAAACCAAGGTTTACTACCCTATATTCCAGAAATTAATAGAGCAACTAGAAGGAAAAATACCCAAGGATCACTAATGGCTTCATCAAGCGCAACAAGAAATCCACAAGGAAGAGGCACAACCGTACCAAATCCACCCCCAGTTCCAATTAATCCACAAGTACCAATTAACCATGAAGAACCAATTATTGAAGAACCACAAGCTAACAGAGCAAACAACCAAGAGAACATTCGTGAAGAAGAATATTATGGAAATCCTCAAGAACCACAAAGATCAATTGCAGATTACATTACTCCGGATTTTAACATGCACAACTCAATCTGTGTACCCCCAATGGAGAACTTCAACTTTCACGTGCATCCAACTATTCTCACACTGGTTCAGAACAATCAATATTCGGGATTACCATCTGAAGATCCCAACGCACACATCACAAGGTTTATACGAGCATGTGGGATGTACAGACAAGAAGGTGTTAGCGAGGAAATAGTTCGACTCAAATTATTCCCATTTTCAGTTATAGGAGAGGCAACACGATGGTTGGAAAGCCAAGACGACAATCATTTCAGAACATGGCAACAGTTGCATCGTGAATTCATGAACGAGTTCTTTCCCATTACAAAAACTATGAGGATTAGAAGATTGATACAAGAATTCAAACAAGGAACACTTGAAAGTTTGGGAGAGGCTTGGCGAAGGTTTAAAGTTCTTAAAAGGCAATGCCCACAAGATCTGATGCACCCATGGGACATGATTAGCTCATTCTATGGAGGGTTGACAGATGAAGGAAAGATGTTGCTTGACTCATCCTCCAGCGGTGCCTTTGTCTCCCTATCTTTGCAAGAAGCTGAAGAACTAATCGAGAGAATATCTAAGAACACATCCTGTTGGTATGATCGAAGAGGAGATTGAAGAAGCAGTATTGTGTAGGGGTTGATTCGTCAAAAGATATTTATGTGAAAACGGAAGGTCAATGACTTCCCTAGTGTCGGTCTCGAAGGAGGGACGTGGAGGTGTGTCAAACATTCGGGAGTTTACTAAATAGACTCAAGCATAAGATTTGAGTGTGGTGAAGGGTGGAATTGCAAGTGAGAGTGAAGTTCATTGGTTGGTTTGAGTGCAAGAGAGTGGTAAAGTAAAAGTGATTTTGGGAATATGTAAAAAGGGGTAGGGATTGGATAGTGTTCATGAATATTGCATAGTGAGAGTCTAAGGTCAAGGATTAGGATTGCTAGGATATGGTCTATTCAAGAGTTTGTTGTCTTAGTCCTTTTCCACCTTGTGTACTAAGGCTTCTTTGACTTAGGAGTGCCTTCAAGCATCCAAAGTTCTAAGAGACATTTTGTCGAACACTTAAGCTACACACTATCCTACTATTCTTAAGAAGTCCATAGGAACCTTGATTGTGTAAAGCTTCAAATCCTAACTCTAATCAAAGACATGAAAGAGTCAAGAGCTCAATCTCTCATCTAGATTGGCCAAATCCAAACAAGATCCAAACAAAACATCAATCAAAAGACAAGAATAGATAATCCATCAACACAAACTCATAGATCCAAGATATAGAAATAAGATCATCACAAGAGCAACATTCAATCACACAATCCAAATCCCTAGACTAAATTAGCTACTCATGATATGAAATGAAAGTAAGAGCTAATTCAATCTAAGAACAAGACAACTAAAAATATAGAAATGTAATAGAGATCACCTAGAGAGAAGAAGATCTTCAATCCAAGCTTGTTGTCTTCTGCAATGGAGATTGATCTAATAAAAACTAAGAAAAATGGAGAAAGCTCTCCAAAGAAAAACTAAGAAAGGTGAAGACTAAAAATATGGAAAATCCTCCTCTGAAAATTCATCAAAGGGGTATAAATAGTCTCCGAAATGACAACCCTAGCTGAATTTCGCGCATCACGCCTCCACGCCTCTCACACGCGTGTGAGCGTGCGTGGGAAGCTTCTGGAAAGTTTCCACGCTTACTCACACGCGTGTGGCCTTCCAGATCAGTCCTCCGGGGCTCCGCTTTTGCCTGGTTTGCTCTTTTAGCTCATCTTTTGGTCCTATATGCTCCCGGGGCTCCTGTTTTGCTTCTTTTAAGCTAAAAATAGCTTTTGTGCACCAGTTAGTAATTTTCAAGCATTTATGCATATAATTTGCCAGATAAGGATGCTATAGATGCGATAAATCACCCTAAAATATGCCTGAAATAATGGTATCTCGGAGTCTTATCAGAGATCATGGAGGAATTTATGAAGTTGATAATCGAGTGGCGAGCGAGGCCAAAATCGAAGCAATGAATCACGAAATCAAAAAGCTACAGGCTATGATAAAAAAAATGGAAGGAAAGCCCAAGCCTTGCATGTCATTGGCACTTTATTGTAATATATGTGGAGGACCTCATGACACCAATATTTGCACTTCTCCGTCTGCATCTGAACAAGTTGAGGGGAGATTACCAAAGGAACTCCAACTTCAATGCTTATGGACAAAACCAAAGATCAAACAACAATTGGAAACAGGGAGAGGGTTGGAACAATAGCAACAATGATGGATATCAAGCACAGAGACAATACAACTATGGAAACAAACCTGCATATGGACAGAATGACAAGAACAGACTGATGTACAATCAAAACCAAGGAAATGAAAATCAAATGACCCAGTTCAGGCCACAATACAACTCTCAACTTGATTTTACGCAAAAAAGGAGGGATGACATCCGTGAAGTAGATGAAAGACTCACAAGGACGATCATGGAACTGAAAAATGATCTGGCGAATCTGAAACAAGAGATTACTCAAGAGATTAGACAAGAAATTTCTAGTCTTCGACAAGAGTCTAAAGCCACACTTAAGACAATTGAGAATCAAAATTCTCAAATGTTTAAGATGATGTCAAATCGACACTACGGACAACTCCCGAGTAACACTGAGAACAATCCGAAAGAGAGAGTCAACGCCATTGATGCCAAAGAAGAAACACATGTGAAATGTGATCCAATGGATGCTATCTGTGGAACATGTCAATGTAAGGTAGATGACTAAAGACTCAAGACTACCTCTTGTAGTCTGAATCTCGAATTGAAGAACGCGAGCAGTTCATGCACCATATCAATGAAAGAACACAAGGAGAAAACCACTTCGGAAGAATGTCCAAAAGAAAAGGAGCTAGCACGAGACAACATCGAAAGTTCAAAAGAGAAAAAAACGGCTCGAGAAGGTACAATTAATGCTTTTATTCGAAAATTTTTCAATAACAAAGAATGCTGTGAATTGTTTGAGAATGACATTTGTGATAATTTTACCTGTTTAAGCCAATAATCTTCGGCTTGTTTAATTGAGGGAAACCCTAGAAAGAAGGGTGACCCTGGAGCTTTGTTGATTCCTTGTTCTATACAGAACATGGAACCTAGAAACGCTCTTGCTGATCTTGGTGCTTCTATTAATGTCATGTTTTCAAATCTTTTTGAAAAATTGAACTTACCACGTTTGAAACCGACGAGGCTGACTCTACGTTTAGCTGACGGAACCACACGGTATCCTGAAGGCTTAGCGGAAGATGTTTTAGTAAGAATAGGAAAATTTCTTGTGCCTGTCGATTTTATTGTTTGTAAGATGGGTGATGATGATCCCCATGAATCCTTAATTTTTGGAAGACCATTTCTGGCTACTTGTCGTGCACGAATAGATGTTAGTTCGGGTGAAATTACCCTGAGATTCGAGGGACAAGCCACGAATGATGACAAGGAAAAAGCAAAAGAAGGAACTGATGACGATGAAAGGGCAAAGGTCAAATCAAAGGTNTTATCAGAGATCATGGAGGAATTTATGAAGTTGATAATCGAGTGGCGAGCGAGGCCAAAATCGAAGCAATGAATCACGAAATCAAAAAGCTACAGGCTATGATAAAAAAAATGGAAGGAAAGCCCAAGCCTTGCATGTCATTGGCACTTTATTGTAATATATGTGGAGGACCTCATGACACCAATATTTGCACTTCTCCGTCTGCATCTGAACAAGTTGAGGGGAGATTACCAAAGGAACTCCAACTTCAATGCTTATGGACAAAACCAAAGATCAAACAACAATTGGAAACAGGGAGAGGGTTGGAACAATAGCAACAATGATGGATATCAAGCACAGAGACAATACAACTATGGAAACAAACCTGCATATGGACAGAATGACAAGAACAGACTGATGTACAATCAAAACCAAGGAAATGAAAATCAAATGACCCAGTTCAGGCCACAATACAACTCTCAACTTGATTTTACGCAAAAAAGGAGGGATGACATCCGTGAAGTAGATGAAAGACTCACAAGGACGATCATGGAACTGAAAAATGATCTGGCGAATCTGAAACAAGAGATTACTCAAGAGATTAGACAAGAAATTTCTAGTCTTCGACAAGAGTCTAAAGCCACACTTAAGACAATTGAGAATCAAAATTCTCAAATGTTTAAGATGATGTCAAATCGACACTACGGACAACTCCCGAGTAACACTGAGAACAATCCGAAAGAGAGAGTCAACGCCATTGATGCCAAAGAAGAAACACATGTGAAATGTGATCCAATGGATGCTATCTGTGGAACATGTCAATGTAAGGTAGATGACTAAAGACTCAAGACTACCTCTTGTAGTCTGAATCTCGAATTGAAGAACGCGAGCAGTTCATGCACCATATCAATGAAAGAACACAAGGAGAAAACCACTTCGGAAGAATGTCCAAAAGAAAAGGAGCTAGCACGAGACAACATCGAAAGTTCAAAAGAGAAAAAAACGGCTCGAGAAGGTACAATTAATGCTTTTATTCGAAAATTTTTCAATAACAAAGAATGCTGTGAATTGTTTGAGAATGACATTTGTGATAATTTTACCTGTTTAAGCCAATAATCTTCGGCTTGTTTAATTGAGGGAAACCCTAGAAAGAAGGGTGACCCTGGAGCTTTGTTGATTCCTTGTTCTATACAGAACATGGAACCTAGAAACGCTCTTGCTGATCTTGGTGCTTCTATTAATGTCATGTTTTCAAATCTTTTTGAAAAATTGAACTTACCACGTTTGAAACCGACGAGGCTGACTCTACGTTTAGCTGACGGAACCACACGGTATCCTGAAGGCTTAGCGGAAGATGTTTTAGTAAGAATAGGAAAATTTCTTGTGCCTGTCGATTTTATTGTTTGTAAGATGGGTGATGATGATCCCCATGAATCCTTAATTTTTGGAAGACCATTTCTGGCTACTTGTCGTGCACGAATAGATGTTAGTTCGGGTGAAATTACCCTGAGATTCGAGGGACAAGCCACGAATGATGACAAGGAAAAAGCAAAAGAAGGAACTGATGACGATGAAAGGGCAAAGGTCAAATCAAAAGAAGGAACTGATGACGATGAAAGGGCAAAGGTCAAATCAAAAGAAGGAACTGATGACGATGAAAGGGCAAAGGTCAAATCAAAGGAAGGAACTGATGACGATGAAAGGGCAAAGGTCAAATCAAAGGTGAAACCAAAACCGAAGCAAAGGGCAAAGGTCAAATCAAAGGTGAAACCAAAACCGAAGCAGAGGAATGATAAGCTTACATGGAAGAACACGTGGGTACCAAAATGCTTTCTACCCACTACCAAGGAATATGGTTGAATTTTAACCAAGGTATAATGCGTCTAGCCAATGACGTAAACCGTGGCGCTACTTGGGAGGCAACCCAAGGTTTTAATAGTATGTTTTTACCTCATTTTTATGCTTTCGTTTTAATGTTTTTGTTCTAATAAATTGCTACAATCAAATGGAACCATGTTTTGAGAACTAACTTGTAGGAGTTGGGATTGAAAATTGCTTTGGAAAGGCTTAAATTGGACATAGGTATGAAGGGAAAAGCCAAAAATCGGAAGAAAACAATGCAGTGGACCTACACGAGGCTCACACGTGTGTAGCCGTGTGTGGGAACGAGGCAGTAGCCTCCCACGCATGCTCACACGCGTGTAGCCATGCGTGGGAGTGAGATAGAGAGCTCCCACGCACGGTCACACGAGTGTGACCGGCGTGGAAGCCCCCCCTACGGATTTAAAACCTTTGTTCGGCCACCCCACGCCATTTTGCCCCAAAACACCATTTTTCTCTTCTCTTCTCCACGCAAGGAAGAACCAAACTCAAGGTTTGAACATATCTCTTACTTTTTACCTTCAAAGAAGATCAAAAACATCAACATCAAGGTAATTTTTCATCTTTTTAACTCTTTATCCTTGAATATTCATGAGTTTGGAAGAGCTTGAATGTGAAATTTGTTCTACATTCCCTTGCATGATTTTGAATGTTTTGAATGATTAAATTGGTTTATAATGCTTCATAGAACTATCCTTTGATGTTTACTTTCATTATTGATGGTTACATTGATAGATTGTTATATATTTTTGAGCTTCAAGTGTGAACACCATTGATGAACAAATGGGTTTGTTAAATTTCTTGTTTAAATTATGAAATTGATGCTTGAATTGATGAATAAACTTGTTGTAGAACTATTATATGCCATCAATTTGAATTTTCACATGCTACATTGCCCAAATTGAATTTTCAACTTCAAACCCTAATTTTGAATTTGGGGATGAAGATGAAGTTGACTTTTTGAAATTCTTAACTTTTATAGTTGACTTCTTAATTGACTATCAAATTGATATATCTTATGATGAATTTATGCATATGTGTGATAATGGAATGATATTGTTGATATTCTTATGCTAGAATTGTCCAAAATATAGGGTAAACTATGGCAAAATTTTTGAAAATTCTTAGCCCTATATGTTTGAAATCCATTATCTTGACAAGGAATTTTACACAAATATAATGGTGACTTATTCAAAGCTAATTACCATGAATGTTAATTTCTATAATATGTAGGATGGGACGCTCGAAGGAAATTGCGAAGAAATCAAGGCATGATATAGGAGAATCGAGTCGATCAAGGACATGGCAGCAAGCTACAGCTCAACAGGCTACACAAGAGCCGGGGTCAAGGTCATTACGACACTTGACACCCATCCAACTCGCAACAGTGGATAACTATAAAGGGAAGCAGCTTTCTGTTGGCCGTCACTTCGAAGATAATGTTTTAAGAGAATTTGGTTGTTTCAACGAAGTAAATAGGCTTCTTAGGCACCCACAGCTCCGCTATTTGTTTGAGTGGAGAGGACCCACCTATGCGCCTGTCACTTATGAATTCTTGGCGACCTTGGAAATTAGAAGGGAAGTCAACAATGCAAGAGAGTCTATTTCATTCACTCTTTTCGGCAACCACTACTGTATGTCTGTCAACACTTTGGGTGTTACACTCGGTTTCCATGATGCAGTGAGCGTGTCCATGCCATATTTCAGAGATTTCAAGGAAGATTTTGATACAGACGAAGTTGCTAGACAATATTGGAGAAGAATCACAAACAATGCCCCATACAACTCTTCAAACTTGAAGGCAAAACTCATCACCCAAAATGCTCTGAAGGCTATCAGATTAGCCTTTGCTATAAATCTCTCAGGCAGAACCACAAATCGCAACAAGGTATACAAGCAGAATCTATTCTACATGTGGTGCATGGAGAATGATGTTCGCATCAACATGGGCGTTCAAGCTAGAAAGTGGCTCTAGACCCAGCAAAAGCCTAAGGTTCAGACTGTGTTTATTGGACCTTTTGTTACTAAACTGTGCATCGGGTTGGGTCTACTGAACCGGTTGATGGGAGAGAGATCCGATGGTTGCACAATTTCTTTTTCCGTGGGTGAGTTCTTTGCCGCAGAATTAAAGCTTGGAGGTGATGATGCACCTGATCTAGAGGCTTCTGATGATGATGATGAAGACGAGGAAGAGAATGAGGAGGAGGATTCTGCACAGGAGCAAGGCCCTATTCCAATGGATTGGGCCACGACGCAGAATTTTCATAGACAGCTCCATGATGAACAAATAAACTTTTGGCGTGAGCAGCATACATGGCAAGAAGGTCACTTCACATCCATCTCCACGAGACAGGATGTCCACACCGAGGACCTCAGTCGCATGAGACAGGCGGTGGAGGATAATGATAGGAGAATTGCCGCTCTTAAAGCTAGATTCGACAGGCAATTCCATCCCTTCGGTGATGTCTGATGCCTGCCTTTGTTTGTTCTCGATCCCGAACTATTGACATTTGATACTGAGTTACTTGACAATGGTCACTATGGTTGCTAGCCTCATTTGAACATTAGGATCCCTATGCGCGGGGTTCCGACTTTTATTTCCTTTATTTCTTTACTATGCTTTACTTATCTTTATCGCTTTATGTTATTTAATTTCCAACTGCTTTACTTTCTGCATTTCTATTCGAATAATTCTACTTATTTATATGCTTTCTTACCTAAGTTTTTGTTATCTTTATTGCTTTTATATTTCTATCAGCTTATAATAATTGAATAGTACTCCGAAAACCCTTTTTGTATGTTATGTCTCCATTTCTTATAGAGCATCTATAACGGGAGCAGGCCTACGCTGGAAGCTAAAGTGTGGAAAGAGGGATGCATACTTGGTTTATCCTCTTATCCTTTTTTCTAATTTTAAAACCCGTTTTGATCTTTAAAGTGTGGAAATATTTTCTTTATAGCTTTGTGTATGAGTATATTAGAGCTTACCATGATTAATAGGATCATTTGATGCATAATATTAGAGCTTACCATGATTAATAGGATCATTTGATGCATACCCTTAGAGCTTACCATGATTAATAGGATCATTTGATGCATACCCTATATCCCAGAGCAATTTAATAGGATCATTTGATGCATACCCTATATCCCAGAGCAATTTCCAAAGTGTGGAAAGGGATTTTTATTTGTCTATCCTTCGAATCCCTGTTTCATTCCTTTACCCTATACGTATGGAAACATCGAGGACGATGTTTACTTTAAAGTGTGGAAAGGACGCACTTCGTGCTTTACATGCTTACATGCTTTGTATTAGAAGTTGAAGCTCTTGGGAATGATAAGCGGGTGCATTTGCAGTTTTGAAAAGAGAGTTATTATTTGTGTTATCTAGGGAGAATTTTGACTGGATGCCCAAAAATTTTTACTCTCGAGAGTGTTTAGAGCCAAATAAGTTTATATTCTTGCCTGCTTGCATGATGTTCACCTCTTATTTACGTAGGACCTTAGTCAAGGATCTCTCGAAGTGGAAGTGTGCACTCTTTAATTTGAGAAAGATAAAACTAGCGAGGCCCGGAATTGAACTAACCTTGGTAGGGCATGGGGAAAAAGGTGAGCCTAATGGTGAGCTTAATGAGAAAACAAAACCCTTGAACATTAAATAGAAAAAGGCATGAGGGGTTGACATGAGGAGAAGTCGAAAAGGCAAAAGGCCAATCACCAAAGAGTTTAAAATTGAGGGAAGCCAATTCGTTGGGTTGTGTCCAAACCATAGTCTTCGGTAAGCAAAAAGCTTTATCTGGAGTCGGTTGTTCACATAAAAAGATCCCAAGAATTGAGCAAATAGAGTTGAGGTGAGCCGCTTTGCTAGGATTCGAGTACCCATTGCACTGACCTTCGAAGAATCATGGATCTCCATGTGAAGTCGGGTGGCTCGATGACGTTATCCTAGGAAGTGAGAAGAAAGAGGGACTATTTATGCCAAAAGCGGTGAGTGGTCCATGCCCCTACCCTCATTTACATTTACGTTGGGCTTTGGCGTGTAAGGATGGAAAGTTGATTAGCTAGTGCACATCGTTCCCACTAGTGGAATCGGCTAGAGGCCCTATTTAAATAGAAAGTGAACCAAAACTTCGGAAATGCATGCTTGCGTATGGTGCGAGGAGTGTGATCCCTTGTTTTACTTGTTTATCTACGAAAGGTTTTTATTTCCCGAAAATATTTCTTGAGTTGCTGACATCTAACCAAAATCCTTTGTAGATAACACAAATAATTTTCCCCGTTTCAACAGTCTTAGACACCCATCATTTGACTTGCCAAAAGCTTTATTTTGCATGAGAGAGTATCTCGGAGACTTATATGCCTAGAGAGTAAAATGTCTTGCTTGAGGACAAGCAAGAAACAAAGTGTGGAAAATTTGATAAGACTCCGAGATACCCTTATTTCAGGCACATTTTAGGGTGTTTTATCGTGTCTATAGCATCCTTAGTAAATTATGTGCGTAAATGCTTGAAAATCACTAACTGATGCACAAAAGCTACTTTTAGCTTAAAAGAAGTAAAACAGGAGCCCCGGGAGCAATTAGGACCAAAAGTTGAGCTTAAAGAGCAAACCAGGCAAGAGCGGAGCCCCGGAGGACCAAACTGGAAGGCCACACGCGTGTGAGCAGGCGTGAAAACTTTCCAGAAGCTTCCCATGCACGCTCACACGCGTGTGAGAGGCGTGGAGACGGTGATGCGCGAATTACAGCTAGGGTTGTCATTTCGGAGACTATTTAAACCCCTTTGATGAATTTTCAAGAGAGGATCCCAGAAATTTAGTTTTCCTTTTCTTAGTTTTTCCTTTGGAGAACTTTCTCCATTTTTCTTAGCTTTTTAGATTAGATCAATCTCCATTGTAGCAAGACAACAAGCTTGGATTGAAGATCTTCTTCTCTCTAGGTGATCTCTATTTCATTTCTATAATTTTAGCTATCTTATTCTTGGATTAAATTAGCTTTTGTTTGCATTTCATACTATGAGTAGCTAGTTTAGTCTAGGAATTTGGATTGTGTGATTGAATATTGTTTGTGTGATGATCTTATCTCTATATCTTGGATCTATGAGTTGTTTAGGTCCGATACCTCACAAGATGAAGACAAAGTTTTATGCGCAGCGGAAAAGTTATCCCCTTTTAATTAGCACGAGTTTGAATTAGTTCGAGAGGTGTGATTATATGCAGTGCAGTTCGAGAGTTAGATAGCGAGAGATAAAAGCAGAAAGTAAATGCGAGAGAGAGATTTTTAAGTGGTTCGGCCAACCTGCCTACGTCCACTCTTCTTCTAGAAACTCCCTAGAAGGATTGCACTAAAACTTCCCTTTTTAGTACAATATCGAACGCTTGAGCTTTGATCACGAAGCCCGCCTCAAGCCTCAGGTTTTTCGCCCCGCTTCTTGTTACTCCACCTCTCGAGCACTTGAGCTTTGATCACCAAGCCCGCCTCAAGCCTCAGGATCTTCACAAGACAGCTCGCAGGTTACTCCGCCTCTTCTTGCCTTCTCCAAGGCAAGGTTGTTCCGGTTGTCACAGGTTGAGTGTAACAATCTCCAATCTGACCAAAAGCTATCGTTGAATAGACTTCCTTGTAGAGCAGCTTCGGTCACCTTCTAAATGTATAGTAGTTTATGCTTTGTAACTCTCTCAAACACTAATATGTGTTTTTCTCGCTGTTTTGAATATCAAGGATGATATTCCAAATTAAGCTCTTGCACTTTGAACGTTTGAATCCGACACCTCTTATAATAGCTTAGAATTCTCGAACTTCCTTTTTCTTGTGTCTTTACGTCCTTATATATATGAGAGTTGAGGAATAATTCCGTTGGAGAGAAAATTATTCCGTTTGAAATCTGTCTCCCATGCTGATCATGGGACTTGCATTTTTAGCATGTTTCATGGAGTGGTGGTCTTGTAACTTGAGCCTTTTTGTCTTGTAGTGAATATCCCATAATCCACTTTCTTGAGTCCATGCTCCACTTACTACTTCTGGCAAAAGTTACTCTTTTTATATTCCCATTGATCCTCGTTTTAGGGAATAAGACCGACCTTGGACTAGTGCACTTTCTATCCGTTTGTTGTGAAATTCTGACGTGGCATCCACTTCCGGTAGTTCCCACAATATTCTTTCGGCACCTCCTTAATATTTTATCTCCATGATATTCTTCTTCTCCAAACTTTATCCATGCTTCTTGACCGTCATTCAGTCTTTAGGAGAAGTGTCAGTTTATCGAGACTAAAGTTGATGTATCGTCTGCCTGATGTCTCGATCCCATGTCTCGAGAGATCCTATCTCTCGAACTCTGCTTATGTCTCGAGACTTAGTTGATGTCTCGCAGACCCTTATTCCTCCAGTTGTTGTCTCGTGCCTTCTTCTGATCTATCTATAAGCTTACAACACGAAACTTTCTAAGATGTTCAGACAAGTTTTACCTTAAGCTTTAAATATTTTCCGAGTTGAGCTCAAAACACCCGGTTGTATTTTCGCTTTTAGTTTACTTGTTGAACTTACAAGAATTTCCTATCTTTCGAGACTTAGGGGATTCTGAGTTACATTTGGTATCATCAAAACTTATTACATTATGTTCCTAACACAATCTAGATGAGAGATTGAGCTCTTGACTCTTTCATGTCTTTGATTAGAGTTAGGATTTGAAGCTTGACACAATCATAGTTCCTATGGACTTCTTAAGAATAGTAGGATAGTGTGTAGCTTAAGTGTTTGATAAAATTCCTCTTAGTACTTTGGATGCTTGAAGGCACTCCTAAGTCAAAGAAGCCTTAGTACACAAAGGTGGAAAAGGACTAAGACAACACACTCTTGAATAGACATATCCTAGCAATCCTAATCATTGACCTTAGACACTCCGCTATGGAATATTCATGAACACTATCGAATCCCTACCCCTTTTTACATATTCACAAAATCACTTTTACTTTACTACTCTCTTGCACTCAAACCAACCAAATGAACTACTCTCACTCACAAATCCACCCTTCACCACACTCGAGTCCTATGCATGATCCAATCAAGTAAACTCCCGAACGTTTGACACACCTCCACGTCCCTCCTTCGAGACCGACACTCGGGGAGTCACAGACTTTTCGTTTTATCATACAAATATCTTTTGACATTTCACCCTATGCACGCAAGAGTTGTCATAGGGTAATAATGATGTTAATGACTTCTTGCTCTTTTGGAGGGGCCAATTTAGTATGACCTCGCATGGTATTACCCCTAACTAGATTACTATGGAGACATCGCCCTTAGATGACTGGTTTAATCACCATTTCACAACTGTTAGAGTTTAAATGTTGTAAACCCCAACTTCTAATTAGTTTTATTATTATGGAGAATTAGATAGGTTAGGTTTAGTGTTAGCTAATATACTTAGTGAAGACCTGACGGAACAGACACTACACAAGAACCTTGGAAACTAGCCGTTGCACTACATCGACTTATCTGAGATTAGCTAGCAGAGCAATTACAATGCTTGAGGTCATTTTACCAGAAAGTCTTTATCTCCTGATATACCTCAAAGGATAAGACAGTAATCTACTATTGGAATATCTTAAGGGATTACTTATCTTCTAAGTGTTAGAGTTATATATATATATATATATATATATATATATATATATATATATATATATATATATAGAGAGAGAGAGAGAGAGAGATGATTCATAACACATATACAAGAGATGATCTTCCACATTTAAATCACAAGAAACTCTCTCTATAGTCTAAAAGGACTACTCTGATATATCTTCTTCTCAAGTCTTTATAATAAGAGTTTAAGAAGAAACTTGAGCATAAATACTTTGAAGTTGAATAATTGGATTGTATTCCATGCAATTGTGGTAGAGTGAAAAGTGAGTCAGCAAGTCGGACAACAACAGTGTGGATCTCCAAGAAGGAATTTCTTCGACTACTGAGTGCATCGATTTCTGCCCTCAATGATCTATTATAGCTTCTACATATTGAGTCTTTACCGTGTGTGGCACAAAATGGGTGAATGAGTTCTCTTACTTTCTATGATTTGCAGATGAGATAGTGGATTAGACACATCGATGATGGTCCCCCAAACATAGATACTGGTGTATAGAACTAGGTAAACAATATCTTGTGTCATTTACTTTCTGCATGTTTTAATTTCCGCATTGAATTGTATAATGGTGCAATAACTGTTAGAAAAATAAGTTAATGGTTTTGCAGTAGAAATTATTTATCAATTTGTTAAGTTAGAAAGTTAATCAATAAAGTAGAAAATTACAAATAAACAAAATTCACAACAACTCGAATGGTTAGCACCTTGATTGAGTGTATATATAATAGGTATGCGTACTAGATGATTTTTGATAGTTTCGAAGAGGTAGAGAGGATTAAAGATTTGAATTTGTGTAAGTTTGTACTAGACAGTTTGGTGGAGAAGCATCTGGCATGGTTAAAGAAGTTGCATCAACATTTTATTGGTCCACTCTTATTCTTGACGGTAATAACAGTATTTTTCCATACGTCCATTGTTGTTGCTAAGTTGTGTTGTTTGCTTTAATGTGTGTTCCCTCATTTTTTGTAGATGTTTTATGTTGATTAGGTCGTGTGGGTAGCCAGGTTTGTTCCTAAGGCAATTATAGCCTTTTGTGGTTGGACAACTAGGTTCTTGCGTGACTTTGAGTTTGCGAAGATACAAGATGGTGGGTTTAGGCTTATCACAGTTGAGTCGTGTTAATCCAAAATTCCTTTTGGTGGGAAAACTGGGAGTGAAAGCAGAGGGGTGTGTGAAGCTGATCAAGCTAGGCCATCGGTCGGTCCCCGAGATGATGATCGCAACAAGATATCTTTTTTTCTTACATTTTTTTATGTTGTCACGCTTGTGCACACACTAAATTTATCCGAGGCACTCTCTTTCTTTTAAAAGTGCACATGCACATGGCTTTTGCTCAAACTGCGTGTGTTGCACACACTTTTGCTCGTATGTGCACATAGATTTAGTTTAACTTAGCTTAGTTGATAATGACCTATAGGATTTGTCATAGCATTTGTTCACACTTTTATGTAGAAATGCACACGGTATTCTACAAAGTTGCACATTGTATACTTCGAGTTTTTAACTATTACTATTGTTGTCTGTCTAGGGCACACTTGTGCACACACTGTTATACGACATTACACACACTGGTCTTCAAAATTGCGAATGTGTAGTGTGATAATGGTTTTGTTTTTTGGGTTGTAGCCTTTAATTGATTGGGTTATCGAGAAGACAAAGGCTCTGGCAACCACTATTATTGAATTAATGCAAGTGCTTCATGAGGCTTCTGGTGCTGGTACTAGTGTGCATTCTGATGCTAGATACAAGTCTTGGGTGCGGCACGCCTCCTGTTGGAGATAAACCCACTGATTGTTGGTCATAGTAATGCTACTCAGCAGCTCCTAGAGTTGACTTTCACACAGACCCAGGATGCGCTACGGGCCGTCCTTCAACCTCTGGTTGTCTCAAGATTGGCCTTCGCTATAGTTGGATGATGTTGATGTTAAACGCTAGTATGATACGGTCATGGGGGCTACTGATGCTGCAGAGGTGATCCACTATTTCTCCCTGAAGAAGTAGTAAGTATGGTAGTCTACAAGCGTAAAAAAAGTTTGTATCCTAGGCAAGCACATTGGGGATAACACTTCTTTTTGGTAGTTGTTGGACTTATCGCGATGATTTTACTACAGTTGTTGTTTTGGCAGGGTAGTCATTTTGTGTGGTTCACATTGTATTTTGGATTGTAAGTGTGGCATAGGGTCCCAATTGTAATTGTGAATTGTTTACATACATATGTTATTCAAGTGTGGATATCATGTTCAATTTGAGTTGTGTCCACACACGTTTACTACTATATGCTCACACATGCACATTGTGCACTGTGCACAAACGTTTTGTCTTATCAGACATGTTTGTTTTAACTACTTAAATTGTGTTGATCAGTCTTTAGTCAATTCGTCAATGCAAAGCCCCACAGGAACCACACATCCTATTGGAGAGGGAATGGTACCACCAGTAGAGAACATAATGTGTGATGACATTCCAATGCATTTTGAGGCGCAATTTTTGACCGGGAAGAGGTATTTTTTGGTCTTATAAATTAGTTATTAGGTTAGGCTATGCCATATTCGTGTTAATACACATGCATTTGTAGCCAATATTGCCACGGAAAGATTTTCCCACTTTACAGTTGTGTGTTTCGCGCTTTGTTGCGCCTTTGAAGATGTTGCATCCTTCAGGGGTTGGGTTTTCAATGGAAGAAGATGAAACATGTGTAATGACTAAATATTTACCTTCTAACCCTAAAGAGCATGTGTTTTACAATTTGATTATAGGTAATCCCATGTTGACATGTAAGGTGTTCTTTTTGGTCGTGTGTTTCAGCATTTGTTACCATTGTGATATGAATTGATAATGGTTTGCTTGTTGGTCTTTAGTCATGACGAGTTGTTCAATTATAATGGTTGTGCTGCGACAAGAGGGAATTTGTTGTCGTTGAGAATTGGATCCGATGTGTGTGTGGCTATAATTGATGTGTGGGCATGCATTTTGAACATTAGGGAGTTGTCTAGGTTGGAGGGTGCCCCGAGCAGGCTTTTTGCAAGGACTCATACAACAATAATTTCTCATCCATTATATTTTCGAAATCAGCTTTTTTTTTTTTTTTATCAATTCTAATATGGGTCATTATGCATCTATTTAGCTCCATACATTGGTGAAAGGGTTGTAGCAAGTAGTGGATTGAAAGTGAGATGGGAATGAAGATTCCACGGATATCATTCTCACAAGGATGACAACTTGGAGTAAGTTGAGCGCAAGACAATCATAAGTAATGCATTAGCAAGAGTTATCTTGGAGAAGGAATGTCATTTGCAAGAATTAGAGCAAAAGTAGCAAACACTAAGCATATTCATACTTAGATGAGGAATTGGATAGATAGCACTTGATCTTATGCATTCGTTAGGCTAATGTAGATTCGGGGAGGTGTAAAGCATGACTACCTTTTGGGAGATGTGTAGCAAACACTAAGCCTATTCGTACTTAGACTCTTAGACCAATTTAGTGTCTAAGGCATTTTATCAAACATCTAGCCTACGATGTAACATTTCCAATGCTTCAAGTGGTGCAAGTAATGGCATTCAATAGCCATTATGTGGTGCTATGTAACGGAAACCGTTACATGACCTATATTGATGGTTCTATAGGTATAAAAGGGATAGGTCCCCCACTGCTCAGGTTACTGACTACAACACATACACCATCTATTTTGAACCTGAGAGCAAGTGGGAGACACTCTGCAGGAATTTCTACCACTACACACAATCAACAGCATACACCAAAGGCAATCTAAAGGACAACTATGGCTGGAGGTTAGTACAGTTATGTGTATTAGTCTAACATTTGGTATCAGTAGCCATGAAATCTCTGCCTAGTTGTATATTGCATGATATATATTTCCTGGATATAATTTGCAATATATTGTTCTTGAAAATCTATTATGCCTATTTGAATGCATATAAATGTAGAATTTCTTAGATGTATAAATGGTTAAATTTGCAATTTCTGGTAAATAGAATAATTTTTATTAGAATTGCATTTTTGGTGTTTGAATACATTTGTGTAATTATGTATTCTGTTCGGTTTCTTCGTATAATGATATATACAAATTCCGCATAATACGTTTTGTTTTTAAAAAAAAATAAAAATTTAAGGAGGCACAAGGTTTCGGGGTTCCGACCGGCAACCATTTGTATGGTCGCCGGCATGCCTCCCTGTCCGGCGACCTCGGCCGCCGTTGGCGGCGATCGCCGGTGGGTTTTCCATTTTCGGCAAACAAAACGGCGAAACATAAAAAAAAAATTAAATAAAATAAAACCTCTTGGATTGGCGGCGACGCTGGTTACCGGCGAAAAGGAGGGTGGCAGTGACGACGTTGGTGACGGACGCAGGAGGCGTCGCGGCGGAAGGAGGATCTCGCGTCTTGGTGGTGAGCGGCGGCGATGGCCGGTTTCCGGCGAGAAAACGGTGGCGGGCGGTGCTGCTTACCGCCGTCGACTCCGGCTGGGTCGTCGTCCGGCGACCTCTCTCTCTCCCTCGGTCAGCCGCGATAGTCTTCGATCCAACGTTCTCTCATCCTTCTTCGTTTGCGTTGATCTGGAACGACAGCACCGCAGCGGCAAATTATTGTGTGGACCATGGTCCACACAGCTATGTGGACCATAATCAAATGTACATTTTTAATGTACTAAATGTACATTATTTTTGTACTGAATGTACATTATTTTTATACTATAAAAATAATGTAAATTCAGTACACAAATAATGTACATCCCCTGAATATAATGTACATTATTTTTATACTGAATGTACATTATTTTTATATTGAATGTGCATTATTTAATAGTATGGTCCACACAATAATGATTGCACCGCAGCAGCTAGGTTTATTTTGTTTTGTTAAAGTGTTTAAGTTTTGTTGGGCCTGACCATTTCATTTAATTAATAACAATTATTGGTTTTGGGCCTGTTTGTTCTATTAATACTCTGTTTGTTTTGGGCCTTTTAATTTACTATTATGATTTGTTATGTGTGTGTGTATATATATATATATATGTTCTATTAATTGGGCATATTATTTGGATTATAATTTGTATTCAAATTGCAATTTGGTAAAGTTTTGAAAATTATATAGTTTAAAGAAATTTTCATTCAAATTGCAAATTGAATTTAAACTTTATTATTTATTTATATTTGTTAAATTGCTATATTGTTTTGTGCAATTTTTGTATAATATGATATTTATGTTATTGTAATATGCATTTTATGTCCAATTAGCATAATATTTATTTTTAATTATGCAATTTTTATTATGCCTTAGAAAAGCATATTTAGGAATTAGTGAAATTCCTTAGTATATTGGACTTTAGCATATTACATAGTACATACAGTTTAGTACAACTACGGTAGTGCTTGAAGGTTAGTACATTAAGATCAAAAGTTCACATATCCTTAAAGCCTTTTCCAAACCGTGAACATTAACACCTTCAGAACAATTATGCTATAATGTGAAATTGCATGACCCAGGAAAAGTTTCTTGGGAAGAAAACTTGAAAATTAGCCAATGTGCTGCAAGTTCCCTTGAAATCCTACTCTGTCTATGGAGTTGGTTTTTAATGGGCCTTAGCTCAACCAACTTTCCTGGGAGTATACTTGGGAATTGCATATCATGTTAATTGCATAATTTGTTTTGCCTTTCCAAAATCTATGCCGATGCGATAGTACAATTTTAGTTGATTAAGGAGTAGCCACAGCATCCGTAATTTAATTAATATTCTACATCAAGTTTTTCCGAAATCGCATAAAGCTTAGGCATACGTTGTGATTAATCATACTTAATATAATGAAATTTAGCCCATAGGCAATTTTGTTATATTTATATGATTGATCAGGTTAAAATACCAAACTATGACCATAATTTAGCCCACAGGCAATTATGTGTCGGCATATAGTTTTTGGTAGTTTTTTAACATTGAGAATAGAAATTCAACCTTGTACCCATCTCATTTCTATTCTAATTTTACAAGGTCCATCCTGCGTAAAAATTTAGCCCACAAGCAATTTTTATGGCATACGGATCTTGGATATGCATCATTTACATTGGTAATGTATGCAATTTAATTCTATCTATGCCTCAAAATTCTAATCTAAACCTTTATCTTTACAGCATCTCAATCTGTTACTCACACAGATTTGAATATCGAAGTTCCAGAACTTAGGGGCGACAACTATAAAATGTGGAAGGAAATTATTCTTCTTAATCTAGGGTGGAAAGACTTGGACTACGCTATCCACAATGAGTAACCACCTGTCCCCACTAAAGAAAGTACTCAAGATGAGTTTGCGCTATATGAGCGATGGGATCGATCCAATCGGCTCAGCACAATGTACATCAAGGCGAAAATATCTAATGGGATTCGGGGTTCCGTTAGTGAAAAGCATAAGGATGTCCGAGCATTGCTCAAGGCTATTGACGACCAGTTCGTCACTTCAGAAAAGGCTTTGGCAAACACCCTCATCATGAGATTCTCCTCTCTTCGTCTCATTTCCGTCAAAGGTGTGCGTGAGCACATCATGGAATTGCGTGACATTGTAGCTCAACTTAACACTCTTGGGGTAGATATGTCGGATGACTTTCTCGTTTATTATGCTTTGTACACCCTACCATCATCATACGGACCTTTTAAAATCTCTTACAACACACATAAGGAAAAATGTTCTATAAATGATTTAATGACCATGTGTGTTCAAGAAGAAGGTAGATTGGTGATGGAAATGGGTGAAAGTGTCATGCTGGCTACGGCACGTGAGAAGTCTAAATCTGGCAAATCTCGAGGTTCCACTTCTAAGGCTAAGGGGAAAGGAAACATTCCACCTCAAGGTGACATAAAGAAGATGAATAAGTGTTTCTTCTGTAAAAAGAAGGGACACATGAAGAAGGATTGCATCAAGTACAAGAAGTGGGTCGAGAAGAAAGGTAATCTATCCTCATTCATTTGTTATGAATCTAATATGTCTGAAGTTAACGCTAATACTTGGTGGATTGATTCTGGTTCTACAATCCATATTGCAAACTCTTTACAGGGAATGCAAAATCTGAGGAAGCAGGTGGGAAATGAACGGACCATCTTATCAGGAAACAAGATGGGATCACAAGTGGAAGCTATTGGAACATGCAAACTTGTTTTAAATAGTGGTTTTGTATTGTTTTTGGAAAAGACATTTTATGTACCAAGTTTCTCCTGAAACTTGGTTTCAGTATCTAGACTTGTACCGATGAGTTTTTCATTTACTTGTCAAGACAAATGTTCGAATATTTTTAATAAATCATCTCGTATTGGATATGGTACATTGTCTGATGGTCTTTATCGTTTACATTTACAAAACAATACCACTTATAGTTCATTGCATGTTCATTCCGGTTCCAAAAGATCAAGTATTAGTGAGAACTCCTCCATGTTATGGCATCGGAGATTAGGTCATATCTCCCTTGAACGTATAAAGAGATTAGTAAATGACGGGGTACTTAGTACTCTTGATTATACTGATTTCGAGACTTGTATAGACTGCATTAAGGGAAAGCAGACTAACAAGTTTAAGAAAGGTGCCAAAAGGAGTTCAAGCATATTGGAAATCATATACACTGACATTTGCTGTCCAGATATGGATATGCCTGGTCAGAAGTATTTCATCACATTTATTAATGATTATTCGCAATTTACTTATGTGTATTTGATTCATAATAAAAACGAAGCATTGGATGCCTTCAAGTCTTTTAAGGCTGAAGTTGAGAACCAATGTGGGAAACAAATACAGATAGTAAGATCCGACAAAGGTGGTGAATACTATGGTAGGTACACTGAAAGTAGACAAGCACTTGGTCTATTTGCTAAGTTTCTTCAAGAACATGGGATTGTTGCCCAATATACCATGCCTGGTTCTCCGGACCAAAATGGTGTTGCTGATAGAAGAAACCGAACGCTTATTGACATGGTGAGGAGTATGCTTAGCAAATCCAAACTTCCTAAGTTTTTGTGGGCCGAAGCGCTTAAGACGACAACGTATATATTAAACCGTGTCCCAACCAAGGTTGTCCTAGAGACACCATTTGAGTCATTTAAAGGTTGGAAACCGAGTTTGCAACATATGCGTGTTTTGGGATGCCCGTATGAGGTAAGGATATATAACCCACAAGAAAAGAAGTTGGACCCAAGGACTATTAGTGGTTTCTTTATTGGATACGCACAATCCTCCAAAGGGTATAGAATTTATTGTCCATCTCATTTGACTAGGATCGTGGAATCAAGAAATGCTAAGTTTCTTGAAAATGACATGATTAGTGGGAGGGATAGATTCAATGATTTGATTTCTAATCATGATCATATTGAATCATGACCTTCTACGTCATCATATAGGTTGATAATAGATTCAAGCACCCCTCAAGATCAAACTGGTATTGAACAACCTATTGAAGAAATTCCACGAGATGCTGATATTATCTCAACTGATCAACCAATTCAGGAAATTCCTGAAGCGGTAGTTTAACCACTAACTTCTCGAGGACATGGTAGTTCAACTTTGAGGCGATCTGTTCGAGATAAAAGATCGGCAATTCCTAGTGATTACATAGTGTATCTACAAGAGTCTGATGTTGGAGCTGAAAATGATCCAGAAACGTTTTCACAAGCCATAAATTGTAAAGAGTCTGATTTATAGTTTGAAGCCATGAAAGAAGAAATGAATTCTATGCAGAGCAATGGGGTTTGGGACCTTGTTGAGTTGCCTAATGGGGCCAAGGCCATTGGCTGTAAATGGGTCTATAAGACTAAAAAGGACTCATTAGGCAACATCGAGCGATACAAGGCTAGGCTCGTTGCTAAAGGATTCAATCAAAAAGAAGGAATCGATTACACGGAGACATTTTCTCCTGTATCAAAGAAAGATTCACTTCGCATAATCTTGGCTTTGGTTGCACATTTCAATCTTGAATTGCAACAAATGGATGTGAAAGCGACATTCCTTAATGGTGATCTAGAAGAGGTGGTTTATATGAAACAACCTAAAGGATTCTCTTCTAGTGAAGGCAATCATTTGGTTTGCAAGCTCAAAAAGTCCATTTATGGATTAAAACAAGTCTCCCGCCAATGGTATATCAAGTTTGACGGAGTCATTTCATCATATGGTTTTGTTGAAAGTATCCTAGATCATTGCATATACCAAAAGACAAGTGGGAGTAAAATTTGTTTTCTTGTTTTATATGTGGATGATATTTTGCTTGCATCAAATGATAAGGGAATACTGTACGAGGTTAAACAATTCCTTTCTAAGAACTTTGATATGAAAGATATGGGCGAGGCATCTTATGTCATTGGCATAAAGATCCATAGGGATAGATCCCGGGGCATTCTGGGACTATCGTAGGAAGCCTATATCAACAAAGTCTTAGAAAGATTTCGGATGAAGGATTGTTCACCGAGTCCAGCTCCTATTGTGAGAGGTAATAAATTCAATTTGGACCAGTGTCCAAAGAATGATTTTGAAAGAGAATCAATGAAGAATATTCCCTATGCTTCGGTTGTCGGTTGTCTCGGGTATGTTCAAGTCTGTACTAAGCCGGACATCGCCTTTGCTGTTGAAATACTGGGACGATATCAAAGTGATCCAGGTTTAGACCACTGGAGAGCTGCAAAGAAGGTTTTGAGGTATCTCAAAGGTACCAAGGATTATAAGCTTGTGTTCAGGAAGATGAACACTTTGGACATTGTTGGGTACTCTAACTCGGACTTTGCCGGTTGCGTTGATTCTCGAAAATCAACTCCGGGAAACATTTTCCTTATGGCCGGTGGAGCTATTTCATGGAGAAGTGTTAAACAAACTCTTGTCACCACTTCAACCATGTAAGCCGAGTTCGTTTCTTGTTTTGAGGCTACATCTCAAGGTGTATGGCTTAAGAATTTCATTTCAGGGCTTAGAATTATGGATTTTATTTCTAAGCCGTTAAAGGTTTATTGTGACAACTCAGCTGCGGTCTTCCTGGCTAAGAACAATAAGAGTGGGAGTCGAAGCAAGCATATCGACACCAAGTACCTAGCCATAAGGGAGCGTATTAAAGATGAGAAAGTGGTCATTGAGCACATAAGCACTGAGTTGATGATTGCTGATCCCCTGACTAAAGGCATGCCACCATTCAAGTTTAGGGATTTTGTTAAGAAAATGGAACTTGCGCCCACGTTGTAAAATTTGTATACATACAGTTATTGTTATATGAAATTCTTAAAGCATTCAGATATTTTCTCGTTATTGTATTGTGCACACATTTTGTTGAGAAAATATATTTGGACCTGGAATAAACATAAGGTTTATCCATTAAGTTTTGTTTACCACAAAAATGCTTAAAGAACAAGTTACATTGTGATTATAATAGATGCTACTCACATTAAGAGGAAGTATCCCTATAGTTCATGTTTCTTTGTTTTCTTTGAGTTTGTACTTGCACCAAGTGGGAGAATGTAACATTTACAATGCTTCAAGTGGTGCAAGTAATGGCATTCAATAGCCATTATGTGGTGCCATGTAACGGAAACCGTTACATGACCTATATTGATGGTTCTATAGGTATAAAAGGGATAGGTCCCCCACTGCTCAGGTTATTGACTACAACACATACACCATCTATTTTGAACTTGAGAGCAAGTGGGAGACACTCTGCAGGAATTTCTACCACTACACACAATCAACAGCATACACCAAAGGCAATCTAAAGGACAACTATGGCTGGAAGTTAGTACAGTTATGTGTTTTAGTCTAACATACGACTCCTTCCAGGCCTTGCCCTCTTGGATAGTCGGATCTAGGATGAGAATTGCAAACGAGTAAGACTACGTGGAATCACAATCTCTTGCCAAATCCACTCTCTCACAATCCCCACTCATTGTGGCCATCAATGAAGAAAGAATCAAATAAAACTCATTCACAACAAAAGCTTCTAGGTCAAACTTCACACTACATCCTATCAATTCATCAATTCAAATCTTAGAATGCATAATTTCAAGGCAATCCAATCCAATTCCTAGAATATCTAGCAACATGGTCTTAGATTGAAACTACAATTAAATTGAAATCAAGCTAGCAATGTAAAAGATGGAAATTGGAGATTAAAAGATGAAAGATGCAATGTTACCAAGCATGAATCCACAAAGTGAGATCAATCTACAATTTGGAGAAGAAAATCTTCAAGATCTTCAAGTATCTCAGTACAAGAAAATTTGCGATTCGCGACGGAAAAATTACGTCGCGAAACAGCGAAATTCCGTCGCAAAACGGGTTTTGCGACGGAATCGCGACGGAATTATTCCGTCGCGAAATTTTGCGATGGAATCGCGACGAAAATATTCCGTCGCGAATTAGCAACGGAATTTTTTTCCATCGCAATTCCGTCGCAATTTGGTGGCGAAATATTTAATAAAAAATAGGGTATCCGCGACTGTTCTTTGTACAACAGACACGAATACCCTTTAAAAAATTAAAAAAAAAATACAAAACAAAACAAAAATATTCTTTTCTACATATTGTAACTCTCAAATACAAACACTATGAAATTACAATTCCAAAAATTACAATACTTCACATTACAATACTTCACTCTAAAACTAAAAAATAATCAATGAAATTACAAATTTACATTTCCAAATTTAAAATAATTGAAAGCTACAAAAGAAAAGAATGAAATTACAACAAAAGAAAAGAATGAAATTACATATTTACAATTCAGCTACTTGAGTACATGCTGTTTAGCTTTTTTGAATGAAATTACACAGATTTACAAGCTTGTATACAAAGTCTTTGGCCACTGCTGTAATTATTGCACCTCAAATCCCATAGAGCAAAGGACCCCTTGGCTGAAAATTGAATGTAGAAAAATAGGATTCAAGTGAAGAGGGGAGTAAAATCATGAGCAAAGGAAAATGTGGGTGGCCTATGTTCTTAAGCACTTTAAGCTCTTCAAATAAAGAATCATTTCAAAAATGCACATTAAAATCACTATCCAGATTATTGTGTACCTGAAAGTCTTGGAATGTAGAATACAAAATACAAAGTCTTGGAATGAGGTTGGACAGTCCATGGTCATTTTTTAACCTGCAAAGTCAATTGAAATAAAAAAAATACACAAATTTAAAAAAACTAACATAGAATAGATAAGTTAGAATACACAGATTAACTTAACTGTACTGTAGAATAGATAAATCATAGTATTGACTTTGCAGGTTAAAAAATACACATTAACTTAACTGTAATTCAATCACTAAAATTCATACACAAATCTAAGGTTAAAATTACTTAATTCTTAAGTAATGTAGAATAGATATACAAAAATTTAGAACTTAGTCACTACTCTTGGCAGAAGCACAGTTTTCGTCGCTTGCAAGCGACGTGCAGCAGCTGACTCCATGCCTAAGCGCCTTAACGTCCAACACCAACCCATCTCAACTCTGCTGCAAGAGGCTTAATCAATAGAAGCCTTGCTTCTGTCAATACCTCAAGAATCCTAGTCTGAAGATGTATGTCAATTCCCCAGCTGCCAAGAAAGCCGCTAAAACTTGCAAGGTTTCAATTCCCAAGTGTTGAGAAAATCTCCATTTCAGACCGCTTGATCTATCCTACACTATTCACTCTATTTGTGTGCACTAAATTATTATAAAATGGTCAAACTAATATTTTAGAATTAAAAACGAAAATGCTATTATGGTACCTCAATTAAAGCATTAGTCCTATAAAACACCGAAATGTACTCACCATTAGTCATTGCACCCCAATTAAACCTGCACACAAATCTATTCTACATATGCAGACATCAAAGTGTTTGTATTCCAACATTTATAATCAAGTATAGTCATTTAAGTTTTGTTTATCAGTTTCCAAGAGCAAGAGGTGTAGAAGAACTTGTGTAGTTAGCAAGTGCTATTCCGAGCATATCACTATAATCACATTCTCAATATAAACGCATCAGATTTCAATTTCTAAATACAAACTTTGATCAGTTCAATTTCTAAATACAAAAGGACATTTTCAAGCTCTAATTTGAGCCACAAACAGCCTGAATAACATCCTAAAACTACGATCATCAAATTCTGATATCTGAAAAACAAAAATTAATAAAACAATCACACTTTCAAATATTCATTAAAAAATTCAACACACCAAACAAACTGGAATTGAAATTCCAGTTTGAATAGACTGGAATTTCATTCCAAAAAGAATTTCCAGTTTGAACTTTATGGAATTTCATTCCAGTTAATAAACAAACTGGAATGTTTCATTCCAGTTTCTCAGTTCAATAAACTGGAATGAAACATTCTAGTTTATAAACTTCACCCAATTCCTAGACACAAACAACTATACATTACTTCAACACAAACAATGCTAGAACCAAACCTGCCTTCTCCAGGGAAAAGAGTTTGAGAAAACTCAGAACTTTGAGGGCAAACAAGTAATGTTCATAAATAACAATAATATTCGAAATAATAAATCAATAAATAATGAAATTCTCACTAATTGATTCACTGCGGTCGGCAACGGTGGACTCTGGTTCGCAGTTTGGCGACGGTGGACTCTGGTTCGCGGTCGGCGACGGTGGACTCAGGTTCGCGGTCGGCAGCGACGACTTCTGGTTTGCGATCGATGGAGGCGGCTTCTGGTTCGCGGTCGACGGAGGCGGCTTCTGGTTTGCTGTCGACGGCAACGGATTCTAGTTCAAGGTCGACGGCGACGGCCTCTAGTTTGCGGTTTCGGTTCGCAGTCGACGGCACAACAAACAGAAGATTAGGTAGGGATTTGGCGACTGGCGGTGGCGGGTGGGGGAGGCGGAATGGCCTCTGGTTTGCGGTCTCAAATCTAGGGTTTGTTAGTCTAATTGAGTACTGGTCTTTGGTCTCTCACTCTCTCTTCTGTCTAATATAAGTAATAAGTAATATAAGATTAATATAGCCAAATACAATTTCAATTTTAAATTTTTAGATAACATGATTTGATAAATTTTTTAAAAAAAAAACTACGCAGTTTAGTATAATAAAAATAAAAACAACATTGCGACGGAATAAATTCCGTCGCAATATTTATTATTTTCAAATCAATTGTTACATTTTGCAACAGAATAAATTCCGTCGCGAAATCCATCGTCAATTCCGTAGCCATTTCGCGACGGAACTCAAATCCTTCGCAAATTCGGTCGCAAGTTTTTGCCGCCAATATTTCGCGGGTTTTATTTTCTATTTGCGCCAAAATTCGCGACGGAATTATTTTCCGTCGCGAATTCCGTCGTTAATTTGCAATGGAAGTTAATTCTGTCGCGATTTTCCGTCGTGAATCGCGATTTTTCTTGTAGTGTCTCAAGCTTTCACACACTTTCCCTCTAGGAATTGAAGAATATCAATGTAGCTAGGTGTCCCCCCTCTAAAATCTGGAAAATATCCTATTATAAGGTTGAAAATCGCACTGGAGATATAGAAATCGTACCTTGTGATCTTGGATCATGATTGTGGTGGGTGCCACTTACTCACCGGTTTATCCTCCACCACGATCGTGGTGGACCTCATGACAGAGTCTGGAATTTTGCCACGAGCTACCACCATAATCGTGGTGCAAGCTCTGCTGCCCCAACTTTCGATTTCCTCCAAGTTTCTTCCCTTTTTGCTTCAAAATTCCTATTGTTCATGGCAACATATCTCCCCACATTCCAAATGCCTCAACAAAAGTGATTCACACCCATTTATCTCTTGTTTAAGCACAAGTAATCTCCGATTTGGTGTAAAATATTCCCATATTGACCCTTAAAGGCAAGGATCTTTTGGCATTTATCAATTGGTCTCGCACTCACAGCCTCATCCCCGCTGCCTTACTTGGTTCCCTGAAAGGTTGGAGGTGGATTTCATGTTGACTCTCCATGCCTCATGGGGTAGTGGCGGAGTAGTTTTGCATGAATTGATGGGAGGTGATACAGAAAAGTGTAAACGAGGATAAACTCCCCGAGTGTCGTTCTCTCAATGATGGACAATTGGAATTGGAATGTTGTATTATCAAACATGATCACACATTTACACTAGGAAGTGATAAGCCTCCGACATACCCTTACATAGTGAATTATGCTCACAAATGCTTGAAAATCACTAACCGACGCACAAAAGCTACTTTTAGCCTAAAGGAGGTGAAACAGGAGCCCCGGGAGCAAATAGGAGCAAAAGTTGAGTTTAAAGAACGAACCAGGCAAGAACGGAGCCCCGGAGGACCCAACAGGATGGCCACACGCGTGTGAGCAGGCGTGGAGACTGCACTGCGCGAATTTTGACTAGGGTTGCTTTTTCGGAGACTATTTAAACCCCTTTGATGGATTTTCAGAGGAGGTTCCCAGAAATTTAGTTTTCCCTTTCTTAGTTTTTCCTTTGGAGAACTTTCTCCATTTTTCTTAGTTTTTCATTTCTTAGATTAGATTAATCTCCATTGTAGAAGACTACAAAGCTTGGATTGGAGGTCTACTTCACTCTAGGTGATCTCTATTCCATTTCTATAATATTTAGTTATCTTGTTCTTGGATTAAATTAGTTTTTGTCTTGAATTTCATATCATGAGTGGCTAGTTTAATCTAGGGATTTGGATTGTGTGATTGAATGTTGCTAGTGTGATGATCTTATCTCTATATCTTGGATTTATATGCTTATGTTGTTGGATTATCTATCCTTGTCTATGGATTGTTGTGTTGATGAGATCTTGTTTGGATCTGGCCAATCTAGATGAGAGATTGAGCTCTTAACTCTTTCATTTCTTTGATTAGAGTTAGGATTTGAAGCTTGACACAATCATAGTTCTTATGGACTTCTTAAAGAATAGTAGGATAGTGTGTAGCTTATGTGTTTGATAAAATTCCTCTTAGAGCTTTGGATGCTTGTAGGCACTCCTTAGTCAAGAAACCTTAGTACACAAGGGTGGAAAAGGACTAAGACAACACACTCTTGAATAGCCAACATCCTAGCATCCCCGATCCATCACCTTAGTCACACCACAATGCAACATACATGAACACTATCCAATCCCTACCCCTTTTACATATTTGCAAAACCCCTTTACTTTACTCTCTTGCACACAAACCAACCTTATGAATTCCTTTCACTCACAATCCACCCAACACCACACTCGAATCCAATGCATGACCCAATCAAGTAAACTCCCGAACACTTGACACACCTCCACGTCCTTCCTTCGAGACCGACACTCGGGGAGTCACTGACTTTTCGTTTTAACACAAATATCTTTTGACATTTCACCCTATACACGCAAGTGTTGTCAAAATGGTGCCATTGCCGGGGAAGGCAATAGGTTGTCATATGTTTTCGTTTACTTTGATTGCATGAATGCTAGATTTGAGCATTGTTAATCCATTCCACTTTATTTTGTTTTATTTTTATTTGTTTTTGCTACTTACCCAATTGACTACTTCTAGTCAATTGTGGAATTTCTGTTTCATTGATAATCTTACTAGGTGAATGCACACGCGAGCAAAAGGAAATCAAGGCTTACTACCCTACATTCCTGAAATTAATAGAGCAACTAGAAGGAAAAAATACCCAAGGATCACAAATGGCTTCATCAAGCGCAACAAGAAATCCACAAGGAAGAGGAACATCTGTACCAAATCCACCCCCAGTTCCAATTCATCCACAAGTACCAATTAACCATGAAGAACCAATTCTGGAAGAACCACAAGCTAACAGAGCAAATAATCAAGAGAACATTCGTGAAGAAGAATACTATGGAAATCCTCAAGAACCACAAAGATCAATTGCAGATTACATGACTCCTGATTTCAACATGCATAACTCGATCTATGTACCGCCAATGGAAAACGTCAACTTTCACGTGCATCCAACTATTCTCACACTGGTTCAGAACAGTCAATACTCGGGATTACCATCTGAAGATCCCAACGCACANACTCGGGATTACCATCTGAAGATCCCAACGCACACATCACAAGGTTCATACGAGCATGTGGGATGTACAGGCAAGAAGGCGTTAGCGAGGAGATAGTTCGACTCAAATTATTCCCATTCTCAGTTATAGGAGAGGCAGCACGATGGTTAGAAAGCCAAGACGACAATCATTTCAGATCATGGCAACAGTTGCATCGTGAATTCATGAACGAGTTCTTTCCCATTACCAAAACCATGAGGATTAGAAGGCTAATACAAGAATTCAAGCAAGGAAGGCTTGAGAGTTTGGGAGAAGCTTGGTGACGATTCAAGGTTCTTAAAAGACAATGTCCACAAGATCTGATGCACCCATGGGATATGATTAGCTCATTCTATGGAGGGTTAACAGACGAAGGAAAGATGTTGCTTAACTCATCCTCCAGTGGTGCCTTTGTCTCCCTAGCCTTACAAGAAGTTGAAGAATTGATCGAGAGAATATCTAAGAATACATCTTGTTGGTATGACTGACGAGGAGATCATGGAGGCATATATGAAGTTGATAATCGTGTGGCGAGTGAGGCAAAAATCGAGGCAATGAATCACGAAATCAAAAACCTACAGGCTATGGTAGAAAAAATGGAAGGAAATCCCAAGCCTTGCAAGGCTTTGGAACTTTACTGTAACATCTGTGGAGGACCTCATGATACAAATATTTGCACTTCTCCCTTTGCATCCGAGCAAGTTGAGGCAGTAGATTACCAAAGGAACTCTAATTTCAATGCTTATGGACAAAACCAAAGATCAAACAACAATTGGAAACAGGGAGAGGGTTGGAACAATAGCAACAATGATGGATATCAAGCGAGAGGACAATACAACTATGGAAACAAGCCTGCATATGGACAAAATGATAAGAATAGACTGATGTACAATCAAAACCAAGGAAATGGAAATCAAATGACCTAGTTCAGGCCACAATACAACTCTCAACTTGACTTTACTCAACAAAGAAGGGATGACATCCGTGAAGTAGATGAAAGACTTACAAGGACGATCATAGAACTCAAAAATGATCGAGCAAATCTAAAACAAGAGATTACTCAAGAGATCCGACAAGAAATTTCCAGTCTTAGACAAGAGTCTAAAGCTACACTGAAGACAAGGAGAAAACCACTTCGGAAGTATGCCCAAAAGAAAAAGAAGCGGCTCGAGAAGGTACAATTAATGCTTTTATCCGAAAATTTTTCAACAACAAAGAATGTCGTGAGTTATTTGAGAATGAAAATAGTGAAAATTTTACTTGCTTAAGCCAAGAATCTTCGGCTTGTTTGACTGAGGGTTACCCTAGAAAGAAGGGCGACCCTGGAGCTTTGTTGATTCCTTGTTCTATACAGAACATGGAACCTCAAAATGCTCTTGCCGACCTTGGTGCTTCTATCAATGTCATGTCTTCAAACCTTTTTGATAAATTGAACTTACCATGCTTGAAACCGACGAGGCTGACTCTATGTTTAGCTGACGGAACCACACGGTATCCTGAAGGCTTAGCGGAAGATTGACAAGGGTTGTGAATATGTGGTGAGGTGGATGTGTGATATGGAGGTGTTAAAACGAAAAGTCATAAACTCCCCGAGTGTCGTGTCTCTCGCGGATGGCAAATTGGAGAATGTACGGATTTCCTATCTCGAGTTGTCTAGATAACGGTGAGATCACACATATAGAGTTTGTGGGTTTGAAGGTGTAAGGGTGCAAAGATTGATAAGATTGAAAGTAAGTAAAAGTAAATAAAGGCGGATGGGGGCTAGAGTATCGTGGAGATTGGTTTGGAGCATGTGGTAGAGTATTGATTTCCATTGAGTAATGGTTGAAGGAGCTTGGAACATTGTCCTGAGTGGCGTCACACTCAAGCTCCCAATCCTCAGTCGGTTGGGGAATTTTGTCAAACACTTTGTCTACAAGTTCCATCCGGATCTCATCTTCTCAGATTGAGAGCAGGAGATGTGGGTAGTGGGCTACATCTCTTTGCGATATCTCGCCAAAGAGATGATCCTAAGCTCTTGAAGAGATCGGGGCCCTCGATCTAACAAGGTCATACCAAACATACACACAATTTCAACATTCCCCAAAGAAATAAAACTCATTCATCAAATTAGATCATAAATACCAAATCTCCATTCAATCTAGCCCCTATCCTAGGGATTAGCCTCTCATAGGCTTTAACAACATCAAAGCATTGAAATAGAAAAGCATATCTACAAGATCAAGACTAAAAGCAAATAACTTTAAGGAAAAAGGAAAAGCAAGAGAAATCCAAAGAGAAAACAAGTCTTGATGAAAGAGTTTACCCAAGAGATCTCAAGGCTATGGAGATCTAAGTTCTCTTCTCCAAGGAGTTCCTCCTTCCTCTCCTAATCCGATCTAAACCTAACCTAAAATGAGGAGTGAAAAAATGAAAAAAAAGACTACCTAAACCTAGTTGAAATGTCCCTTAAATACTAAAACATCGCGCAGGTTTCTAGTGCTGTCCCACGCCTGCAACACGCGTGTGGACTGGCGTGGACGGTTACTGGAATATTTCCACGCCAGCTCACACGCGTGGTGAGGCTCGTGGGCGTGGTTCCTACGTTTTCGATTCCTTTTGTTGTTTCTGGTTTGGTTGTAATACCCGGTTATTTTACAATATGGTTCATAATTATATGAATTTATTATTATATATTATGTGATCCAAAATTATTTTGAGGGTATTTTATTAATATTATTTTTAATGATATTATAGTTTCCTAATTCATATTATCTTATGAATGAATATTATATTGAGTCTAATATTTTCCCAATCTGAGTAATCTTAATATATATCATATGTAGTATGTACGTATGCCCCATCATATATTTATAATTAAATTCCTAATCCTAATTATATTATCCCTCTATATATAAATACCGGAGATAACCCTAATTCTATATATTTCTTTCCTGCCTCTGTGTCACCATTCTCTCTCTCTCCCAAACAAATAAAACCTAGTCTCCTCCCTATTCATCATCAATCTCCTATTCATCATCAATTAGTCTCAGACTAGCAGACAAGGATCAACAAGAATTTCTAGTGGGTGCAGTAGATTTTGGCTCTAGTGTAAGTATCACCAAAATTATTTATTTTTCTCAATAAAAAATATTATTCTTCCTAAGTTTCTGTTGTGAATTGTGTATAAATATATTTTGTGTGGTATATATTTATATGGTGATTTTATGGTATTAAGAAATAAGGGTTCTATTCATTGTAGCCACTGTTTGAGAAAAATTCTGATTGGCGCAGTTTGAAATCAAAATTTGTGAAAAATACTTTTTGAACTCCGATTGGCCTGAAATTTTATTTAGAGATCCTAGACTTATTATATTTGATGTATATAAAATTATTTTGTTGGAGACATGCTTCATTATTTCTAGACAAAGTTCGTAAAGTTGTGGCAGTGTGCTGTCAGTTAAATTTCTGTGCAGCACAGTGTTGGGAAATATTTCGGAAACAATACTTCTAAACCTTGGATTGATCTGAAATTTTTTTTGTATAATCTAGACTTTCTGTACTTATTATCTGAAAAATTTTGTGTTAAAATATGCTCCCGATTTTCCTCAGAAAATTCTGAAAATTCTACAATCCATGGAATAATTTCTGAAATATCTGTCAGTTTCTGTTTCTTGTGTCTTGTTGATTATTTGAGCCATGGAGAAGTTGTTTACTTGATATTATATGCATATGTGTTGGTTACAGAGGTTGGAATGTTATGTTAATGGGATGCATATGAATATTTTGAGAAAATGCATATATTTGTATAAGAAATTCAAGTGAATGGTATTAGTAGTCTATGTTTTGGTTGGCTTGAATTTTGAAAATCTACCATCTTGGAGTGACATATGAGAAATATTGTTATTAATATTTATATAAAGATGAAGGATAATAAAATGTTTTGTTGGGTTGTGATGCCCTTAATGAATTTTAAGGTTTGTGTAGTATCCTGTTGTGAAATTCTAGATACTTGGGTTAAGACCTAGTTGATTGTGTAACGAGCAGTAGAAACGTATCCTGTCTCCATATGACTTTTGGTTTTGTTATTTTGAGGAGTGGTTAGCGGAGTCTACCACTAGGGTATTTACCCTGTTGAGTAGTAGTCATTAGAAACGTATCATGACTACTAGGACTAGTTACTACCCATTGGACTTGGAAACCCATTGGGGGTGTGCACACTTAAGGTATTAGTTCTGTTCCACTTAAATGAGATTGTTGTGTAGTGTTCAGTAGAGTGATTACTGTTCACTAGGGCTTATTAATTAAGACCCTGCCCATTATTTGAGATTGGGATTTTGTGTAGTGCTCAATAGAGAGAGTATTGTTCACTAGGGCTTGATGAAACAAGACCCTACCCATTATTTGAGATTGAATGGGATTTTGTGTAGTGTTTGAAGGATGTTTGTATGGGGTGAGTGAAGGTGAATATGAAGGGTGGAAGTGATAAAACGAGGAAGACTCCCCGAGTGTCGTGTCTCTCAAGGATGGCGAATGGGAACCGAATCTATGTTGGCATTTATGAGGTTGAAAGGTAAGAGTTACAAGAATCATAGGGAGAAGGTTGGTTCATGGTTGGTTGGGTAAAGTGTTTGAAAGTAAAATAAGATGGAATTACAAAAGGTAAAAGGAAAGGGGTGCATGCCAAAGTTAAGCTAAAGGATTGATTATCGTAGGTAGCTTGGAATTGGGTTTCGGGATTGATCTATGGAGCCACGGTCTTTGTATTGAGTGACGTCACACTCAAACTCTCAATCCTCATTCGGTTGAGGCATTTTATCGAACACCTTGCCTACCACTCCTCTCGGATCTCATCCTTTCGGATTAAGAGCGGAGATATGGATGATCTAGGCTCGTGAGTGGCCGCTATCGCGCACACACTCACTTCCTACGGGTTTACTACCTATCCCGGCCGGAAATAGCAAAGATTAAACAACATCATCCATACAAAGCATCAAACATACTCCCACAACACCAAGATCATAATATCAAATTATAAGCAACAATCCATAGATCAACCAGGGCACACACACCCAACTACTCTACTCTACCATAATAAACATAAATAAAAGCAATAAACTAAGAATTACTTTCGACAAATATATCTAATCTAACAATCCAATGAATAGAGTATGTTACCCAAGAAGTGTTGAGTCTACATCTTCAATCCATCTTCAATTCTAAAATCTAAATTAATCTAATGGAAATTGAGTGTGTTTTTCCTCCCCAAAGGGGAAGGAATGATAAGAAAATTCATATCTGAAAGTTGGGAGAGTCCTCCTCCAAAAATGAGAGAAAAGGGTTTAAATAGCTGCTCAAAAATCAGATTTCCGCTGTTGCACTGGTCTGCTCCCACGCCTGTCACACGCGTGTGAGGGCGCGTGGGAGCTATCTGGATAAAATCCACGCCTGCTCACACGCGTGTGAGGGCACGTGGCAGCCTCCTGCATGATGATTTCTTTGATTGATGCTATTTTTGGCCTAAAACTTTGATGTATCCTTCGGAAATGATTCGAAGTATTTTTCTTGAGTTGGATTCATCAAATAGAAGTTAATTAGAGATTTTATCCATGAAAGTGATCATAATTGGGTGTAGAATCATTAAAATATTATCTAATCATGACCCGCAATTAGACTGTTTTTGGCACTTATCAAAGTTTCCACACTTTAGATCTTGCTTGTCCTCAAGCAAGCGTTCTATTATTTCCTAATCATCTAAGTGCCAAGAACAGTTAAATGAAGATAGGATAATCAAAAATTCGTGATCAGGTGTGTCGGAATGGAGCGGGTGAAATTCCCTTCACTATCTACCAAGACTATTAAGTTTAGGTTAGACAAATGCAAGGAATATACTGAGGAAGCAAATGCTTTTCAAGTGTAGGTTTCAAAAATGACAATCACACATTTCCAATCATGCAATTATTGGGGATTCGTCTTCCATTTTATTGGGGCCTAAAAGCCGATCTCACTAGTGGGAACGATGTGCACAACCTGGCCAAATTTTCCAACCATACGCCAAAGCCCCTGTACTGAAAATTAAGTGAGGGCAGGGACACGGACCGCTCATCGCCATGGCTTGGGCGATCGCTCTATTTTCTCACCTCCTAAGATAACGTCATCGGGCTACCCGACTTCACATGGAGATCCATGCTTTTTCGAAGGTCAGTGCAATGGGTGCCCGAATCCTAGCGAGGCGGCTCACCTCCTCTCATTTTTCTCTTCTCCTAGGAACATTATTAAGTGGACAACCGACTCCAGATATAGCATACGAAGACTATGGTTGAACACTTCCTAGCGAGAAGGCTTTCCTCAAATTTTATCTCAGGGAGTGGCCATTTTGAAAACCTTTATTCACGTTTCACCATGTCAACCCCTCATGCCTCTTTCTAGGGAGTAGGGATTATTTTCACTCAAAGCTCACTTTAAAGCTCTCCTTTTGCCCCATGTCTTGCTAGATTTAGTTTATTTCCGAGCTTCGCAATTTTATCTTTCTAAAACCTAGAAAGTACACACTCCCATTTCGAGCGATCCTTGACTAAGGTCCCACTAAAATAGAAGACGAAAGACATGCAATCATACGGAAATTTTCAAATTTGATGGTGGTGTGTGTCACAGATAGCTTCCAGGGCATATTTCAAACATTTGTTTTGGCGTAAAAGTAAGAGTCTTCCTAGATAGTGCAGACAACAACACACTCTTTATTCCTAACATCTTATCAACTCCTCTGATTACTTATCTAAAACATCCTTTCCACACTTTAAAAGTTGACATCGTCCTCGATGTCGCCATGAGGCACAGTGGAGAAAGAGTTGGGTCAAAGAATTAACTAACAAGGAGCGCCTTTCCACACTTTGAAAGTGTTTCCTGGGCTCGGACTAAACTTTTTAATTTTTAACACCCAAAAAGATCTTTAACTCAAAGAATAAGAATGTTATACCAAACATTGAGCAACCATCCTTCATTAAAATGGGAGGAGAAGATATACCTTTCGTAGCAATTCTTCAATTAAGCATTGACCGTCCCTTTTCCTAACAAAATATTCCATAAAAGAATTGATTGAAAGATGGAAAGTAAGAATTGTACCTTGTTTGATCATCGTTCGGGGTTCTTCTCAAGAGTGCCACGTTTAACGTCCTTAGCTGAACGAAACGCAGTAGAATAAAGATAAAGTGCTAATCATAATAAAAACAAAAGAGAACAAATAAAGATAGAATATTGTCTCCATGCAAATTGTCAATAGTTAAAATAGAAGTTATTTATCCCTTCAAACATCTTGCAAAGGCAAGATTTCCTCAAATGTCTTTTTAAAATCCAGAGCTGGGTTCTCTTCTTGACAATTCTTCTCGCAGAAATGCAATTTGCATGCTCAGATCCTGGATGAGTTCATAGTGTCTTGTGTCCCTTTGTTCCAAGAGGTTTTCTTGTTCCATGTGCAACTCATACTGAAATCTTTGCATTGTTTCCCAATTGGTGACTTTTGTGAAGCGTGCTGGAGCTGCAGGTGATGATGGTGATGGGATAGCATTTGGGTTGTCTGAAGGTGGTGCATCGTTGGAGATTGAGATATTCAGAGATAGGGTTGGCGAGAATGATGTTGATTGTCCGAAGGAGTATGGGTTTGTTCTCTTGGTGTGCTTGGTTTGGGAGGTTCTGAGAATGGGAAGGGAGGTGATGGATCGACTCTCTTCTTTGGTTTCTTGGGTAATCTTCTCTTAATTGCTTTTGCTCCCGTTCTCATTCGCAAGTTCCGACCAATTTTTAGTTCAGATAAATCCGTCATAGACAACGGAGTCATAGCTGCGCTTCCCAGGACTTTATTGGTTTCCTCCATCCTTGTTTGATATCCTAAACTAAGGCACAGTTGAGTCACTAGAGGTCCGACGAACAAAGTAGTAACTTTCTTAGACTGTTGTGCCTTCAACCATCTTTTACAAACCACCCCCATGTTCACGAGCGTACTTGTGTCCATGCTCCAAAGTGCAAACAAATCAGTCCTATAAACTTTTGCAAAATTCCCTGTGCGTCCTTCCCAAGATTGAGCAATTATTCGACGGATAATTCGAATGTCATCTCTTTTGAGTTGAGATTGTAGTACCCTCGATCCACTCCATTCGACTCCTGGTTTAGCAATCCTTTTCCAGTAATTCCTTGGAGTTTCGGAGTCACCAAAATCAATTGGGAGTTCTTTGTACCACATTCTCTCTTGATCCTCCTCAGTATAGAATCCAAGCAAAATTCCTAAAGTGTTGACTGAGATATGATGAGGTTCATTGAAGAGATTAAACTTGATTGTTGGGCTTTTCAGGTCGCCAGTTTTTCCTATAACCTCCAAGGTGGCCACAAATTCGAAGACAGTAGGTATATAAGTTGAGTGGCGCCATCCAAAAATTTTGCTCCAGAAGGGTTGATGGATGAGACATGCTAGCGAGTTTCGACATTGAAAGGGATTCAACGTTGCTAAGTCGATGAATTTCCAAACGGAAGGTAGACCGCATATTCAAAACGCCTCTGCTGCTCTTCCGTTAAGAATATTCTATTTTCTACAACTCTTTCATTCCTTTCTTCCTTGGGTTCTGTCAGCTTTGTTTCCACCATCGGGGCTTTTCCTTTCCTAGCCCTCATTTCTTCTTGATTAGCCGTGGATGAATGTGAAGACATTGCCTAGAATTCATCAACGAGATTTGAGCAATATATGGACTTACATTTTATAAGAAACAATATAGAATTCTTCCATTGCATTTACTTCATTAATGCTTCTTTTCAAGAGAATGAATATGTCACATATGGATGATATCATGTGAAATTCAAAAATTGTCAATATAAGATCAATTTCTTCCTCTTCTTTTAGCTAGCTAGAAATTGAAAAATGAGAAAGCATGCTTCTTTTGAAATTGACAAGGTAATATGTGGGGATAGCCATACTCAAAGCTTAACAAGCAACAAATTTCTTCATTTCACACTTCTTATTCCCCATTTCACCATGAATTTCATACAATAAAAAGATATCCATATTACCTAGGGTTTGCAATCTAAACATCAAGAAGTTTTCAAATTATGCAATGTTCATCATCTAATAGCAAATATAAGTTCTAAGCAAGTCCTAGAATCTATTTCTAAACCATTTCAATCATAAGGAGTCATTATGTCACTTTATTCATACAGATATGCCTTCCAAAGAAAATAGATCCCAAAATCTGTAAATGAAAATAGAGGGAAGGAATGTTACCTTTTGAAGAACTTAGGAAGAAGATTCAAGAGATTTGCACCCAAAATCACTTTGGAAAAGCTTAGTCTTACCTTGGAAGAAGTTCTTAGCTCTTGGATGAGGTTAAATGAGAAATGGGCAAGGGTTAGAACACATTTGCGCCTTTATTTACGCAGATTTTCTGGTGCCCGTCCACGCCACTCACACGCGTGTGAGTGGGCGTGGCTTGCCTTCTGGAAGATTCCCACGCCGGGTCACACGCGTGTGAGCGGGCGTGGTGGCTTTCTGGAGAAATTCCACGCCTACTCACACGCGTGTGAGTGGCGTGGACCATGTTTCGTCTGCCTTCTTCAACTTTTTGCTCATCCCCTTTTGAGTCCACATATCGTCTTTAGTGAGTAAAAACGTTCGTTGAATGCCATTATGGTATTGACAATCTGCTTGGTTAGCAAAAGAAAACTATCAAAAGATAACATTTATTAGAAAGGAAAATAAACAAAAGACGGCAAAGTAAAATCTAAGTCCTACGGATAACGTTGGGACTGCCTCCCAAGTGCGCCTTTGTTTATAGTCTTTGGCTAGACTTGGATTATGCTATCCTTCGAAGCATACAGACTTGGGGACTTTGCCAAGTGTCCCGTGTACTTTCGATTCGAGATATGCCCGAAGATGGGAAATATCCTTGAATTTGGAAACTAAAGAGAGGAAAATAAAATTCAACGATAAATAAGCTCGGGATATTATTTCATGATGTTCAAAAATAACATACCCCTTTTCTTCTTCCTCCTTATAGGTCTATACCCCTGCAACCTTTTCCTTAAGGATCTCCAAATGAACATTCCCTCCACAGTTTATCCCATCTAAAGCACTTTCTCTCCACTCTTGTTCTTTTGGATTGTTAATGGTGACAATCCTTTCCTTTCTTTCCCTTCCTCCTTCTATAATTCCTAATAACTCGATATCATCCTTACTCCCTAAATCATCGTAAGATTGTAAGGAATCACTCTCCATTGAACAAAAAGAAGCTTTATCACAATCATCCAAATTATCACAAAATACAAGGGAATCATCCTCACAAACATTATAAGAACTTTTGATAAGAGTTGGAGTGAGAGCCTTACCTTGTGTGGGTTTTTCGTCTTCCCACACAATTTCAATGTGATCATCGTCTTCACTCTCAATCTCTCCCCATTGTTGTGTGTTCAACTCAGGAGTTGAAACTTCTTGGAGCACCGGGGTGTCAAATTCTGTGGATTCTTTTACACACACCTCTTCATCATTAACCATTCTGTCCATCTCTTCATTACTTTGCGGGTTAGTTTCCAGTGTCGGGTGATCATCTACGAATGGATTGTTAGCTTGTGGTAGCATCCTTTTCATGAGCTCTTCCGACATTGATAGCATCTTAGCTTCAATTTCGTCCAGTGGAAGTCCTTCCTCGCGAAGAGTGGCGAGATTCTTCTTGATTTCACTCCTAATTTCATTCCTTAAGTTGATGGTATCCTCCTTGGCCATTTGGATGAACATTTCTAATTTATCCTTCAAGATTTGGATTTAGTCGTTGACCGGAGGAAGATACTCACAAGATGGTTTCTCATATGGTATGGATTGGGTGAAATTTTGAGCAAAGGGTGGTGTTTCGTTGAAATATTTATCATGTTGTTGAGGTGGGGGTGAATAACTAGGATGAGTGTAAGAATGGGAATACCTATTTCTCTCAGGATTATAATTTGATGGAGGGTGATAATGAAGTGGAGGTTTAACAGTTGAAGGAATTGTGGCCTTTAATGCCTGTTCACAATTGGGGTCAATCTCCTTCATGACTCGAATAAGTCGGTTGTTAATACTCTCAGCTATAGAACTAATGGATTCCTCTCCATTTTGGTATGTAGGTTTCTCAATTCTTTCATGGGTAAGCACAGAGGGGATATTATGAGAATATGGTGCATAATTGGAATAAGGGAAAGTGTTTGGGTAAGGTGGATATGTGTGTTGTGGTGGTGGATATTCATAAGGATTTGAATAGTAATATGGGTAAGGTTCATAGGTCTGGGGTGGAATATTTGTTGTGTATGGTCTTCCATGGTATGGGTAACCATAGGAATACGGATAAGCACTCATTGGTAAGCTTCAATTGATTTGGATAAGGAAAATTTCCTGCACAAATTAGCTTAACCAACAACAAATATTTTGCAACTAGAAGTAGTTGCAAGTGAGTAGCAAGATATTCAAAGAAAATATGCTCACTTCTTTAAGCAAGTAACAAAAACAAGAAAATAAAACAAACAAAGAGAAAACAATTCGAGAACTCTTAAAATTCTACTTCTAAGATGTCAACACTATTCGAAACCGTTTGCCATCCCCGGCAACGGCGCCATTTTTGAAGGATGTTTGTATGGGGTGAGTGAAGGTGAATATGAAGGGTGGAAGTGATAAAACGAGGAAGACTCCCCGAGTGTCGTGTCTCTCAAGGATGGCGAATGGGAACCGAATCTATGTTGGCATTTATGAGGTTGAAAGGTAAGAGTTACAAGAATCATAGGGAGAAGGTTGGTTCATGGTTGGTTGGGTAAAGTGTTTGAAAGTAAAATAAGATGGAATTACAAAAGGTAAAAGGAAAGGGGTGCATGCCAAAGTTAAGCTAAAGGATTGATTATCGTAGGTAGCTTGGAATTGGGTTTCGGGATTGATTTATGGAGCCACGGTCTTTGTATTGAGTGACGTCACACTCAAACTCTCAATCCTCATTCGGTTGAGGCATTTTATCGAACACCTTGCCTACCACTCCTCTCGGATCTCATCCTTTCGGATTAAGAGAGGAGATATGGATGATCTAGGCTCGTGAGTGGCCGCTATCGCGCACACACTCACTTCCTACGGGTTTACTACCTATCCCGGCCGGAAATAGCAAAGATTAAACAACATCATCCATACAAAGCATCAAACATACTCCCACAACACCAAGATCATAATATCAAATTATAAGCAACAATCCATAGATCAACCAGGGCACACACACCCAACTACTCTACTCTACCATAATAAACATAAATAAAAGCAATAAACTAAGAATTACTTTCGACAAATATATCTAATCTAACAATCCAATGAATAAAGTATGTTACCCAAGAAGTGTTGAGTCTACATCTTCAATCCATCTTCAATCCTAAAATCTAAATTAATCTAATGGAAATTGAGTGTGTTTTTCCTCCCTAAAGGGGAAGGAATGATAAGAAAATTCAGATCTGAAAGTTGGGAGAGTCCTCCTCCAAAAATGAGAGAAAAGGGTTTAAATAGCTGCTCAAAAATCAGATTTCCGCTGTTGCCCTACTGGTCTGCTCCCACGCCTGTCACACGCGTGTGAGGGCGCGTGGCAGCCTCCTACATGATGATTTCTTTGATTGATGCTTCTTTTGGCCTAAAACTTTGATGTATCCTTCGGAAATGATTCGAAGTATTTTTCTTGAGCTGGATTCATCAAATAGAAGTTAATTAGAGATTTTATCCATGAAAGTGATCATAATTGGGTGTAGAATCATTAAAATATTATCTAATCATGACCCGCAATTAGACTGTTTTTGGCACTTATCAGTGTTCAATAGAGAGATTATTGTTCACTAGGGCTTGATGAAACAAAACCCTGCCCATTGTATTGAGATTGGTGTTCCTCCATGTGTATGTCCGTGTACATATTAACAAATGATTTTGAAAGATATACTACTTTCCAAATGTTCCTAAAATTTCTAATATGAGAAATATTGATTTGGAAATTATGAATTATGAGTATTTTTGAGAAATTATGGGTTTTGGAATTCTTGAATATATTTGGAGAACTGTGATTACTTAGAATATTGTGAGTATTGCTTATTTGCATCTTTATGTTCCAATAATTTTAATGTACACATTTATACATATTATTATCTACAAGTTGTGTTCCAATGTGCTATGTATATGTAAATAGTTATTTTAGGAGGTGAATTAAATCTTACTTAGCTTTGCGCTAACTTTGGATACTCTTTGAGTATATTTCAGGTGCATCTGCATGAGCATGGATGATGAGAGCGAATCACCTAGAGAATTTGTCATTTAGTTAGATTAGTTAGCTAGTTGGTTTTGTTAATTGTCTTTGTACTAGTACGTACCTTGAATTGTTTTAATTTGGTTGTTTTTAGCCTTAGCGTTTTGGTATAAGAGAAATACCTGAGCGTGGCGGTAACACCCATTTCCTTTTGGTTAGATGTTTGAGCTTCCGCAATATTATTAATTATTAATGATTTTAATAGAGATATTGTAAGAATTTTGGATATGGAAATGGGGGTGTTACAAGTTTAGGGATATTGTAGGCACTCCTTAGTCAAGAAACCTTAGTACACAAGGGTGGAAAAGGACTAAGACAACACACTCTTGAATAGCCAACATCCTAGTATCCCCGATCCATCACCTTAGTCACACCACGATGCAACATACATGAACACTATCCAATCCCTACCCCTTTTACATATTTGCAAAACCCCTTTACTTTACTCTCTTGCACGCAAACCAACCTTATGAATTCCTTTCACTCACAATCCACCCAATACCACACTCGGATCCAATGCATGACCCAATGAAGTAAACTCCCGAACACTTGACACACCTCCACGTCCTTCCTTTGAGACCGACACTCGGGGAGTCACTGACTTTCCGTTTTAACACAAATATCTTTCGACATTTCACCCTATACACACAAGTGTTGTCAGGAAGCGAGAAGCAAAGTACATTTGTGCAAGAAATAAGAAGGTAATGTAAGTAAGGACAATCAAAGAAACAAAGGAAACAATGAATGATGTGAGGTGAATTGGATTGCCTACCCTAGGAGAAAAGTGAAGCTATGTGATGGATTAAGTCTATGTGAGATGACTTCCAATGTCTTGGCCAATTTTGGTCTTTAAGGCCTATCATAGGGCAATGTAGCACCCAAGTGTCTACATGCTTCTATGAAACATTTCATCGAACCTTGTTGTCTACATCTCATTCTGGACCTTGTCCTCTCGGATCTAAGGCAGGAATTACAAGGGGAAGGACTCTAGGATTATTCCTCAATCTCTTGCAAGCATAATCCTACCTAAACCTTCATGCATGTGGTGCACTCACACATAAGAGTTAATATAAACATTCCTCTTCCAACAAGACATCAACACATAGTCACAAACACCTTGATCAATTCATACACAACACAAGGAAATAGGATCCAAATCACAAATAGTATTCTAGTAAAGCATTATCTAGATTGCAAGGTAAACACAATTAAGCAAAGTAATACAAATGTATGATGGAATTGAAGATGAAAAAGTGCAGAAAATTACCAAGATTAATTGCTACAATCCACAAGATTACTCCAACAATCAAAGAGAGATTCAATGCATTAAGGTAGAGTTGTCAATTCTTCCTACAATCCTTGAAGATCCTCTTGCTTGGATGGAGATTTGAGAAAGCTTGATCTAGAAGATGATCTAACCTAGAGAGAAAAATATCTATGCTACAATCTCTGAAAATGATCTAAACTATGCTATCATCCCAAAACTAAACTAATTCCCCTATGTATAGAGCCAAATTCTGCCAACCCGCGCAAAACTCGTCGCAACGTGGTTTGGGATCACTCGTGTGACGCCGGTGTGATTTAACTCCAGTACGCGATCATGCTAGTGTCAGGCTAGTGACAACAGAGTGATTTGGATCCTCCCAGCAATCACGCTCAGTGTCACGCTAGTGAAAATAAAGTGATTTGGATCCTACAAGTAATCACGCTCGTGATGGTCCTTTTACCTTCTTTCACGACTTTGCTCCTAATCTTCCTCGTTTTGGCTCCAAAATCCTACAAATCACTCAAATGCCTTGCAAGTGTTCCAATGTTAGTGCTGATATGAAAATATAGCAATTAAGCACACAATTCACCCTATAAGCACTCAATTAATGAAATAAAGACCACTCAAACACCTTATAAAATAAGCACATTTTGGCACTATTCAAAAGTTTTCACAGTTTAATCTTGCTTGTTCCCAAGCAAGTTATCAATCAATTCAAACTATAAGTGCCAAAGATGTCTTAAAAAAGCTCACAACCTCAAATGCCAGCACAACAAAAACATATACAAGAGTCAAGTGGGTGATATCCTCCATTTTATATAACAAACATGGCAAACAATGTGTGACAATAGACAAACTCAAATCAAGGGATGTTTAGGAAGACAAAAACCCACAAAGTCAAGAACAACTCACAAAACGGGGTATATCTCACACATAAAAAAAAAAACAAGCAAGCAAATGGGAAGATTTAATTCCTTTATCCTCAAAGGCCTACCAAGCCTAACCAACTAGTAGGAACGATGCGCATAAGCTCGCCTCAAATTCGGCCCAAAAGACCTAATCACAAAACTATGATTGTGGACAATCCTTTTTGTTTGATAATTCCAAAACTATGATTGTGGACAACCCTTTTTTGTTTCTATTTTTGTTTATACTTTTGGTTATATTTCTGTTTATGTCTTGTTTTGCACATTTCGTCTAGCCAAAGACGTTAAACGTGGCGCTCGTGGGAGGCAACCCACGAATAAGGAGAAGAAGTGATAAGCACCAAGGATAGCACTTATAAGAGGTCTTTATTAGATTAAAAGCACATCGTTTTAGCATCCGATTACAACAATTGCATGCATTTTAGCTCAAATGCGATCAAAATCTTCTAACAACATTTCTAGAAAAAGTTTTGAAGTATTTCACAGGTTGGAGAGGGATTTGAAGCTAAAATCAATGTTGCAAAAATCCCGCCTAGGCGCCGATTAATCCCCGCCTAGGCGCTAGGCGCTGGTCAACCGCCTAGCGTATCACATTAAATGGTGGTCTAGGCGGCTGGCCGGCTAGGCGAAATAATTTTAAATTGTACAAACTTTAGATATATTTTAGGTCAATATTTAATATTTTAGTATTAACTATTAAAGTATTATATAATTTATAATTATTAGTCTTTAAAAAATAAAAAAATACTTAAACAAATTTTTTAAAAATAAAAAATAAAATAAAAAGTACACGGGCGCCTAGGCACCGATTAATCCCCGGCTAGGCGTCCTAAGCGCTAGGCGCTCCCGAGCGCCTAGAGAACGCCTAGCGATTTTTTCAACCATGGCTAAAATAGAGCAAAAGACAAAACAAGCCGCAATGCAATAGCGTCCCACGCAGCCTCACACGCGTGTGGCTAGGCGTGGAATCATTCCAGAGAGCCACCACGCCGCAATGCAATAGCGTGGTCGGGTCAAAGGCTATTTCGGGAAATTTGCCCTCCTTTGTCATTTATATAAATCCCTCTTGCCCTAAACCTGAAGGGAGGAGGAGAGGAGAGCTTAGATCAAAAAAAGTTGATAGAATAGGTTAGATAGAGGGTTTTCTCCCCTCTTGGAGGAAAATTCATTCCGTTCATAGTTTAGAATAGATCAAGGGCAAGAAGGAAGATTGGGATTCAAGATCAAGGTTGTAAGATCCCCTTTTTCAAGTGGTGGTAACCATTCTCTTCAATTTCTAATTCAATACTTGTTTCTTTGAATTTCCTTTTCCTTTTCTTGTTTCTTAGTATGCTAGAATAGATTAGATAGGGGATTGGTGGCCCCATGGTAGATCTATGTGGATGTTTAATATTATTGCTTTGATTTGTGAATTGCTTGCTTGTTGGATGTTGAACTTGTGTGGATGATGTTCTTTAAGCTTTGTGCCTTTTGTGGCCACATTAGGTAGCAAACCCAAAGGAAGTGAGTGTGTGCGCGATAGCGGCCACCCACGAGTCTCACTCACCCACATCCCCGCTCTTAGTGCGAAAGGACAAGATCCGAGAGGAGTGGTAGACAAGGTGTTCGATGAAATGCCCCAACCGAATGAGGATGTGGGAGTCCAAAGTGTGACGCCACTTGGTAATGTGCCGTGACTCCCTAGTCTATTCCACGACTTGCACTCGCAAAAGCAACCAAAGATAAACCACATGGAAAAGCCTAAAGCCCCAATCTCCACTTTAATTTTCTTTATTTTACATAACTTTTATTAACCTTACCCTATTACCAATGAACCCAATTCCTAGCCATTCCCGTAACTCTTTTCCTTCAACCTCTTAGATGCCAACACACCAATACGATTCCCATTCGTCATCCTTGAGAGACACGACACTCGGGGAGTCTTGACTCTTCGTTTTACCACCTTCACACTCACCCCATACAAACATCAGCATCAAAATGGCGCCGCTGTCGGGGATGGCAAACGATTTCGAATAGTGTTGACATCTTAGAAGTAGGATTTTAAGAGTTCTTGAATTGCTTTCTTTTTGTTTATTTCGTTTTCTTATTTTTGTTATTTTGCTTGAAGAAGTGAGCTTCTATTATATTGAATATCTTGTGCTCACTTGCAACTACTTTTAGTTGCAAAATTATTTGTTGTTGGCTAAGCTATTGTGCAGGAAATTCTCCTTAAGCAAACCTCTTGAAGCTTGCCAATAAGTGCTAAAATGAATCCCCATGGTTACCCACATCATGGAGGACAATCCTATGCAAATCCTCAACCCCAACCATATCACTATTACCCCCATTCCACCTATACTTACCCTCCACCAACATACCATTGCCCATTTCCACACCACCATTTACCACCTCCATATCACTATCCATTTCATACACCCAACCATCACCCATACCCATTTGAGACACCACCTCCACCTCTCCAAGAAAATTACCTTTCACAATCACCCAATTTTCAAGAAACTGACTCGTTAAGCTCCCAAGAAATATCCCAAAACATAGAGAGTAAGCTTGTACAAATGATGAAACAACTCGATCCAGGCTATACTCCCGAGTCAAATTCATTTCCCAATTCCAAACTAAACACTTACTAGCCACCTCCATCGCAAAACCACAAAGAAGACAATACTACCTATTCCTTTGAAACACTACCCTCTCGCCCATATAATACCCATATAGATCCTTGTGATTATATCCCACCGGCCACCGATGAAATTGAAATTCTAAAAGCAAAATTTGACGAATTCACTAGGATGGCCAAGGAGGATACGGCTAAACTAAAAGCCGAAATCAAGAGCGAACTAAAGGACTATCTCGCTACCCTCTGGAAAGAAGGACTTCCGCTAGAAGAAGTTGAAACGAAGATGATGACCATGATGGAGGAGCTCATGAAGATGAATGAGCCCCGAGCTAATTCTACCATCATGGATGACATCCCCGCTCTGGAAGCCCATCCAAGGATTGTACAAGAAGTCGAAAACGCGCAAAATGCTAAGGGAGAGGAGAGTTTCGAAAGAATGGAGGATTGTTACGCCACGGTGTTTGAAGAAGTCCCAATTTTCGAATTGGAAAATCAAAACGAGGTAGAGATGGAGAGTGAGGATGAGAACATCGAAATAGTATGGGAAGATGAAGAAGCAAAATATGGTAAAATTCCTAATCTTCTTTGTGATAATAATCTTGAAAATCCTTATGCTCTTTTTGAAAACACCCTTGTGGATAACTCCTTTCGCCTTGATACTTTTATCATATGTGATTATGATTGCTTTAAATTTCGGGAGGATGATTCCATGAAAAATTTTGATATATTGATTAATAATTGTAAGGATTCTATCTTGTTTACTAATGATTATGATTGCTTTAACTTCTTAGAAGATGAATCCTTTGTCTTGGGTGAGAGTGAGTTGGTGAGTGAAAGGGATGATGCTTCATTCTATTCGTGTGAGAGTGTGAGTGATTTTTCTAACCCAATAGAGTGGAGTGATGAAGAAAAGGAGTGTGAAGAAGAGATGGTGGGAAATGATAGGTCTTTCACGTTTGATCTTATGAAATGAGTTGAGTGGAGAGAGTTGACCACACTCGAGATTGAGGAAGGGAGTGAGGAGATATGGTTTGAAACAAACGAGAAAATCTTTAGGGGGGAAAGAGAGGAAAAAGGAAAGGAAGCAGACACCATCCTAAAAGAGTTGAGGAGGGTGTTTAATGTTAACATTCATCCAACCTTGCATGTTGTTCTTCCTTTATTCTTGTGGGCATTCAAGGATGTTTCCCACCTTGGGACATTCCTTGAAGCTAAGGTTCACGGGACGCTTGGTCGGGTCCCAAAGTCTGTGTGCCTTAAAGGATAGGCCACACCATGTCTGGCCAGGAGACGTAAAACCATGGCGCACTTGGGAGGCAGTCCCAATGTTATCTTACTTTTTCTTTAAAATTCTCTTGGTTTATGTAGTATGTTTTACTTGGTTTTATTTCAATAATGTTTCTATAATCTCGGTTGAGCTAACAAGTACAGATTAAACACCCGAGAGTTATAAGTTGCCCGCAATCAATTGACAAACATCATCACTAGCAAAGGAAGAAGGGGGAAACCGAGGTAAGCTTTGCACAGCACGCCTCCACGCCACCACCACGCGTGTGGCTAGGCGTGGAAAACTTCCAGAAAGCCACTACGCCGCTCACACGCGTGTGAGCAGGCGTGGGAATAAACCAGAGAGCTCCCACGCCTACCACCACGCGTGGTAGCGTGCGTGGACGGGCACCAGACTCTACCACCACGCGTGGTAGCGTGCGTGGACGGGCACCAGACTTTTCCACCACGCGTGGTAGCGTGCGTGGACGGGCACCAGACTTTTCGACCACGCGTGGTAGCGTGCGTGGACGGGCACCAGACTTTTCGTGGATTTTCGCGCGAAGTGGTTTAAAACCCTTTCCTTGCTTCATTTCTTCCGCGCGAAGTGGTTTAAAACCCTTTCCTTGCTTCATTTCTTCACCACCACAAGCAAGAACTCTTCCAAGCTGAAAATATACACTTTCTAAGCATTTCCTTCCAAATCTCTCAACTTTTCTTAAGGATTCTAAGTCATTTCTAAGGTATGAACATACTCTTCTTTGCTATTTACTTGTTTAATGAAGAACTTGTTCTATTTTTGAAGAATATCTCCATGGGTTTTTCTTGTATGATATTTTTCCAGAGATATATTGTTACGAGATGACTTGATAGACTTGTATTGAGCCTACATTGCTTCTATAGACTAGAAATTTCATGTTTTAACGTCTCTTTGTGACTAGATCTTGAAATTGCTTGATTTGGGTATTCTCTTATCATGATGAGATCTTTGTTGATATAGTGAGCATGGTGGGTAAAGTTTGCAACTTTCCTACTCTATAGGCACTACATTGCTATATTCTACTAGTTAGATGGTCCAATTTTAACTTTCATGATCCTTCAATTTTTCAACCTTGAGCTAGTCTAGAGGTAGAAGATGAAGTTGACCATATGTTGACCTTTTGACTATGAAATGAGTATGGAATGGTATGAGCTAGTTCTTGCATGTATAGGATAGAATTGTTGATGGATATCAAAATGATGGTTGCATGCAATGAATTCTTATGATCTTTTCTTTAGATATGTGCAATATTGTTCATAATCAATATTTAAGATTGGCAAGTGTTTTTCCTTGTGTTGCCTTGATTACCCACGTTATAGGAAAGATGTCTTCGCCATATGACCTTGCACAACAGATTGCTCAAAGGCTCCAGAGAGGGAAAGCCCCGGCTGATGAAAACAGTGCCAGGGGCGCTAACACTCGATATATAGAAGTCCCCACCAAAACTCAAATTCTACTAATGACAGCAACCATGCTAGGGCGGTACAGGCAGTTGTTAAACTACCCTATTGTGCAATGGAGATATGTAGACTTGAGAGTATTGGAGGATTATGAGTGCAAATATGGACTGGAGAGGTTGATTGCAGAGCCATATTGGAACAATCTGCTAAGCTGGAGACAGGATACTTTTATCCCTCTAGTACATGAGTTTATCGCGAGCTTGAAAGTTGATGGAATAGCTGGAGATCTCTACAGCCCTACCATTAAGTTTAGACTCTTCAGCCAGGACCATAACATATCGGCTAACCGTTTGGGTGTTCTCCTTGGGTTCTACAATGAAGAAGACCAGTCGAAGCACTGGTACAGGAGATTGAGACATGACTTTGGAGACAGGGACATTCCTAGAAAATATTGGTCGATGATAGCAAGACAAGGAGTCGAATGGGAAGGGTCAAGAGTGAGAGTCTCTCAGATTGTAAGGGAGGATTTAAAGGTTTTATAGAAGGTAATCGCTCATTCATGGGAAGGAAGGCCTGAGACATATGACCGAGTCTCAAAGGCGGAGCTGTTCATGCTTTGAAGTATGGACACCGGGAACTCGGTGAACATGAGCGCGATTTGTAGAAACTTGCTTGTTGCACAACAGCAAGAGTCAGCCAGGGCAATCTTCATAGGTCCCTTGGTGACAAGGCTATGCGTCTCCCTAGGCAATCAAATGAAAATGAATTGGTTCGAACATCGGCTTCCAGGAGCGCATATAGTTCCTTTATCTCCCGAGGACGTCGCAAAACTTCACTTGAGACAATTAGTGCGAACGAGGGTAGATGAGGAGATGGCGGATGATCATGCTAACACGCCCATGACGTCCCCAGGATTCACTCCTTCTCCGATGTCATTCAATTCCCCGTCTTTTTCGGAAATGTACTCGCCGTTGGATTCTTCAATGTATTCTCCACCACCAAAAGAGCCCGGACCGTCTGTACCTCCACCACAACCTGAAGAGCAAGACCCCAACTCCTCTATCTTCAACATTCCGAGCTGGTTCACCCAAGTCACTGATTGGAGATCCCTCCAAAATTTCCAATACCAATTGCACTTGGAGCAAATGCAAAAGCTGGATGAGATTTCAAGAGAGATCAAGGAAATCAGGAGACCATGAAGGAAGAAAAGGACGGAAGAAAAGAAAAGACAAAATCCTGATAATGATGACTTGTGATCTGTTAACTCTGAACAATTGATTGTGGACAATCTTTTTATTTCTGTTTATAGTTTTACCTACAATTCTGTTTATTTTTTATCTTGCACGTTTCGTCTAGCCAAAGACGTTAAACGTGGCGCTTTTGGGAGACAACCCACAAATAAGAAGAAGAAAGGACCACTCCACCAACAACCATGAAAGACCAATCTTGAAAGGTATAATTTCAATTCTTAATTTATTTCTTTACCTTTACTCTAACCGTGTTTAAAGGGCGAACTCAGATTGTAAAACTTTTCTAAGGATACAAATTGTAAGTATTTTTTTTATCCTAATTCAATGCCCTGTTTCGGTTCGCTTTATTTTCTAGAATCGCAAATGAAGAGCTGCATAAAATTTTTGTGTTGGATGTAGTCTATTTGTTAAAACTGTTTTAGCCCAGTTCACATTTTTAAGTGTGGAAAAGGGGCGTGTGTAGAACCCTTAAACATATATCCTTTTTCCTCCGTTCCTTATGGAAACATCGAGGACGATGTTTATTTTTAAGTGTGGAAAGGGTGTATGCTTCTTGAAACAGTTAATTGATTAAGTGATAAGGTATAGGAACCTAGAGGGTGTGTTATTGCCAATACTATCTAGGAGGGCTCCTAACCTTGTGCCAAATACGAATGTCTTAAATATGCTTTGGAAGTTTCACCTTGCACCAATTTGCACATTTTGACCCAATTTGAAAATTTTGATGAGTGCTTGCATGATTTCACCTTGTATTTTGTTTGGACCCCAGTCAAGGATCTCTTGAAGTGGGAGTGTGAATCCTCCGGGTTTTAGAAAGATAAGAATGGCGAAGCCTGGAAACTGAACTAATCTTAGCAAGACATGGGGCAAAAGGTGAGCCTAAGTGAGCTTAGAGTGAAAACAATCCCTATTCCCTAGAAAAAGGCACGAGGGGTTGATATGGTGAAAAGAGTAAAAAGGCCTAAGGCCATTCCGAGAGATAAAAGCGAGGCGAGCCATCTTGTCTAGATAAGGGGTAACCATTGCACTGTCTTCGAAAAAGCATGGAGATCCATGTGAAGTCGATTACCCCGAAGAGATCTTAAAAGATGAGAAAACAAAGCGGAGGTGAGCCACTTCGCTAGGATTCAGGCACCCATTGCACTGACCTTCGAAAAAGCATGGATCTCCATGTGAAGTCGGGTAGCCTGAGGACGTTATCCTAGGAAGTGAGAAAATAGAGTGATCGTCCAAGCCATGGCGATGAGCGGTCCATGTCCCTGCCCTCACTTATATTATGTAAAGAGGCTTTGGCGTTAGGTTGGAATTGGCTGAGGGATGAGCATCGGTCCCACTAGTCGGATCTGCTTGAGGCCCCTAGAAAATAAAAGGTGAAAACTCTTTTGTCACTTGCATGCTTGAAATGTGTGAACAAAAATCTTCTCATATAATATCCATCCCTCGAGACCTAGACTCCCTCAGCATATTTCTCACATTTGAATGGCACAAGTTTAGCAGTCTTGGTAGATAGTGTAGGGGATTTCGCCCGCTCAACTCCGAACACCTACACATCACTTGATTGATTAACCATGAAAGAAAGAACTATCCTTGGTGCTTACGTAATTAGTGTTTAGAAAAGCATGCTTGCTTGAGGACAAGCAAGGTTTAAGTGTGGAAAATTTGATAAGCACCAAGGATAGCACTTATAAGAGGTCTTTATTAGATTAAAAGCACATCGTTTTAGCATCCGATTACAACAATTGCATGCATTTTAGCTCAAATGCGATCAAAATCTTCTAACAACATTTCTAGAAAAAGTTTTGAACAACATTTCTAGAAAAAGTTTTGAAGTATTTCACAGGTTGGAGAGGGATTTGAAGCTAAAATAGAGCAAAAGACAAAACAAGCCGCAATGCAGTAGCGTCCCACGTAGCCTCACACGCGTGTGGCTAAGCGTGGAATCATTCCAGAGAGCCACCACGCCACTCACACGCGTGTGAGCTAGCGTGGTCGGGCCAAAGGCTATTTCGGGAAATTTGCCCTCCTTTGTCATTTATATAAATCCCTCTTGCCCTAAACCTGAAGGGAGGAGGAGAGGAGAGCTTAGATCAAAAAAAGTTGATAGAATAGGTTAGATAGAGGGTTTTCTCCCCTCTTGGAGGAAAAATTCCTTCCGTTCATAGTTTAGAATAGATCAAGGGCAAGAAGGAAGATTGGGATTCAAGATCAAGGTTGTAAGATCCCCTTTTTCAAGTGGTGGAAACCATTCTCTTCAATTTCTAATTCAATACTTGTTTCTTTGAATTTCCTTTTCCTTTTCTTGTTTCTTAGTATGCTAAAATAGATTAGATAGGGGATTGGTGGCCCCATGGTAGATCTATGTGGATGTTTAATATTATTGCTTTGATTTGTGAATTGCTTGCTTGTTGGATGTTGAACTTGTGTGGATGATGTTCTTTAAGCTTTGTGCCTTTTGTGGCCACATTAGGTAGCAAACCCAAAGGAAGTGAGTGTGTGCGCGATAGCGGCCACCCACGAGTCTCACTCACCCACATCTCCGCTCTTAGTGCGAAAGGACAAGATCCGAGAGGAGTGGTAGACAAGGTGTTCGATGAAATGCCCCAACCGAATGAGGATGTGGGAGTCCAAAGTGTGACGCCACTTGGTAATGTGCCGTGACTCCCTAGTCTATTCCACAACTTGCACTCGCAAAACCAACCAAAGATAAACCACATGGAAAAGCCTAAAGCCCCAATCTCCACTTTACTTTTCTTTATTTTACATAACTTTTATTAACCTTACCCTCTTACCAATGAACCCAATTCCTTGCCATTCCCGTAACTCTTTTCCTTCAACCTCTTAGATGCCAACACACCAATACGATTCCCATTCGTCATCCTTGAGAGACACGACACTCGGGGAGTCTTGACTCTTCGTTTTACCACCTTCACATTCACACTCACTCCATACAAACATCAGCATCAAGAAGAGACCACTCCACCATCAACCAAGAAAACCAATCTTGAAAGGTAGAATCTCAATTCTTCATTTATTTCTTTACCTTTACTCTAACAATGTTTTGAAGGGCAAGCACAGATTGCACAAAAATTTAATAGGGATGCACATTGTAAGTACTTCTTTTATCCCTTTTTGATGCCCTGTTTCTTTTGATTGCTTTATTTTCTTGTATCAGACGTGAAGAGTTGCATAATATTGTTGTGTCGGATGTGATCTTATTAGAATTGTTTTAGCCCAGTTCACACTTTTAAGTGTGGAAAAGGGGCATGTGTAGAACCCTTTGAACATATATCCTATTTCCTCCGTTCCTTATGGAAACATCGAGGACGATGTTTACTTTTAAGTGTGGAAAGGGTGTATGCTTCTTGAAATAGTTGATTGACTAAGTGATAAGGTATAGGAACTAGAGGGCGTGTTATTGCCAATACTATCTAGGAGGGCTCCTAACCGTGTACCAAAAATTGAATGTTCTAAATATGCTTTGGAAGTTACACTTTGCACCAATTTGCACAATTTGACCCAAATTGCAAATTTTTATGTGTGCTTGCATGTTCTTCACCTTGTATTTTGTTTGGACCTCAGTCAAGGATCTCTCGAAGTGGGAGTGTGAATCCTTTGAGTTTTAGAAAGATAAGAATTGCAAAGCCCGGAAGCTGAATTAATCTTAGCAGGACATGGGGCAAAAGGTGAGCCTAAGTGAGCTTAGAGTAAAAAAAATCCCTACTCCCTAGAAAAAGGCATGAGGGGTTGATATGGTGAAAAGAAAAAGGCAAAGGCCACTCCTAGAGATAAAAACAGAGGTGAGCCATCTAGTCTGGATACGGGGTAACCATTGCACCGTCTTCGAAAAAGCATGGAGATCCATGTGAAGTCGGTTACCTTGAAGAGATCCTAAAAGATGAGAAAAATAGAGAGGAGGTGAGCCGCTTCACTAGGATTCAGGCACCCATTGCACTGTCTTCGAAAAAGCATGGAGCTCCATGTGAAGTCGGGTCGCCTGATGACGTTATCCTAGGAAGTGAGAAAATAGAGTGATCGCCCAAGCCATGGCGATGAGCGGTCCATGTCCCTGCCCTCACTTATATTGCGTAGAGGGGCTTTGGCGTTTGGTTGGAAATTGGCCGAGGGATGCACATCGTTCCCACTAGTCGGATCGGCTGGAGGCCCCTAGAAAATACAAGGTGAAACTCTTTTGTCACTTGCATGCTTGAAAGGTGTGAACAAACTTTTTATGTTATATCCATCTCTTGAGACCTCACTTCCTTAGCATATTTCTTACATTTGGTTGGCATGAGTTTAGCGGTCTTGGTAGATAGTGTAGGGAATTTCACCCGCTCAACTCCGAACACCCACACATCACTTGATCAATTAACAATGAGGAAAAGAACTATTCTTGGTGCTTACATGATTAGAGTTTAGAAAAGTATGCTTGCTTGAGGACAATCAAGGTCTAAGTGTGGAAACTTTGATAAGCACCAAGAATGGTATTTAAAAAGGGTCTAAAATGGATTAGAAGTGTAATGTTTTGCCATCCGATCATAACAATTGCATGCATTTTAGCTCAGATGTGATCAAAATCTTCTAACATCAATCCTAGGAAAAGTTTTTAGGTATTTTACAGGTTGGAGAGGGATTTGAGGCTAAAATAGAGCAAAAGACAAACGAAGCCGCAATGCAGTATCGTCCCACGCAGCCTCACACGCGTGTGGCTGGGAGTGGAATCTTTCCAGTAACCATCCACGCCCACCACCACACGTGGTGGCATGCGTGGTCGGGCCAAGGGCCATTTTGGGAAATTTGTTCCCTTTTGTCACCTATATAAATCCCTTTTGCCCTAAACCTAAAAGAAGAAGACAACAAATTAGAATAGGTTAGATCTGAAAATTGTAGAGGGTTTTCTCCCCTCTTGGGGGAAAATTCCTTTTCTTCTATGTTAGATTAGATCCAAGGGCAAGGATGAAGATTGGAATTTCACAAGAACAAAAGTGTAAAGATCCTCTTCTTGAGGGTGGTAACTATTCTCTCCAATTCTTAATCTAATATTTGTTTCTTTGAGATTTCCTTTCTTTTTTTTGTTTCTTTAGCATGTTAGAGTAGATTAGATAGGGGATTGGTGGCCCCAAGGTTAATCTATGTGGATGTTTGATATTATTGCTAGTAGAATTGTGAAATCTATGTGGATGTTTGATATTATTGCTAGTAGAATTGTGAGTTCTATGTGGATGTTTGATATTATTGCTAGTAGAATTGTGAGTTGCTTGATTGTTGGATGATGAACTTGTGTGGATGATGTTCTTCAAGCTTTGTGCCTATTGTGGCCACATTAGGTAGCAAACCCAAAGGAAGTGAGTGTGTGCGCGATAGCGGCCACTCATGAGTCTAACTCACCTACATCTCTGCTCTTAGTCCGAAAGGACGAGATCCGAGAAGAGTGGTAGACAAAGTGTTCGATGAAATGCCCCAACCGAATGAGGATGTGGGAGTCCAAAGTGTGACGCCACTTGGTAAAGTGCCACGAACTCCCTACTCTATTCCACATCTTTGCTCGCAAGTCCAAACAAAGATAGACCACATAGAGAAGCCTAAAGCCCCAATCTCCGCCTTTCCATTTATTTCACACAACCCCTATCAACCTTTCCAAGTTCTTATAAATGAATCCTACCCCTAGCCATTCCTGTAACTCTTGTCTTTCAACCTCTCAAATGCCAACACACTAATTCGGTTCCCATTCACCATCCTTGAGAAACACGACACTCGGGGAGTCTTGACTCTTCGTTTTACCACCTTCACATTCACTCACCGCAAAATACTTCCTTCACGTGCCAAACACCCAAGCATTTTGGGAGGAAATCACAGATGGTACCTCGGAGTTTAGTAGCTCCCACAGCCGCTCCGCTTCATTCATCAAAAAGGAGCATAGGTTCATGCAGTATGTGCTCAATCACTCAGTTTGTGGACGGTACGATGCCACAAGCTCTGTCAACCATGCTGACATGCTTTGTCTCTATGGCATGGTCAAGCGCGTGCGACTTCTTATGGGAGTGCTCATCTGGAACCTCTTCAAGAATCAGTACCAGTCACAGGGAGTGGCTCTGTATGTGGGTCCCTACCTCACTCGGCTTCTTAGAGCTACACAGCGGATCATTTTGGTTGCACCCAAGTCTCAGGGCATGCAGCCTCTGACAGCTGAGGCTGTTGAGAGGATGCGTGACAAGATTGGGGCTAAGAGGGCCCGCACTACGGCTGCGACAGACGATGTGAGGATGGAGGAGAAGGCCTATGATGCCCATCCTGATGCTGCTGGTCCCGCCCATGCTGGGGCGGGCTAGGGTTCATCTTCCGGAGACTTTCAGCAGCAGGTGCTTGCTCAACTGGTGGCTATGAATTAAAGGTCGACCAGATTTATACCAGGATGGATGCCATGGAGGCGGCTAACGCTCAGAGCCACGATGAGGCCCGTGGTTAATATGAGTGGATGAGAGGGCATTACCCACCTCTAGGGGGCCCTCAATTCCCACAGTTTGATCCCTCCTTCATGGGATGATATGCCTTGAGAAGCTTTTAAACTCTGCTCTTTTATTTTTGTTCTCTTTTGTTGTCATTATTTCTAGTTGTTTCTTTGAATTTTATAATGTTTAATTTGGATTTTGGTTTATTATATACTGTTTTCTGTTTTCATTTACTGCTTGTTTTCCTGCTTTCTAGTTCGATCTCTCGTTATTGCTTTAGCTAGTAGGGCTTTGGTTGTCCATCAGGGACGATGTCCAGTTTAAGTGTGGGGGGTGCTATTTCTGATGAACTTTTGAAAATGGAATTTTTGATGAACTTTGCTTGAATGACTCAATTTGCAGCTTAGGACGGTTTGTTTTCCTTGTGTTGTGGCTATGACCACTTTCCTTTCTGCTGGTTGGTGGTTTGTTGTGGTGGTACTTGTGCAGCCTAGGTTGTCAAGGATGATTCAAGGTTGAGCTTGTGTTTAATTTAGTCTCTTTTCAATAGTTGGGTTAACCTCTAACCTAAATGCTTCCCCTGTGTGTTATGCATTGCTAGTGAAATCTTATGTGGGATTCCGGTGATATTTGTCTTGTCATAACTTGTCTTAGTGCTCTCATAGTGAAGTCTATAACTTGCATGCTTTGAAGTGATTTAGGCCATTGTTATTAGCCCAAGCCTTTAAACCTACCCTTATTATAATTGTTTTCCCTAGTTGTCCCCTTTGAGCCTTGTTTTTGTTTGATAAGTGCAAAGCATTTAACCCGTTCTTTGTTGTTGAATTTTCTTGTTTAAACCCTATCATTTAACCCTTAGCTTTTAGCCATATATTTCCATCTACCCTTAGAGAGAATGTAGCATTTGTTCTTTAATTTAGAGGAGATTTCTTTTTGGAGCTTATTTTTGTTAGAGTTATTTATGTCATCTTTGTTCTAGTGTGGGGGTGTGGCGAAGGAATTGATTGATTGGTTTGAATTGAAGGAAAGAAAGTTGGTTGGTTGAAAAGAAAAAGAAAAAAAAAGAAAAAAAAAGATTGATGAAAAGAAAAAAAATTTGTTGTTAGAGAAAAGTTTGAAAAAGAAGTTTGAAAGTGAAGGAAGGGTTTGTGAAAAGAAAGAAAAATAAGGATTAATGAAAGTACAAGTCGTGTTACTAGAATAATTGTGTCCAACCCTCACTAGTTTAGAATACTCTTATGTTTTCAGTTGTGTTTTGCTCTACTATTCATACTTTCAGTATTTCCTCTAGATTTAGTTGTGAATAGATGTGAAATTTTCCCCTTTGTTCATTTTTCCATACCCCTTCTTTGTTTAGCCACTCACCCTTAGCCCCATTACAAGCTGAATAAAGACCTACTTGATCTTAGCATGCAGTTTTAGAGTTGATCTATGGGAGTATGAAGGGTAAGTCTATGGGATCTCATCTTAAACCAAGTCTTGCATAATCTCAACTGAGTACATATGCATACAGGGTCTTAATCTACCTTAATTCGGGTGCCCAGTTATTGGCCTAAGAGGGAAACTCACTTGTGATTCTGAGATGATTCTTGAAGCAAGTTAGGTTGTATGAGTTGGTTGGTGGTATGCTTGGTGGTGCAGGGAGGAAGTATGATCAGTTGCAATGCTTGGAAGGTGAATTGTCCTTGATAATTGCTTGAGGACAAGTAAAAGTTCTAGTGTGGGGGAGTTGATACATATGATTTTATACTATTATTTGCCCCATAATTCAGTTGGCTTTGTTGCTTATTTCATTTACCTTGATGAATTTGAGACTCGTTTGTGCATTACATTCGCTTAATTTTAGTTTATTCACGAACGAGCTGAGGAGCAAATGAAGGATTTTTTATCATCTTGGACAAGTTTTCGAAGCATAGGAATCTACCCAAGGTCGGAAAGGAGCAACGGAGCACGAAAGGAGTCAGAAGACAACCAGAAGAGGCACCACCCGACCGTGAGGTTGCCCGTGACCCTGCTGCTGTCCAGTATTTATTAACGCGTTCAGCTGTCTTTTTGGGTATTTCGAGCCCTAGTTTAGTTCAGTACATTTTTCCTTCTCTTTAGAGTTTTCCATAGCATAGATTAGCACCGTTTTACATACTTGAATACGTTTGCGAGCTTGGAATCGAGGTTTTGGATTGGATTTACTCTTCGAGATTGTTAGTAAAGTTCTTCCTTTTAATTCTTTAATTTCTCATATTTATTGCTATGATTTCAATGGTTAATTCTTGTTTTGCTTTGTTTCCTTTAATAATGAGTGAGTAGTTCATTTATGGGTTTAGATTAGGGATCTATGCTAGTCTTGATGTTCAATTTGTGATTATTGCATAAAGAGATTAAATTATTTACCTAGGGTTTATGTTGAATTGGGGATTAATTTCTACTTGTTATTAATTGGTGGCCACAATTGATTGCTAGTTTCTAAGAGGGATTCATTACAACGAAAGTTGGGTGAAGACCTCGAGCCTTACCAATTTCAACATAATTTTCCCTACTATGAGAATAGGTGTAATTTGGGGGCTTACAATGCTTAGGTGCTTAAGACTATGATTGATGCATCACGAAAGTGGGGCAATCCTAGCCTAATTCTATTTATTGATTACGAAAGTAACTAAATTGAATTCTTGTGTGCATTGCCCATAAATCCCTAGGTTAATCCTTGTCTTCCTAATTCTGAGTTGTAAGAACATCAAGATTGCAATACCCCTAATCTGACCCATTTCTTTATCATACAATTTAATCATTAGTCAATTTATTTTTCTTTAATTTCCCTATTTAGTTATCATTCACTTGGATTCTAGTTTATTCAACTGCTCTAGTGTCTAGGATTTCTTAATTTACACAATTACGTGCCATAGCTCTAATCCTCAGCGAAACGAGAAGACAAGAAAATGAAAAAAGATGATGTTGAGAAAAATTGAGAAAAAAGTGTTGAAAAAGATGATGAAAAGAGAAGAAGAAAAGAAAAGAAAGATGAATACAAGTTTGAAGTTTGTTTTGAAAGATGTGCTTAACCCCTACTACATTAGAGTGTTGCGTGTTCTAAATTGTAAAATTGCTCATTTATTCATAGTTTTCATATCTCTTCTAACCTCAATTGTGAACAAGTGTGAAGTTCTCTCCTTTGTTTTATTCCCATGCCCCTTCTTTGTTAGCCGTTCACCCTTAGCCACATTACAAGCTTAATAAGAGACCTATTTGATCTTAGCATGCAATAATCTTGGAGTTGAACTAGTGGGAGTATGAAGGGCAAGCTTATGGGATCTTATTAAAAGCAAAGTTTTGCATAATCTCAACTTAGCATTTGTGCACACTAGATTCTCACACACTTTAATGGCTTTGGTGCTTGGTTATTGGCTTGGGAACGGAACTTGTGTGCCAAGCTAAGGTGATTCTTGAAACAAGTTGTGTTGTAGCAAGTTGGATTGTGGTATGATAGGTTGTGCAACGTGGGAGTACGATCAATTTCATTGCAAAGATGGTGATTTATTTCTTGTCTTTGCTTGAAGACAAGCAAAGGTTTAAGTGTAGGGGAGTTGATAAGTGCTCATTTATCTATATTTTCCTCCCTTTCACTATGCTATTTTTCTTATAGATCATTCCAAATTTAAAGAGATTGGAACTAATTTGTGGTTATTTTGCAAGGATTTTGGTTTGGAAAGCATTGGAAGCAAAAACAATGATTTTCATGCATTTTGGATGCATTTGGAGTCAATGAGAGTCAAGGAGAAGCCATGGAGATGGGTGCAACACTTCCAAGGGAGCCTAAGAGTTGTATTTTCAATGGTATTGGTCATTTGGGCAAACTAAAACAAAAGAGAAGCAAAAAGTCAAGGTGTTGACATTTCTGAACGTCGACGTCTTAGTGATTGGACGATATCTCGGCCTATAAATATTCAAATTGAGTGATTCTTTATGCCATTGGAACGAAGACTCAAAGGTATACAACTATCATGAAGATATTAAAGCTTAAAAAGGTAGACAAAGGGGTCAAAATCGTCCAAACTTACAGATTTCGTCCAAATCTGCCACTGTTCAGTATGTTGACCATATATCGGCCTAGGAATGTCCAAATGAGATGATTTTTGCGCCATTGGAAAGACAACTTGAAGAGCTACAACTTTGATGAGTACCACAAAGGCTAATGAAATTATTTTGAGGGTGAAAAATAACCTAGAAGTCAAAGTAGTTGCACAGAATTTTGAGAATTGCACTGTATATCGCACAAAAGCATACGGCCACCCATACGGCCGTATGGCACCTGCTCTGCTCAGTATTTAAGCTCGTTTTGAGCATTTTGAACTCAATTTTGACCCATGGTTGAAACCTAGACACTCCCATTCACTTCCTTTCATATTTTTAGGTTAGATTAGGCTTAGATCTATGTCTTTTAACACTTCTGGAGCTTGTAATCTTGGATTTGAAGCTTGGATTTCAAGATTCTTCCACCCATTTCAATAGAGAAGCTTTCTTTCCCTTACCTCTTTTCTTTATCAAGATTTATGCTTATTACTTGTGCTTTTGTGTTCTTTATGCTATTTAATCATGAGTAGTTAGTTTATGAGCTTGAATTAGGGTTGTATTATCTATTTTGATGCTTGTTATGTGATTATTGCATAAAGGGGATGAACACCCATTTAGGGTTATTAAGTTTGAATTGAGTTTATTTCTATCTTTCAATAATTAGTGTACAATTATTGTTGTTTGTCTTTGGAAAGTCTTCCATTACAATGGGAATTGGATGGGAGACTTGAGCCAACCCAATCTCAAACTCATTTTCTCTTCTATGGAAATAGGGGTAGATTTGGGGCTAAAATAGCTTTTGCTCTTCAAGAACTTGGGTTGATTCACCATGGGAATGGGGCAACCTTTGTTCTAATCCTTGTGGAAACTTGGATTTATTAGTGCTAGCCTCTAGAACCTAGGTAAAATGTTCTTCCCCCAAACTTAAGTGTTAAAGCATCTAGATGGTAATGCCCCTAACTTGAGTCCTATTTCTTTATTTTGTATTTATCTATTGTTTATACATGTTTGTTCTACCTCGTTGTCGTTTGCTTAGTTTCTTATTGATTTCCTTGTGCTAGTGCCTAGTTTTGTGATTGCATATTGTGTGCCATAACCCCCAATCCTCAGCGAAACGACATTTCACACACGTACACTCACCATCACTCATTTTTGTTACTACATCAACGATGGATCATGAATCTGGACAGATGATGTCTCGATCATTAGAGTTTGTTAGATTTATCCTACCTTCACCACTATAAATAGTGGTTTCATTTTGCATGAAAGAGAGCTCTTAGAATCTACATTAGATAACCATAAGCCTTTCTTTTAAGATCAAAATACATACAAGTCCTTCATTATTGAAAAACAAGCTATTTAAGTTCAGAGGCCCTTCAGCAAGGAACTAGGACGATTCGGCATACTTCAGTAGATAAGCCCTTCTTTTAAGATCAAGATACATATAAGCCCTTCATTGAAGAACAAGCCACTTAACTTCAGAGGCCCTTCAGCAAAGAACGAGGACGATTCGGATGATACTTGCCATAGCCGCCTTGCGAAATCTGGCAGTTCATCAAATGGATGTGAAAACAGCTTTCTTAATGGCGAGTTAGATGAAGAAATCTATATGGAACAACCTGAAGGGTTCGTTGTTCCGGGCCAAGAAAAGAAAGTCTGTAAGTTGGTTAAATCGCTATATGGTTTAAAGCAAGCGCCTAAGCAGTGGCACAAGAAGTTTGACCATGCGATGTTAACCAATGGATTTAAAATAAACGAAAGTGACAAATGTGTCTATGTTAAGGAAACCATAGACGGGTATGTCATCCTTTGTTTGTACGTAGATGATATACTCATCGTTGGTAGTAATGATCGGATGATCAAGTCTACCAAAAACATGTTAAACGCGAGATTTGACATGAAGGATATGGGTTTGGCTGATTTGATCCTCGGGATTAAAATCATTAGGAGACCAGATAGTCTCGTGTTGAGTCAATCTCATTATATTGATAAAATCCTTGCAAAATTCAACAAGGATGATAATCACGTGGCTAGGACACCATTTGATACAAACGTTTTACTATCCAAGAATCACGGAGAGTGTATTTCTCAAGTAGAATACGCTCGGATTATTGGTAGTTTAATGTATCTAATGAGCTGTACTAGGCCAGATATTGCCTTTGCGGTTAGTAAACTTAGTAGATATACGAGTAACCCCGGTGATATGCACTGGAAGGCAATTGTGAGGGTTATGAGATACCTAAGGGATACTCGTAACTATACACTGCACTATACGGGATATCCTGTTGTACTTGAAGGGTATAGTGATGCTAACTGGATATCTGATATTAAGGACTCTAAGTCCACGAGTGGCTACGTGTTTACACTAGCTAGTGCAGCTGTTGCATGGAAATCCTCTAAGCAAACCGTGATAGCTAGATCCACGATGGAATCTGAGCTGATAGCCTTGGACAAATGTTGTGAAGAGGCTGAATGGCTACGCCATTTTCTAGAGGATATTCCTAATTGGGAACGACCTGTACCTCCAATATGTGTGCATTGCGATAGTCAAGCCACACTTGGGAGAGTACGAAGTCATATGTATAATGGTAAGTCTAGACATATACGTCGTAGACATAACACCATTAGACAACTTCTCTCAACTGGTGTTGTCTCGGTTGACTACGTAAAGTCAAAAGACAACATATCGGATCCGTTAACCAAAGGGTTAAGTAGAGAGTTGACCGAGAAGTTGACACGAGGAATGGGTTTGAAGCCCTCGGTATAAGTTCTATAGTGGATACCCAACCTAGCTGGCACCTAGGTTCAATGGGACAACTAAATTATGGAACGTAGCGTGTCACTGTGGGGGTCTCGGACTCCCTACCACTCCTCGTTAGAACAGTGGCTCCCGCACGAGGTTAGCACGTTGATGCTTTAATGATTCGAATGTCAGTTGACATGTGTGAGTATGCGGGATACTCGGAAAAGAATCACCTATGTGAGAGAGAAGTGAGGGTCGCTTCAAAGGAGAATTGAACTGGGCTCAATTCTTTAGAAACTCTTGCAGAACCAGGAACGGTGACCCACGACCAAAATGGGCACACTCATGAGAATAGAACAAGGTTGGAAGGTTCCTGTGTGAGATATGTCATCGTCTACACAAACGGCAGTCGGTTCAAAGACATCGCGTTCTACCGCACAGCCAGTAGAATAAATATATCTTCACGAGGGAAGGTTCAAAGGGTAACACCTACCTATCCTATGCAGGGATCGACCGGTGAACACAAGTTGTTTCCGATTTCAAAACAACCCCGAAAATCAAATTTCATTCATGTGGGGGATTGTTGGAAAATAGCTTAAAAATGGAAATTTAAGTGGCTATTTTGTTGTACAAATTAATGTGGGGTCCACTTCCGATTTGGTTCGGGTCAAAGTGGATTCGGGTTCTTCGTAGTTAGACGAAGAGAATGATATATTGTACGCACAAAACGGATAATGGGTGAATGAGAAATTGGTTCTCAAAGTTGACCCATTTGAGTTGGAAAAATTGAGGGAAAGCTTTAGAATAAGGCTTTGTCCCACATTGGTTTGGAAAGGGAATTTGCACCACTATTTATACAAGTGCCTTTCTTAGGCTTAGTGAATTGTATAGCATAGAGGCTCTCTCTCGCGCGCAGGGGGGGGGGTGCAAATCAAATCCCAGAATGAGTTCGAAAAGGCTTGAACTCGTGTGCGCCGGCACCTGCGGGCACGAATGTCGTTTGGAAAATTGGGTGGCCTTGCGGGCTAAGTTATGCCAAATTTTTCGAGACTTTTTCCAACACAAAGCCAAATCCTAGTCCATCCGTGTAATCTGAACACCTCGGTGTAACTCCTCGCCTCGGGTAGTGACCGTTCAAGTCTTGATTCATCTGTTACGGAATTAATACCGGGTTAATTCCAATTTTTATTATCTGAATCAATTCTCAGGTAGTGGTCGACCGTTACAGGGGTTACAAGGCTGAGTTTATGATCAGATTAAGTGCCTTAATTAAATGCTATTAATCTAGCAACTCCTATATAAGTTGGTGGTAGAAGCAGCAGATTTACACACAACGAAATACAATTTTCTCTCTCGAAAATCTGCTTCTACTCCCTTCTTAGCATACTGTGTTCAGCTCTTGTTCTTGTTCTTGTTCGCTGGGTTTCAAAGTTTGAGTGCTCAAACTAGAAATCGAAGCTTGTTTTATCCTGGGAAACCTAGGCTACAACGCTCCTAGCACCGTGGGAGGTAGCAAATAAGGTTTTAAGGACAGTGTAGTGAGTACACGACTCAAGCTTACCCTTGTCCAAAAATTCCTTTTGTATTTTTGTGCTTGTTATTTTCTGGAAATATTATTTTCGTAATATATTTCCTAACATTAATTATATTCATTACGTTTTTCATTGTCTTCTTTTTACACTATCTTGTAATTAAATACTCCGTATCAAAGTTATAATACAAAATAATGTTATATATTTATTTACCAAGTATTCTATTAATAACATAGAAAAAATTTTAAAATAATAATTTGAAGCAAATCATATTAACTACTTGGGGAGTAATCAACCTCTCATATATTATCTTACATTCATATACTTTGAATTACATATTTAAATAAACAAATTCAGCATTCAATTGCATATGTATAAACATCTCCTATATAATCTTATATTGATATACCTTGAAATACTTATTTAAAAATAAACATTGGGCATTATCCTATTCACGCAACGTAGTGGTGCATTTTACAAATTATCCTAAACATCTCCTATTTTAACACACGTAGTGGTGCATTTTAATACGTAGAATGGTGCATATTTTAGCACATGTTTTCTAAAATGTGTAAATAGTGCATGTTTATAATCTGACATAAGGCACGTTGTGGTGCATTTTAATACGCAGAATGATTCGTTTTATTACGTATGTTGATGAATTTTATCTGAATATGTGCATTTGGTTATAATGTGAAATGGTGTGTTTTATCTGTCATCTGGTGCATTTTAGTACATAGAATGGTGTGTATTGTAATTTGTAACACATATATATTGCGCGTTGATTTGATGACTTACTGTTATCTAATGGCTGAAAGCTGCACGGTTACACCTAAGAAGCAGGCCACACTTGAACTCAACTATATATATATATATATATTTGGGCATTACAAAAATAAAAAAAAATCAATTGACACTAAATAATGTAACATAATAAAAAATAGAAGTTTTAATATAACAAATCTTGGGCCAATATATAATTACATTTGTTAAAAAAATTTATGGGCCAAACCTATCCCATTGCTACAGCCATTTACCCAAAGTCTATTCACACTTTTGGATGGAAAATTTTGTGGCATTGGATTTAGCTTTATTATACATAAAGATAAAGATAAAGACTATATCTAAGTGTTGAAAGCAAATAAATGATTGGGTCAAGAGAAGATATAAACTAAAATGAATTATTGTTGGAAATTTTCAAAAATAATTTGCATATGTGATTTTTTTTTTTTGGAAGGTAATCGTAGCTATTCCATTAATTCATAACATAAAACGTTTACATCAATGATCAATGAAATGGTAAACCATTCCTTACAGTCAGACATAGAAACAACTTTTCTAACTATGCTATAGAAAACTCGAATCGCAGACTGTTTCATAACTATGAAGCTATGTTCCTTCAGGGAGCTTAAAGCTTCATCAAAGATCTGGGTCTTCGTCATCATTCTTTTTTGCTCGCCCAGGATAAGATCAACACTTGTCGAAACCAAACTAAACAATTTATGCTAATGAAAATGAAAAGCTCGTGAAAGTAACGAGAAGAAAAATGCTCGTGAAACTAACGAGAGGAAAACACAATAATAAAGAAAATAAAAAGTGGGTAAAGTCAAAGTAGGGTTGGGAGTTCAAGACTACCAACACAAACCCCAATACCTACCTACTATTATTTTATTCAAAGGGGAAGAAGAAGATCTGTGGCGGTGGTCGGAGGCGGACGGAGCTGCGACGGTGGTCGGGGCGGAAGAAGAGCGAGAACAAACATAGAAGGTGATCAAAACCGCCGACTCAAAGCTCCATTAGAGCTCCGGCCGGAGGCCAGCGGTGGAAGCCGAAGTTGAGCAGAGAAAGGCGTTTGGTTTTAGAGAGAAAAAAAATTTGCATATGTGATTTTGTTTTATATATTCTCTTTTAAGTTAATAAATACTTATTCAATAAACAAATCACATTTAACAAATATGTACAAAATTTATTGCATACTTTGCATATTTTCTTAATTAACTAAGTTAGCAAATACTTTGTCATTCCCAATTTATTTGTCTTACTTTCCTTGAAGATGAGTAATTTAATAAATAAATAATACTTTTAACTAATAAATATTAAAAATGAAAAATGTTAGGAACTCTTTTGTACTTAGATTTTGATGATACCAAACTTAGGAGTTTAGACCCCCAATTTCGTCTGTTAGGACAATTCTTCAGGTTAAACGAACCGATGGCAGAATCGCTAGGCAGAAGAGTGATAAATATGTACTCAAAGATGTCAACTCGTCATACTTCTCTTGAGCCAAGTTGATAGACCTCATCTATTCTGCATCAAGGATGAATCATGAAGATCGAGACTTGAAGACATGAAGATTAGAATACAAAAGTCCAAGAGATTAACAAAAGATCGAACCATGGAAGGATCTACCTCTTGATAATTATCAAGGCCGAATGATAAAGAACAATCATTCGAGGAGTTATGGGGCGAATGATAAAGTCAATCATTAGTAGTTTACCACCAAAGGCTCGAGTCGTAACACGATTCGATAGGACAAGCCAAAAACATTCTCTGAGCAATCTATAGTCCGAAGCCTTAAAGTGTGGATGATTTGTCATGGAGATACCGAGTCTTAGGAACAGATCCCAAGGTCAAAAGTTTTTATTAAATGACATGTCCTTTTGTGCAGAATTATAGGACAAAAATTATACACACATTTAAGGCTAAAACGACTAGAAAGTACTAATACCCACATAGACTCAATACACATCAATTCATACACACTAATCAAAAGAAGTTTGAAATTTTGTCTTCCCTCCAACGAGACAAAATTTCTCACCTATAAATAATCATTCTCCATTAGAAGGAGGTGTTGGTCATTCTAAGAGCTTACAAGTTCTCAAAATTTACAAGTTGCAAGCAATCAGTGTTTAAGAAGAAAGAGAAATTTCAAAGTTCAAATCTATCTCAAAGAAATCTTGAGTTGCTTCAAAATTCACATCCAGAATCATCCTAACAAAAATTTCAGTTAGAGAAAAGAAGAAACCATTTCTTTTATTTACACTCTCTACTTTGTGAAAGTAGAAAGAGGCGGAGTAGACTTGAAGAGTTGAAAAACATGTGATGCAAGTTTGTTGTCCAGCTTTGTGATCAAGGAGGCAGACTTGGTGGTGTTATTGTACTAAAAGGAGATTAGTGCAATCCTTCACGAGTTGTTAAGAAATGTGGACTAGACTTCGTTAATAGCCAAACCACTATAAAAATTATTTCTCTCTGTTTACTTGCTTTATAACCACTATAAAAATCATTTCTCTCTGTTTACTTACTTGCTTTATATTTTGGTTGCATTGTATGTACTTCATCGGCCAAACTTTATCACTTTTAGTAAATAGACAAGCGTACAAAGTCAAATTAAAAGAATCTAAACTTTTCAGTTGCAAATTATCACTTTTAGGGTGTTTCAAAGGCATGCAAATCAAGAAGTATCTAACCCAATGGGGTAACTCAAGTAGTAAGTGAGTCTCTCTTTGTGGAGAAGAATTTCGAGAGAACCTAGGTATGATTCTCACAAGTGACGATTCTTCTTGGGCCAACTCCCGTCTATTAGTATCTAGTGTGCGCTTATATTCACCTCATCATCAATATGCCTCACAAAATAGTTTTGATCATAAAAGTTAGTTGTTGTGTACAAAATTGTTTCCAATAAATACATTCTTAGAAATATAACACATCAAACATCCTCTAAAATTTTAAACATATATAGTTAAAGTAATAAGGTTCGACAAATGATATTTTTTTGGGTACGTCATAATAAGAGAATGCCTCTCAAACCTCTATCTCACTCTTTGCACAGCAACACCTGCAACGCTTGAAGAAGATCACAAATGGAGATCGGGTGGTTTCCTTCAAAAATGCCATCCCCTAATTACCATTATGCCCAAGGTTTGCCAAATAATCAACACAAGCACTCTCCCTCAACATGGGGGAATTTTTGCTCAAGTCTTCGACAAATGATGTTATAATTGTAAAGATCATAAAGTTAATGTCACTCTGTGTTCACTTCCTTGTCCCATTTGTGTGGCAATAGAAATCAACAAAGCAACTTGAAATAATAACCCCTTTTTTGGCAAAACGTGAAATAATAACTTAATAAGCAATCACAAGAGGTCAGCTACACAAGCCTGCTTTTTCATTTTTTGGTATACATAAAGAAGAAAAAAAACAAAGTCCAATCAAATAAAAATCGCATAAAACTAAATCGCGTTACACAAGTGAAAATCTCGAGTACTTCCTGACTTCAACACATTATCAAACGTGAACACCCAAGAACACAAATCAACAACATGAAATAGATGAAGAGTTTTAATTCAACAAACCCCTGAAATCTCTAATTTACACAAAGCTGTTAACAGACAGGCAAATGAACACTGCTGTAGTATTACCAAGAGGGGGAAAAAAAACACTCCAAAAAGCTCTCTCATTCATGTACTGGAAAACTTTCAGATCTTAGTGGCAAAGTTAATGCCGTCCTTTGCCAATTCTTCCAAGCTGAGAGCAGGAGGCTGAGCCCTTGCCATTTTAGCAATAGCCTTGTTCTCTTCGGGTGTCCCGCTCTCCAAGAATGCGCCGATAACCTTCCCATTGTGGATCCAGTACTGTCCAAACTTGTGGTTGGCAGATGTTGGGTCATTGTCCCCAAACAGCACTGTTTCGCCTACATTGTCACCATAGAACTGCCACGACAAATCAAAGGCGCGGGAGTAGAAGTATGGAAGATAGTCATACTCTTCAATGGAGGTCCCTTTTTCGCTTGCATATATTGCCTGCACCGAGTAGCAGTGATGAGAATTTTGCCTCACTTTAAAGGTAGAGCATAGACAAGGCCCAGTTCTACAATTTAAAACCGGTTTTTGTAGTTGTAAAGATATCAGAACTGAGAATCACTTGAAGGAGAATTTCTAGGTAAATGATGATATTTCTTTCTAAAGGATATGGTAGCTATCAACCACAGAGGTTAAGAGAAAATTTATAAGTTGGATTTACAAACACAAAGCTTTACCATCTTAGAAATTTGACAGCATTCAGAGGGAAAATGATAGAAAATATTTTAGGTTTCATCTAATATTCACAAACATTAACACTGGAAATTGATTGATAGTGTGTTAAGACATTTATCATTAGGTAAAAAAATACTGAGTAGAGATATTGGATACCTTTACAGCCTGTTCTGCAGATTTGCGAGCATGATCAACATGTTCAACTCTTCTGATTTCATTGTATAACTTCAGCGGGAAAGTTGCAACATCACCAACAGCATATACATTCGGAACATTTGTCTTGAAGAAACTATCAGTCTGCACTCAAAAGTCCTCAAACATAAGACCATTAATCCGCAAATTCAAAACATAAAAGTTTTACTACAATGGAAGAAAGAATCTGCAAATTTAAATGGTACATGGTTGGTTCTATAAACATTTATTTCAAGCCTCGTAACAGAGAAGAAGGGAATAAACGAGGATTTTTACACACCTTAATTCCGCCTTTCTCCTCCTCAACTTGCCCTTTAAACAAAGCAGTAAGAGGTCTTCCTCCAACACCTACAACAACAATGTCTGCTTCCAATACCCTACCGTCCTTCAGTTTAACTTCCTTCACCTGAGCAAAGGGAAGAAAGAACACTAATAAGTTTATAGCAAGACTTTCCAGGTCAAAGAAATAATAATTCAGATGTGCTCACTACATACCTCCCCATTAGGATGGGTTTCAAATCCAGATGCTACAGTACCCTTGAGGATTTTTATTCCCTTGTTCTGATAATATCCTTCATAGAAATTGGCAATTCCAGCTGTGAAAAGCCTAGGCACTGAAAAAAACCAACATGAGACCATTGCTAATTAACTTGAGAATCATGGATTTCCACTCTTTTTAACGATAACACATGATTTCAGGAAAGTAAATGTCATGCGGAGGAAAAAAAAAAGTACTATAGCTGTTTACTTACTGCACCATGGTTCTGGGTATACCATAGTGACATCTATATTGTTCATTTTGAGCACAGCACTAAGCTCAAGACCAATGTACCCTCCACCAACAATAACAGCCTTCCCTTCTTTCTTTTCCTTTATTGCTTCCACAAGCTTATCAGCATCATTAATATCTCTCAAGTAGAAGATGTTTTTAGCATCAGCACCTTGCACACCAAAATCTGACAATCTTATAACCTAAACATACAAAAATGGAAAGTCCATGTAATGGGCTAAGACAAAAGTGGATAAGAAAAGGTAGCAAAATCCTTTAATGCAATACTCACTGTTGAACCAGTTGCAATAACCAGTACTTCATATGTGAATGATTCCCCTGCTGCACTAACAAGTTTCTTGGAAGCAAGATCAACTTTAACAATCTCCGTACCCAGGATCAATGAAATACCTGTGACAACAAAGACAAGCTTTCTTGAGACATTTTTCATTTATGTACAACCAATGTTATTAACTGTCCAAAAGAACAATGAGAAAGTTGAAGTGCAAAATCCTGGGTACAGAAATTAGATTATAATTGCACTTTCAAAAGGAAAAATTAGATTATAATTATAATGTTGGTCTCTAGGGTGGGAGGAATCAACACTACCTTTCTCTGTGTACCACTCAGGAAGCAATTTTTCCCCTCCACTTCCAACACATACATGAAAGCCTGGGAGTCTAGCAGCTCCTGGAGAAGATAAAAATGAGTAAGACACAAACAACGAATATTTGAAACCACAGAATCTCTATTCCCCTGCACAAAGAAATATTTGAACTAGGCAAAAAAGATGAAGAATATATAGAGAAACCAGGTTACACTAAGATATATATTTAGTGAATTACTAGGTCTATAATTGATCATTCATCAAAATGAGGACTACCTTCAGGAAAGAGGTAAGCCTTGCTAAGGGCTGGACGTTCATATGGAGCGACCTGAAAAGGAAACACATATTCTCTTATACATCAAAGTTCTCTAGAATGACAATGGCTAATTTCAACAACTAAGAAAATGTTTTTGGACATAATGAATGGGAAGGAGTCAAGTATGATAATTAAGAAATACATAGTCCAGAGATAGAGAGGATGGGGCAGCCATTAACAATATTTCATGAACCTAACAAAAAGAAAGCTAACTGTTAAGGAAAACTGCAGAGGTTAAAATGCTATTTTCTTTTTCTCAATTGATAGAACATTTCTAGTAACTTTTTTCTATGTTTTCTTATCTAACAGAACTAGAAGAAAATCTACAGTATCATTGAGGATCAAATGCTATTTAATTCTATTTTAGGCCAAGACAGGATAATATTGTGTGTGTGTGTCAATAAAAAAAAAAAGGAACTCTTTCCCTTCTTATAAAAAGTCAATCCCAACAACAGTCTGATAGTAATTTAGAATTAAAAATCATGTACTGTAGTAAGAAGGGGACCAATAATAAAATGGCATACCGCCTCTTTGGAAATAAGAGCTAGCTCTCCAGGCTGAACTCCCTGATTGGCAAACTCCCTAGCAGCATAACCCTGAAAGACAGCAAATATTTATCAATTAACAATGAGGCCATCAACAGATCCTTAACATAAGAGGAATGGGATTTTACCGCAACTCAAAGGAAAATATGCACTAAAACTTGCATGATAACACATTGACTTGGTAGTGAATTCATTGTCCAACTAGCCTCATTTTACATTTTGACAAGATCAAAACAATGCATATAATACTATAGATATATTTATACACCAATGACCAACTCCAAATTAGCATCTGTCTAATTCTAGTCATGGTTTACAAGCCAAGGCAACTAATCAAAAGGACAAAAACCATTTTTTTAGTATCACAAACATATGAAAAAACAACCAAGGATGTAATTAAGTTGTACTCAAAATTTGTTGTTAGTTATGTACATATTTGCAAAAATTTAAAATTCATATTACTAAAATAAAATAAAAAGAAAGAGTCAATATATAAATGCAATAATATAATTATCTAAATAGAAAAATAAATGTGTAAAATTACAATTCACAAAAGTATAAAACCCTTTTTTTATTCCCAATTCTTTTTGGTTTCTCCAAATCCCCAATTCTCTGTCCCTTACAAAGAGGGAAAACAAAAATTAGCCTACAAAAGTGCACAAATTGAGAAAGCACAAGCTCAAACTCAAAGCTAATCCCCCTTTTTTCCTAAATTTGTGCTTGTGTACAGTGTTTTATATATACTTTGTTGTGATTTTATTTGTAAATTATATATTAAATTTGTGTAATGAGGATAAAAATATAACCAAAAGTTTAAATGATGCCAAGGACTTTGTAGTCTAGTGGCATAAGTGTAAAACTCTTTGTATATACTTTACTTGCTGAAATTTCATCAAAATGAACACTTCTATTATTGAGAATATTTATATTTATATTTGTATATATTACGGAGTATATTATAATATAATATTAAAATAACTAAATTGACACCAATAATTTCAAACTTTGGGAACATCCTTGTGAACAATCTAAGTACCTAAAAATTAAAATGTTGTAAATTCAGTTAATATGGTTCAAAATGGTGTGAACTCAAGCTTTTAGTAAATGTGAATATAACATCTTTAGTATTACTTAAATAGTTAAATACTCTGTACTAGGGAAAAAAATACTTGTTGATCTCATTCACACAAGACTCTAGTCAATGAAAAACTGAGAACACAGTTAAACACATAAACTTCAAAATCTTCCACAAAATTGAACTGGATCACAACTGTGTTGAGTAAAATTTGAGACTTTGACAAAGGGTACCAAGGATATAATAAGTAGAAGGTTGAATATATATTTTAGGCACGCAAATTTTTAAGCTTCCCTTAAAGTTTCTAACCTACCCTCTACACAAGCAACAAGGGTTAGAAAATTGAACTTCTGGGTTACAAGGACTAAACAATCAACATATATATGTTGCTTTTGAAAGTTAATCACAAAGATATTTGGGCTACAGAGTTTGTCTAGAAGTATTCTAGATCACAGTGCTGCAAACACCTAAAGAGAATAGGGCAAGAAGATTGGGTTTCATCAATCTGAATTTTACGTTCAAACTCCAAACAAAACTAACTTTTGAAATATTGACACCTTGCACAGTAGGGACTATGCTGTCCAATCCTCCAAGGTGAGGACAAAAGGGCACTTTCTTCGTTTAGCACTTTGCAAGGTAATGATCATGCCATGCTAGGTGCCAAAAGTACATTACCTATCTCTAAATCTCCCTTCAATGTTTATTAACAGTCTGCCCCAGATGCACCTTGCATAACACACACCATCCCATCCAAATATTCAATTATTTACAAAACACTAATTGACTACATGCTTATCAAAGAATCAAGCGTGATCTTATGAGCTATATTTCTCTAATATAAATTTATAGTTTCGAGACAAATCAATCCATCCACACATTTCCAAAAAAAAAAAAAAAAATCTAAAGACAAAAAAGCAGTAGCTTAAATCAAACAATCTATCGGTGAGAGTGGAGTGATACTTACAGCAGCAACACCGCCACCGAGGATCACGTACTTGAAAGATTTCTCGGCCATGGCTTAGCCTCCGATTCACTGAGTCAAAAGAACAAACAACTTCTCCACACTTGAGGGAAAAAGGAAAGTTGGAAACGTAGGATGGGAAATGCATACGATGAATGTGGACGGGTATTTATATAGTGGATCTCTGAAGATGGTGATTGGTTGACCGGAAAGGAGAAACTGCAATCAGTCTGCACACGTGGCTTACCATCTACCGTCCAATCTGTTGACTGAGCCCTTCTTTTATTGCCAAGTGGAAATTCACGGTAATATCGATAATATGCAAAGATTTATTTACTAATAGCAGAAATCTATATCTATCTATACTATATATATAAAAGCAATAATATAAGATATTAATTATAATTGGTTATAATTCGTTATTAGTAATTATGGTAATTATTATTATGATAGAATTCATTATTATTATGATAGAATGTTAGAATATGGTAATAAATCATTATTAGTAATATGGTAATGGTAATTACTATGGCAGAATTTATTTTTATTAGGATAGAATAATAATTATTTGTCAAGTCTCAATAATAATTTTGTTTCGATTATACTAATTTTTATGTAATATTTTACACTATGTTGTTGGAATAAAAATGGGTAATACTTATTTACATGCAATAAAAATGGGTAATATTTATATATAAATGAAGATTGTCTTCCAAAAAACTACACGAAGATCACATTCATAAAGTCATCGTCTATTAGTAGAATATTAAATCAAGAATATGAGATCAAATATTATTAGAATTGAAAATTAAATCAAGAATTTACAAATGTAGTTCCGGTTTAGCCAATTATTAATTTTCTACACGGTAATACCTAATTAATATAAGGTAATAACATAGCAATTAAGCTCCTAAGATATATTAATATCTATTCTTTTATTTGCTTACAGAATAATTTGTATTAAATTAGTTTGTTAATTAAATTGTTACAAGTTAATATTACCATATTACTTTTATTTTATACAGAGTGATACATAATAATTATTTTGTAATACCATATGTAAGATAACCATACATAATTGTACATGGTAATATTTATATATACACGAATATCAACATGCATAAAATCATCATCTATTAGTAGACAATTAAATCAATAATATGAGATATTATTGAAATTGAAATAGCTAGATAGCAGTTTTCTACGTGTAATAATTGTAATATCTATTAATTATATTTGGTAAGAACATACTATGGAATTTACTGTAAATTAATTATAATTGGTAAAAAAAATGTTAATACAAGCAACTTTGAAATAGCTATGGGAATATAATATCTATGGAATTGAATTTTAATACACGAAAGAGAAATGACGACCAAGATGAGAAGGAGGAGCTTTAGTCATTGGTCATTGTTGCCGAAATTTCCCTAGAGGGACTCAAGTGTTTGGCCGTTTGACGATGACGAAGAGTGGATAACATCCTCTAGGAGATTTTAAAACATCTAAAGTTTTGTTTGTTGAATATTCTAAATGTGGTTCTGTCCAAATCTGTTGAATATTCTAATTTTGCAGTCTATATATCACTCTATCACATCCTAAAAATAAAAAAAAAATTAAAAAAATTAGTAGTTCATCAACAATATTCGTAAATTCACGTATATTTTTTCTATTCAACATACCTATGCCATTCACTTATAATATTATGTCATCTAAACTAAAATCCTCTCCTTCAACTTTTCCGCACAAACTAATATTATTAATTAATTCGTAAAAAAATTAGTAAAGTTTAACTGTTAACACCATTTTATTTACCAAATTCTGATAATAATAAAATCATTATAACTGTGAGAATAATTAAACCATTAATTAATTTCAAATATAATTTTTGAAAACTTTTTCCAAGTATTATAAAATGTTAATATGCATGTAGACATTTTTATACTTTATAGATTTTGCTAATGATCTTGTGGTTTAGTGACACGAAGTGATTTTCTCAAATAGGAAGTTATAGGTTTAAGTCTCAGTGAATGAACAGAGTCAATAGTACTCAAAAATAATACTTTATAAGACTTTTAAAATATTTATTCCAAAAAAAAAAGACTTTTAAAATATTATTGGTTTAATCTTTTAAGTATTTCCCTATAAATATTTGAGATGAAATACATAAATACTTTGTAATTGTCTATTACCTTTTAAGAATCATCTGAAATAATGCTAACAACTTAAAGAAGAACAATTTCATAAAATATATAATATTATTCGTAAAAGCTTTCAAAATTTTAAATATATATTCCATCTATTTCATTTTATTTGTGATGTTTACTATTAATTTGTTAAATTAACTACTTTCACATATTTTTTAATATTTTCTTATTATTTTTAAATTTTAACTTTTTAATGTTACTTTTAATATAGTTTCTAAATATATAAACTTTATGTAATAATACTAAACTTAATATTATAAAAAAAAATTGAATCGTAAATAACTTTAGTTAAACCTTTGTTAACTGAATCATACACATAAAATGGAACAAATAAAGTGACAGTATTATTAGAATTACAGTCATATGAGGTCCTCCGAGTATTGTGATTTTGTCACTTTTAGTCCTAAGATTTCAAATTGACCACCCATAATTTTTCGAGTTTCAAATTGTTACCATTCGTGGTCTAAATTTACTACCTATGATCCTTAACTTTCAAATTTTAGCCACTCATGATCCTCCTTGATTGGTGGTTAATTTAAAAATTTAGAATTAAACGTGACAAAATTATTATACTCAAAGGACCTTAGATGGTATTAACTCGTATTATTACGTTATAATCATCACTCAGTTGGTTACTTTAGATCTTAGTAATATGATGTTCCTTTCAAAAAAAAAAAGTATAATGATGTTTGGGCGTAAATATTTTAATTATATTTAGTTGACTTAATCAAAAGGGTCAATTCTTGATTTGTTATGGTAAAAGAAACTGCCTTATATAGGGTGGCAAATGGCAATTAAAAAGATGTATCAGAGTTGACAGTTGACGGTGTCGAGCCATATGTCGTCAGGGGTGATGACAATATTGATAAAAATAAATAAATAAAAAAAGTTAAGCGGTGTGAAGTGTGAACGGGATCGCAGGTCAGGCAATGAGGTACCAACCTTGTTACATGTCGCAGCAAATACTGAGTAAAGCAGTGTGAACGGAATCGCAGGTCAAGCAAGGTACCAAGCCTGTTTCTTGTCGTAGCAAATTAAATACTGAGTAAAACATCAACGGCATCTAGACGTCAGCGCCTGCGTTTTCCTAGCATTCATCCGTTTGACCGCGTGAAGTCACAATTATAATATTGACAAAAATTAATATCCAATTTAGTCCTTAATTATAATAATTTTTTAATTTAATCTTAAATGATTTTGTATCTTTAATTAGATTTTTAATTTTGATGATTCTACTCAATTGAATTATATGTTAAGATAGCTTGGTAATTTCACTTCTATTAATATCCAATTTAGTCATCGATTATAATAATATTATCCAAGTTAGTCTTTGACTATAGTCGTTTTACCTAATTTAGTTATCGACTATAGTTATTCTTCTCAATTTAGTCCTTAATTTTAACAAGAGTTAATTCCAGAAATAGTCTTTCGGCTATTGACTTTTACCAATTTCTGTCCTCGACTTTTAATTTTACCAAAGTTGGTCCCTAAACTATTGATTTTGTATCAATTTTGGTCATTTTGTTAAATCTATGTTAAATAGGTGTTAAAATTGAGGGCAAAAATGTAAAATCAAATATTTTAACATTTCTTCTTCACTTTCTTTCCCCCCTAGTGGTGCCCTTTTCTACCATTTTTGCTATCAAATAATAATAATAATAATAATAATAATAATAATAAACACCTAATACAATAATAAAATATACAATACCACTCCACATCCCGTTAGAGAATTTACAAAAAAATAAAAAAATATTACGGAGTATATATTACATTGCAGTAAACTAAAAAAAATCAAAAATAAAATACAGAAAAAAATTGATTACATGAAACAATTTAACATAAAATGTAAAAAATAAATATATTGACTCACATTGTTCCCTACATAATCTTGCGATGGAGGAGGAGAAACAAAGTGAAGAAAGGTTAAAATATTTAGTTTTACATTTTTGCCCTTAATTTTAACACCTATTTAACATTGATTTAACATAAGGACTAAAATTGGTACAAAACTAATAGTTAAGGACCAACTTTGGTAAAATTAAAAGTCAAGGACAAAAATTGGTAAAAGTCAATAGTTGAAGGACTATTTTTGGAATTAACTCTTCTAACAATCGATGACTCAATTGAATAAAACTATCGAAGTCGATGACCTAATTAAGTACAAAAATTCATCTAGGACTAAATCGAGAAAAAAACACTATAGTCGAGAATTAAATTGGGTATTAACTCAATTTTCACATTTAATATTTAACTTTTACTAGAACAATCCTATTAATAAAAAATAAAATCCTCCATTTTAACTTCCCGCCCAAAACACTCCTATGATATTAAGTTTTACGTAATATTCTAAAATATGGTAATACAATTCATATTCGTACAACAATCGTAAATTAAAATGTTGTTGTTGGTCCCGGTGGTAACGGTGTGAGTCCAGAAGGGGGGGGGGGGGTTGAATAGACTCACAAGGGGTTTTTGAAAACTTTTTCAAGAGAGTTATATCGCAGCGGAAAGATTATATCAAATTTTAGCTTCACTTTGCACTTAGGATTTTCTTATAAAAGATATTACGTTTGAGTGGAATATGCAATGCAATACGTAAAATAAATAAAAGAGAGAGAGAGAGAGAGAGAGAGAGAGAGAGAGATTTTTATAGTGGTTCGGCTGTTAACTAAGCCTACTCCACTCTTTTTCACAACTCGTAAAGGTTTGCACTATATTCCCCGTAATAGTACAAACTCCGTTACAACAAGCTCCTTTGATCACTTAGCCCGGCAGCCTTGTTGTTGTAGGTTTTTCAACTTCTTCCAAGTTTACTCCGCCTCTTTCTACTTCGCTTGTAGAGATGGTTGAAAGGTTGTGATGATTCTCCAACTTGAAATCCTTGTGATTAGTTTCCTTGATAAGCTTCTTAATCACACAAGAACTTCATTTTGCTTAATATCACTTGTATGCTTATGAATACCACACTGAGAGCTGTTTACTTGCTAGACAAAATTTCGCTTTTTCAACCTTGTCAAAGTGAGATGGGACAAGGGTATTTATAGGTGAAATTTCAGATCCGTTGGAGGGAATGTGAAATTTAAACCTATTGTCCAGTGTGTAATATATATATCAAATGGGTAAGGTTTTCACCTTTTTCAGAATGTCAGTACTTTCTAGCCGTTTGTCCACTTTTGTGCAAGGACAATTTGTCTTTTGTCTCACAAAAAGGTGACAATCATTAAATGCTCCTTGGGATCGTTGCATAGGACCCCATTTGACATTCAGATATACCCATTTTCAAGGCAGTAGATAAGACAACTTATCAGAGAATGTCTTTGCCTTGGTTGTGCGAGGAAATGATTGACTTTATCATTCCTCTAAATCTCCTCGAGACAATCACAGTTTGATTGCTCAGTTATAAAAGCTTGGCCCTTCCATCCTTCGGCCTGTAATGCTAGTCTTCGGTTCTTCAAGCCTTCAACCCTTCGGTTCTTCAAATCTTCAACTCTTCGATTTGATTCTTCAAGGCTTCGGTGTTTGTGACTTGAATCCTTTCCATGAGCGATATTTCAATGATGGTTCGTTACTAAGGATTCGGTCAACTTATAAGACTATGATGTAAAAACAAAAGCCTATTCTAAAAGACAAAAGAAAAGTTGGGGGGTCTCCTCGGGTGGTTGGTATCATCAAAATCAACAGCTCGGGGTTCCTAACAGTTGTAATAGAATTTCTAATACAATATATTCTTTTTTAACTTTCCTAGTCGTAATATAATTCTAGATTAAAATTACTAATCTATACTATTAATAAGAGTTAATTCCATTTTTGGTCCTAGATTTATAGGTGGTAATCCACTTTTAGTCCTTTTTGTTAATAATGTTACATAATATGTTATAGTTAGTTATTTTATATTATGTTATTTGTGTTTAATAGCCTGTAGTTAGTCAATACTGAACTCCAATTGTTTAGGAGAGTTTCTAGCTTATCTCTGTATAGGACTCTGTAATCTGTTGAACTGAATTGTATTGATCGATAGCCACTCTCATTTGGTATCAGACGACAGGTTCGTAACTCCGCTCTTCCCGCTCATTTTTCCGATTACGTAACAAACATGAGCAACCAAACCTCCGGCGCCATTACGCCTGCCGTCGCCGCTCCCTCACCGCCGGCGACGGTCTTAAATGCCAGCCACCACTTTCTTTCGATCAAATTAGATTCCCGTAATTACCTGTACTGGCGCACTCAAGTCATGCCCTTCCTCCGCAGCCAAAACCTAGTAGGTTACGTCGACGGCACATTACCGTGCCCGCCGGAAACCATCGCCGTCGACTCGGCCAGCCCCGCGACACCGCCGACGTTCATCCCGAACCCGGCTTATCTTCCGTGGATTCAGCAAGATCAGGCCATCCTCTCGCTGATCGTGTCATCACTCACCACCGAAGTCATGTACCTTGCCGTCGGCAAGGAGACGTCGCAGGCCATTTGGGAATCCATCACCTCTGCCTTCGCTTCCACCTCCCGTTCTCGCTGCCTTAGTTTGTTGGGGCAGTTTCAGGCCTTGAGGCAAGGTAATCTCTCGCCGGCAGAGTATCTAGGCCACGCACAAGTGCTCGTCGAGGCGTTATCGCTTGCTGGGCATCCGCTCTCGGCCGATTCGCAAATCCTTTACGTGCTTAAAGGTCTCCGGCCAGAGTATAGGGCGATAGCTAGTTCGCTCACCACCCCAGGCACGCCGGTCACGCTACCTCAATTGGCGGATCATCTCCGGGCGCAGGAATTTATCCAGTCCGATGATTTCGCCGTCGCTGACTCTGCACCGTCGTCGGCTGCTCCATCGGTTTTTTATGCAGGTCCGAGTCGCGGTAACGATCGCGGGCATGGGGGACGTCAGTCCTCTTCTGGTCGAGGAGGACGCAATGGCCGCGGCGGTGGTCGTGGCAACGGGCGTGGCCGCCGCAATGGCGTTCCTCGCTGTCAGATATGCCGCGCCAATGGCCACAGTGCGGTGAATTGTTACCGACGATATGATGATCGGCCATCGGCGACTGCGAATGCGGTGTATCCAGGTGACTCCGTTGCGGCGCATACGGCAGAAGCGTGGTATCCCGATACCGGAGCTTCATCGCACGCTACCCCGGATGCGTCGATGTTGGATCATTCCGATCAGTACACTAGAAACGACGTTCTGAAAGTGGGCAACGGCGCAGGTTTGGATATTCTAGGTGTCGGTCGAACGGTTATTAAATCCCCTATACATCATTTAAAAATGTCTAATGTTTTGCACGTACCAAAATTATCTATTCCTTTATTGTCAGTCCATAGGTTCACTAACGAAAATAACGTTTTCTTTGAGTTTCATAGAAATTCGTTTTTTGTGAAGGATTGCACAACTCGGGAAACTCTACTTAAGGGATCCACAGTAGCCGGGCTCTACAAATTTTTGCTTCCACAAGATCATAAAGTCTTTCTGTCTGCCCGTGCTTCACCCGATGTCTGGCACCGGCGTCTTGGTCATCCAAACAGTCAAGTTCTAAGTCGTGTTCTTAAAAAGTGTCCTGTAACTTCGAACAAGCTAAAGTTTGTTACAGATTGTAGTTCGTGTCATCTCGGGAAATCATCCCGTTTTCCCTTAGATAGAGTACCCGGTAGTAGCGCAAATGTTTTAGACTTAATTTTCACAGATGTTTGGGGTCCTTCCCCTGTAATTTCTGATTCTGGACATCGCTATTTTGTACTCTTTGTGGATGATTATTCACGATTCACTTGGTTTTATCCCCTACGGGTAAAAACCGACATATATAAAATTTTCAATTTATTTCGGGCGATGGTAGAACGGCGGTTTTCCCGTTCTATTAAAGCCATTCAGTCCGACTTAGGCGGTGAATATCGCCGCCTACACTCTATTTTTCAATCTCTCGGGATTACACACAGGCAATCCTGTGCCTATACGCATGAACAAAATGGGAGGGTAGAACGGCGTAATCGTCATATAGTTGAAACTGGTCTCGCGCTTTTAGCCGAGAGTTCCACACCAACAAAATATTGGGATTTTGCCTTTGAAACCGCCACTCATTTAATCAACTGTCTCCCATCTGCTGCTCTTAATTTTGTGAGTCCCTACTCAAAGGTTTCTACAGCGTCACCTCCTTATACCTTCTTTCGTGTTTTCGGGTGTCGGTGCTACCCCTATCTCCGCCCTTATAATCAACATAAAATCGAGTTCCGATCCACCCCTTGTGTTTTCCTCAGTTACCCACTTGACTATAGGGGATACCGTTGTCTTGACCCAAACACCGGGAAAATCTTTATCTGTCGCCATGTGCGGTTTGCTGAAAATGTTTTTCCATTTTCTATACAGGCGCCTACTCAGACCGGTACGACTCCCCAAGACATACCGTGGGCCTCAAGATCGGTACTCACTCCAGCTTCTACTACTCCGACTCATATCTCGTTAGAGTCAAACACATCGCCCACAGATCCAGCCTATGATCCACCATCCTCGTCTGCGACTCAATCTGACGTACAAGTATCAACGTCTTTAACTAATACCACCACCACACGTGATGGTGGCCATGCTATGCGCACTCGTCGCAAAACGAAGGGTACCGGTGAGGAGTTCTATGCGCTACACACGTCCACTGATCCAACCTGTTACTCTCAGGCCATTGGTCATCCACATTGGCGGGATGCTATGGATCAGGAGTTCAATGCACTATTACATAACAACACCTGGAAACTCGTTCCACCGACACCTCGCATGAATATTATTGGCTGTAAGTGGGTTTTTCGCACCAAATACAAAGCTGATGGAACCATTGACAGATACAAAGCTCGCCTTGTCGCCAAAGGCTTTAATCAGGTTGCCGGTGAGGACTACTTCGATACTTATAGCCCCGTGGTCAAACCGACTACAGTCCGCTTGCTATTATCACTTGCTGTTTCTAGGTCTTGGAGTCTTCGGCAGTTGGACGTCCACAACGCCTTTTTAAATGGCCATCTACCTGAAACAGTCTATATGAAACAACCTCCTGGGTATGAAGATCCATTACATCCAGGTCATGTCTGTCATTTACAGCGGTCTCTCTACGGTCTTAAACAAGCCCCTCGAGCCTGGTTCAAGCGGCTTCATGATTTCTTAATCCACACTGGCTTTGTATCTTCGAAGACTGATGTCTCCCTTTTTCATTACACTACAGGCGACTCAAGGGTTTTTCTGCTAGTCTACGTTGACGATATAATCATAACAGGGAACGACTCTAGACTAATTGACTCGTTGCTACGACAGATGTCATCCGCGTTCAAGATTCGTGATTTGGGGACGCCGGGATTTTTCTTAGGCATTGAGGTCTTGAAAAACACCACTGGCTTTATATTGTCTCAGAAACGTTACATGCTCGATATCTTAGCTCGAGCTAGCATGTCTGACTGTAAACCTCTTGCAACTCCTGCCACTGTGACTTCTTCGACTGCAACCTGTGTTGAGCAATATGAGAATCCTACGCACTACCGGCGTATAGTTGGTGCACTACAGTATCTCACTATCACTCGCCCCGATCTTTCCTATTTAGTTAATCGGTTATGTCAGTTTATGCACTCTCCGACGGACGAACACTGGGGTCTACTCAAGCGGGTTTGTCGCTATGTCAAGGGTACACTCGATCTTGGCTTACGGATTCTGTCTTCCTCCAGTACTGCTATACATGCGTACTCTGATTCTGATTGGGCTGGGTGCCCGGTTGACAGAAAATCGACCAGTGGCTATGCTGTGTTCGTTGGTGACAATCTTGTTTCATGGGTATCCCGCAAGCAGCGCACAGTGGCTCGCTCGTCCACCGAGGCTGAGTACAAAGGGCTCGCTGATGTCTCTGCTGAGGTCACTTGGCTCGTTTCTTTACTTAAGGAACTCCGGTTACACTCTGGTCATCCTGCAACGCTCTGGTGTGATAATCTAGGTGCCACATATCTGGCCGCTAATCCGGTTTTTCATGCCAGAACAAAACATGTTGAGATCGATTATCATTTCGTCCGTGATAAAGTGGCATCAGGAGATCTGGTCGTCAGCTTCGTCTCTACTCAAGATCAGCTTGCCGACATCTTCACTAAACCTCTACCAGCACGCCGCTTTCAAGCTCTTCGCTCCAAGCTCAATGTTGCTGCCTATCAACCTTGCGCTTGAGGGGGCGTGTTAATAATGTTACATAATATGTTATAGTTAGTTATTTTATATTATGTTATTTGTGTTTAATAGCCTGTAGTTAGTCAATACTGAACTCCAATTGTTTAGGAGAGTTTCTAGCTTATCTCTGTATAGGACTCTGTAATCTGTTGAACTGAATTGTATTGATCGATAGCCACTCTCATTCTTTTTTTTCAAAATATCCCTTTTTGGTCTTAGTATTATTGTGGCATGACCTTTTTTGTCCTCCGTTAACAAAATCGTTGAAATATCGTAAAATATAAGGACATTTTGATCTTTTTTATACAAAGTGGGTTGATCCGATATACTTTTATTTTTATTTTTTTTTAAAATAAATTCATAATTGAAGACTTAAATGTGCTTGTATTTTACGGAAGTTAAATGATTTTGTTAATGGAGGACCAAAAATGGTCATGCCACAATAATAATAGGACCAAAAGGGGTTGCTTTTAATAAAAATGACTAAAAGTGGATTGACACATAAAAATCTAGGACCAAAAATGAAATTAACTCCTATTAATAAAAACAAAATCCCCAAACCGCCCTAAAATGATGTCATTTTGGGCTATCAAATTTTGGGTAGCAAGGTTAGGTCATATATTTTTTCCTAGAAAATTATAGAAAATGTTGTCTTGGTTATGCTCATCGTAAATATAATATGTAATTAAAATTTGTAGAATAAAAATGATTAAGTAATAAATATCTAATTAACATATAAAATGACTTGAATCCTTTCCATGAGAGATATTTCAATGATGGTTCGTTACTAAGGATTCGGTCAACCTATAAGACTATGATATAAAAACAAAAGCCTATTCTAAAAGACAAAAGAAAAGTTGGGGGGGGGGGGTCTCCTCGGGTGGTTGGTATCATCAAAATCAACAGCTCGGGGTTCCTAACAATTTCCCCCTTTTTGATGATGCCAACACCATAGATTCATTCTATTCGGCTTTCTTTATCCATAAACGGATTTTCATTAAGTGTGCCTGAATAGTTGAAGTCTTACATAATGTTTCTGAGGAGTGAAACAAAGCTAGATAACGCACACACGCTAAACCCCAAAAATATGTCTTTTATTTATCCATAAGATAAAAACATTACAACTAAAAGCATAAGAAATAAACAGAGAATGAAGTTCTCCTATTTAGAGCTTTCACCAATCTTCTTTTTCTTCTGATTTTCCTAGTTTTCATACTCCTTGAGTTGGATCATGTCATTGATCTCTTTCCTTGCTTTCACAGTGTCGAGTCCTTCAATTTTGTATGCATATTTGTTGTGCAGCTTCAGCATTAGATAGTTCTGGACGACTTCACCAAGATTTTCTCCTCTTATGACTCCCCAATTCCACCACTTTATTAGCTCGGGAGAATTCATTCCATCGGAAAAACTCTGTTGCATGGCGGTCAAGATTTGGGCAATACCATTCATTTTGGCTCGATCATCAGCAGATTTTTTGATTTTGTTTGCGTCTTCGAGCTCGTTCACAACTTTTTCAAATCTTTTATGTTCCTCTTGTTGAATCCTGAAGATCTCTTCGTCCTTTTTCTTTTGCTCGAAAATTCTCTCATTTTGATCTCTCAGGTAGAGCATCCTGTCTATAGGTTTCTTCTTGTTCCAGAATGGTGGAATGTTGCATTCCTGATAATACTTTTCGGATCCTTCTTTGTACGGAACATATTCAATTGGTTCTCCTTCAACTGTTCGGGTCGTTTGTTTCTTCTGCCTTTTAGAGTTCGGTCCACCACCGGAAGGTTTATCTTGTGTTCTCTTTGGTGATGGTGAAGGAGATGGAGTATCTTTGAGATTTAGAATGGCCTTTCTTTCACGTGAGACGTCATCATTGTCCTGATCGTCATCTCTTCGGACAATTTCCTTTCCTTTGCAAGTACTCGGAGGAGTTCCCTTAGTTCCTTTCATCTCTTCCCCCTTGTTGGCATCATTAACTTCAATAAGAGTATCGACTTTGTTGCTCAAACGATTGATGCATACTTGCAGCTGTTTGAGAGTCCATTCAAACTCTGAGATGTAAGATCCCATGGTGTTCTGATTTCCTGTGACGTACTCAAGTTTGGTGCAAGATAGATCAAGACGTTCTTTGATGAAGGCATGCTTCGTAACTAAATCACGCTGTATGGTTGTGATTTCAGTTACCGAGTCCTTCAGGGATCCAAGAGAAATAAGATTCTCTGAAAAAGCATTGTCTATCTTTTGTTTAAGAGCCGTAAGCCTTTCATCAGTTTTGGACGTAGAGGACTTCTTCTTCTGCTTTCTGATGTCCTTTTTGATCTTGGTGATGGACTCATTTAGAGTTTTGAAATGAGCATTGATAGACGCCAAAAGTACCTATTTTTCTATAACTTATTAAGTTGTTTTCTTGTTAAAAATAAGTCTTAAAGAGTGCAATTACGTGTTTTCATGCTATTTTACTAATAAATTGCAAATGAGTCTTGTGTGGAGTGTTTTGAAGAATGCCACAGGAATGAAGGCCGAATCAATCCACATGGGAGCATACAAAGACCAAACCGGAAACAACAAAAGGAAACGAAATGAAGAACCCACGCCCACGAGCCTCACACGCGTGTGAGCTGGCGTGGAATCATTCCAGAGAGCTCTCACGCCAGTCCACACGCGTGTGGCAGACGTGGCGCAGCACCAGAAAACCTGCGCGATGTTTTAGTATTTAAGGGGCATTTCAACTAGGTTTAGGGAGTCTTTTGTCACATTTTCTATTTTACATTTTTAGGTTAGGTTTAGATAGGATTAGGAAGAGAGGAGAAGCTCCTTGGAGAAGAGAACTAGATCTCCATAGCCTTGAAGATCTTTTGGGTAACTTCTTTCATTAAAGATTTGTTTTCTCTTTGGCTTCCTCTTACTTTTCCTTTTTCCTTAAAGTTGTTTGCTTTATATATTGCTCTTGTAGATATGTTTTTCTATTTTGATGCTTTGATGTTATTGAAGCCTATGAGAGGCTAATCCCTAGGATAGGGGCTAGATTGATTGGATGATTGGTGTTCATGATCTAAATTGATAATGAGTTTGATTTCTTTGGGGAATGTTGAATCTGTGTGTATGTTTTTGTATGATCTTGTTGGATCGAGGGCCCCGATCTCTCCAAGAATATAGGATCATCTCTTTGGCGAGATATCGCAAAGAGATGTAGCCCACTACTCACATCTCCCGCTCTCAATCTGAGAAGATGAGATCCGGAGGGAACTTGTAGACAAGGTGTTTGATAAAATTCCCCAACCGACTGAGGATTGGGAGCTTGAGTGTGACGCCACTCAAGACTATGTTTCGAGCTCCTTCAATCATGACTCAATAGAAATCAATACTCTACTTTACACCTCTAACCAATCTCCCCATCCGCCTTTATTTCCCTTTGTTTATCTCTTTATTTCACTATCCGTTATCCTTTTAACAAATCCTTTTTATCAAAATCCACATGACCCATCTTAATGTTATTCCAAACCAACCAAGGTAGCAAAGCTGTATATTCTCCAATTTGTCATCAACGAGAGATACGACACTCGGGAAGTTTATGACTCTTCGTTTTAGCACTTCCATATCATATCCACTTTCACTCACCCTCACCCCATACTAACACCACGTCAAAATGGCGCCGTTGCCGGGGATGGTAAACGGTGAATTTGAAGTTTTACTATCTTGAGTTATTTGGATAACTTGTTTACTTTCTTTTCCTTTATCTTATCATTGTCGCTAATTACACTTTCGCACCCAACCACACATTGTTTTAGCTAATCTGTGAAAGGAGCTACCTCTTGTGCTCCGATTCTTTGCCTGAAAAATTGGATTGCAGGAAGTCTTTGCTAAAATCATGGATCCACCTCCACCTAATGAGCAAGCTTATCATGGTCACATACCATACGGAAGAAATCCCTACTACCCTTCGCAACCACAACCTTCATACTCACAACCTCACTATTATCATAACTATCATCTCCCTTACCCACCTTCTTTCCATTATTCGCCACCCCTTCCATCAACTTATCATCATGAACAAGCATACGTAACGCAACATTTTCAACCCCAGAGATATCCTATTTACGAAATACCTCCTCATTACCCTCAAATGCACTTCCCCGAGCCAAAACATCAAACTTCTGAAAATTTCGCGAGCTGTGATCCTGCCACGAGATCCACACGCGTGTGCACCGGCGTGGGAGCTCACTGGAATAATTCCACGCCGACTCACACGCGTGGTGAGGACGTGGACGGATCCTGTGCATATGCCTATTCCTTTACTCATCCAAAGCAGCCTCTTTCACCTGGAAGCCGTCAAATCACCCTCGAGCAACGCCTAAATGACCTCATCCGAGAAACGAGGGAGGAGAATGCCAGACTTAAAGAGACCATTACCAAAGAGATGCTCGGAGAAATCCAAGAACTACGCCATGAGACACTTTCGCCGGTTCAAACGGTTGAAAACACTCTCGCAAAAATTATGGAAATGATCCAATCTCAAGGAGAAACAACTGTACATGCTGTAACATTGAGAAGCGGAAGAGCACTTCCAGACACTGTCCCGCCTCCTCCGCAATCTACCCCAACAGAAGAGTCAAAAGTGGACAATGAAGAAACCACCAATTCAACACAAGCTGAGCAAACAATTGAAGAAGAACTCAGGAAGGAAGAAACACAACCGCAATCTTCTCGGAAAGGAAAAAAAATCATGCAAGAACCACCGCCGGTGCCGAAAACCAAACTTCCATTTCCTCAGAGATTTCGCACTGATATCGATAATGCCAAATACGACAACTTCTTACAAATGCTACGCCAATTAGACGTCGATATGCCATTCATCGATGCACTAGGAGAAATGCCAAGGTATGCCAAATTCCTTAAAGATCTTCTATCAAATAAAAAGAAATTAGCTGAAACTGCTACTGTTGTTCTAGGAGAGGAATGTTCTGCTATATTGCATAAGAATGTGCGTAGAAAATTAAAAGATCCTGGAAGCTTTACTATACCTTGCAATATAGGAGGAACAACTTTTAATATAGCCCTGGCAGACCTAGGTGCTAGCATCAATCTAATGCCCTTCGCATTATATCGACAGTTGAATCTAGGAACCCTTAAGCCCACACGCATGAGCATTCAGTTAGCTGACCGATCTACTAAATACCCCAGGGGTATAGTGGAAGACGTTTTAGTCCGGGTTGATAAATTTATTTTTCCTGTGGATTTTGTGATCCTAGATATGGACCCAGATGTGGAGATTCCTCTCATCTTGGGCAGACCTTTCTTGGCAACAACTAGAGCACTAATAGATGTGGGAGAAGGCAAACTTGTTATTCGTGTAGGAGACGAATCTGCTAGCTTCGACGTGACTAAAATAATGAAATATCCTTTAGATAGTGATGAATGCTTTTTCGTTGATTATGTGCATGATGAAATTGATTATTTATACGAAATACCTAAAGCTAAGAGGCATGATTTCAATTGGGAATGTCCCATAGGTGCTAAGAGTAATAATGAAAATACTTTTGAACATGAACTTAATTCTTTACATATTGCTTTACACCGAGAGGTTGATCGTTTTAATTTGCTTGATAATAACTGCGTTTCTGAATTTGTTGAGAATATAAACTCTATTGGAGAAGTCTCGGAGGGAATGGTTGGAAATGACGGGGATGAATTTGATGAATTAAAGGAGGAATATGATAATGAAAATAGGAACAGGAAAGAAGATGATGAAATAATGCATGAAGGAGAATTAAAACCTCTACCGGCTCATCTTGAGTATGCCTATTTAGGAATAGGGGAAGAATTACCAGTTGTTATTGCTACGGATCTTTCAGAGAGACAGAAAGAACAACTGATAACACTGCTGAAAAGAAACAAGGAAGCTATAGGTTGGAAAATGACTGACTTAAAAGGGATTAATCCGGCCATTTGCACACATAAAATTCTGTTGGAAGAAGGATCCAAACCTGTGGCACAACCGCAGCGTCGACTTAACCCGAATACATTTGAAGTCGTGAAAAACGAGGTGATCAAGCTTATGGATGTTGGAATGATCTATCCTATTTCAGACAGCACATGGGTCAGTCCAACTCATGTGGTACCAAAGAAAGGAGGAATTACAGTCACTGATAATGATAATAAGGAACTAATTCCTACGAGGAAAATAACTGGATGGAGAGTCTGTATCGACTATAGAAAGCTCAACGAAGCTACCCGTAAAGACCATTTTCCATTGCCCTTCATAGATCAGATGATTGAAAGAGTAAGCGGGTATGGCTACTACTGTTTCTTGGACGGAATGAGCGGATACTTTCAAATTCCAGTAGCCTTGGAGGATCAAGAGAAAACCACGTTCACTTGTCCGTTCGGTACGTTTGCCTACAGGAGAATGCCATTTGGTCTCTGTAACGCCCCCGCCACCTTTATGCGATGCATGCTGGCTATCTTTAAAGATTTCATTGGCGATTTCATAGAAGTTTTCATGGACGATTTCACAATTTTTGGAGACACTTTTGAAGAATGCCTTGGAAATTTGGAAAAAGTTTTGGAACGATACCAGCAAATGAATTTAGCAAATGAATTTAGTTTTGAAGGACGCCATTTTTGAATTAAACAAAGATGCTATGAAGGCATTCCAAAGTTTAAAGGATGCCATGGTACATACTCTAATCCTTGTAGGACCAAAATGGGATCAACCCTTTGAGTTGATGTGTGACGTGTAATACCCTGTATTTTCCTAACATTATTATTTTATCCTAAGGCGTTGACATTCAAAAGTTATGATCTTTAGATATTTCAAAAGAATTTTTATAAGTGAGTATAGTTGTTATTAAGTTGCGATCGTACGTACCGGTCACGAACCGTAAAATTTTTAGAAGATGGTGTTCGGACCCGTTTGTCCTAGGAAATGGATTATTAGACACCATACTATTATTCTTGAATTTCATATTTAATTAAATCAGCTCATAGCAGCGAAAATTTATTTTGATCGTACATCGCTAAATTTCGCGGTGTACCGAACCTAGCCCAATTTTGAGGGTTAGTCTGGAATAAATTTTTAGTTTCAGAAATTATTCTATCTGAATTATTTTCCACAGAAACTTTATCTGTTTGGACCCCAACTGATAAGTTTGAAAATATTTCATTATTTTATTATTTTTTTACCTTATCCCATAAAGTTACTCTTACCTCAAAAGGGAGAATACAAAAGCCAATTTATTCCATTTCCCTTGTGTTTTGCCGAAATGAGAGAGAGAAAGGGAGAGAGGGATTCTTCATCTTCTTCCTCCTTGAAGCTTCAAATTCCATAGCCAAAATCCTTCTCAAGTGTCAATTTTGTTCGATAAGACTTCGATTTTATTCGGTAAAAAGCTTTATTTCCCTTCCTAAATCATGAATCTAAGTATAGTTTCTTAATATTCGTTGTTATGATGTTAATTTTGCTCTTAGGGTTTTGAGTGAAATTTGGGGAAAAGACTCAAGATTTATTTTACGGTGTTAGCACACTCTCAAGAAGGTAAGGAATCCCTTAAGTCGGTTTAGTCACTTGAAAATGGACAATTGCTAGTGAATGATGAGATTAGGAGTTTTATGAATATGTTTGTATACATGTTCATAGCTTGTATATGCATGTACATATTTTATTTATGTCCATATAGGCTTATACTTGTGGAAATATTGAAAAATCAAGATAGATTTCTGGCAGTAACTTCCGAGATTTATTGGGAAAATTTGGTAAGGTATTTTGATTCGATTTTCTTCAGATATGTAGTTCAATAAGTGTAGAACCTGCCTATAAAATTTCATAATGATCGGAGTAGTATAAGTATGGTTTTCGAATTTTTCTCCAAAACTGGTCCAGAGAGAAAAAACTCCGAACAGCACACTGCCAAGGGAAAAAATGGAATTTTCTGGGTTTATTCGCGAACCAAAATGACCAAAACTTTTTATAGACATCAATTACTATAAGTTGGAGTTCTACCATAAAAATTTCAAGTGAAAAAGAGTTCGGGAACTATTTTTACCGGCTCAATCTTTCGGACTGCGCCAAGCTGAATTACTGTCCAGAATAGGCGGAACGTGTTGGACGCGGCCCTGGACGCGCAGTGGATTATGAAGTTCGAGAGTAAGATCAAATTGTATAAGCTTTGATTATTATTATTGATGTTTAGATGATGGGGTTGTAATGAACCTAAGAGGTTATGAAAATGATGATGATGTTATAACATGTTGATACATGGGTTATGAAATGGTGATAAAGTTAGGATGGATATTACTGATGATTGTAATGATCATAGATAGTAATTAGAGCTTAATTAAGGACTTAGTAATTAATGATGGATTAACAGTGGAGTTCAGGAGGTGATTAAGCTCTAATTATAGTGATTAAGGACTGATAATAGTTATTAAGGTTTAATGACTGGATGAATAGACGGAATGGTAATTAATATATTATCAAGGTGGGACTAATTATTTGAAGGATTATCTTTGGTGATTATTGTGAGATCTTTGTTATGGGCAATACTCTCTATTTGGTGGTTATGTTGAAAGATTGGAATTACTCTTTTAGAATTTAATTGGAGAGGTTGGAATTCTCTCTTTGGTTATTATTTTAAGAACTTGGAAGTGATTCTTATTTTTGGGGATTGTTGGTGTTTACTTGAGGATTTAAAACTTATTTTTGGGGATTGTTGGTGTTTACTTGAGGATTTAAAATATCTCTTTGGTAAAGATACTATGGTTTAAAGGAATTTAAAATATCTCTTTGGTAAAGATACTATGGTTTAAAGGATATTTGAGTGGTGATGATATTACGATGTTTATTAAGGAAATTGTTATATGGAAATATTGAGATAAAGATTGTATATGGTGAATTTTGAGGAAATAGTTGTTGAACGACTTTGGATTATGGTTAGGTAATGACTTTACCTCAAGTTACGATCTAATGGTGTTAATGCTTTCGATGGCTTGATAATGATGTTATAATGTTGTTGACTTGCTGTCGATGATGGATTACAAGGTTAGTAGTTACTAATGAAAATAATTAATGCTTAAGAGTGATTAAGGTCAATTGTTGGATTATGGGTGACTAAGTATCGATTATGGATGTGTGATTTCCTTAAGTTATAATGGTGTTGATGATAGTGGAAGTTGTTGATGACGATAGTGGAAAGGACAACTATCTATTATTAGTTAATGGTGGAACCATGATTATGGATTACCGATGATGATTGGATTGTAAGATGGACTGAAGTTCATGATAAGGGATAAGTATTGGGAACGGATATATGTAGTGTTAGTAGAATATATATAAGTATCCGATGAGTGACCAGCTTGTGTTCAGCTGTGTTTTCTTCCAATTTTTGCTCATACTTGAGCTATGCTTGAAAAGCCTTTGGGCAAGTAAAATGTTTATGAAAACTTACGTTGAAGAACGTATGCTATTTTGGTTGTCAAAACCTTAATTTTTTGGGGAAAATACCACTTTCTGTGAGTGTGTACTTTACATGAGAGTGATGAGAAAATGATGTTTGAAAAGCCTGCGGGCACTGAAAGTATTTTGAAAATCCTTCAGGGGCTAATGAGGTAGCCAATTTTAAGTATTGGACTCAATTGTGAAATATGTCCAAAAGAAATGATTTAAGAAAGAAAAACTAAAATGTTTTCAAACCCTTAGTTTCTGGAATAAGGTGGGGACCTACGGGAAGGCTTAAATGTAACACCCCGCATTTTCCTACTATCATTTTAAATATAAATATTTAAATGAGGGGTTATTTATTATAAAGTAATTATTTTAAATAATTATAAGTATTATTTTTCCTATGGGCTTGAGATTTATATACTCTTATATATAATTTATTGTTAAGATTAATAATAAATAGCCTATGGCCCAATATTTCTATAGTTATATATATATATATATATATGTTATAGACCATGGTTAATGATCCAACCCAATTCAATGATCCAATGTCTAGCCCAAACCCAAAAGAGGAAACTACCCTAAATGGAAACCTACCCTAATTAGCAATTGCATGATAAACACTCAGCANACTTGAGGATTTAAAATATCTCTTTGGTAAAGATACTATGGTTTAAAGGATATTTGAGTGGTGATGATATTACGATGTTTATTAAGGAAATTGTTATATGGAAATATTGAGATAAAGATTGTATATGGTGAATTTTGAGGAAATAGTTGTTGAACGACTTTGGATTATGGTTAGGTAATGACTTTACCTCAAGTTACGATCTAATGGTGTTAATGCTTTCGATGGCTTGATAATGATGTTATAATGTTGTTGACTTGCTGTCGATGATGGATTACAAGGTTAGTAGTTACTAATGAAAATAATTAATGCTTAAGAGTGATTAAGGTCAATTGTTGGATTATGGGTGACTAAGTATCGATTATGGATGTGTGATTTCCTTAAGTTATAATGGTGTTGATGATAGTGGAAGTTGTTGATGACGATAGTGGAAAGGACAACTATCTATTATTAGTTAATGGTGGAACCATGATTATGGATTACCGATGATGATTGGATTGTAAGATGGACTGAAGTTCATGATAAGGGATAAGTATTGGGAACGGATATATGTAGTGTTAGTAGAATATATATAAGTATCCGATGAGTGACCAGCTTGTGTTCAGCTGTGTTTTCTTCCAATTTTTGCTCATACTTGAGCTATGCTTGAAAAGCCTTTGGGCAAGTAAAATGTTTATGAAAACTTACGTTGAAGAACGTATGCTATTTTGGTTGTCAAAACCTTAATTTTTTGGGGAAAATACCACTTTCTGTGAGTGTGTACTTTACATGAGAGTGATGAGAAAATGATGTTTGAAAAGCCTGCGGGCACTGAAAGTATTTTGAAAATCCTTCAGGGGCTAATGAGGTAGCCAATTTTAAGTATTGGACTCAATTGTGAAATATGTCCAAAAGAAATGATTTAAGAAAGAAAAACTAAAATGTTTTCAAACCCTTAGTTTCTGGAATAAGGTGGGGACCTACGGGAAGGCTTAAATGTAACACCCCGCATTTTCCTACTATCATTTTAAATATAAATATTTAAATGAGGGGTTATTTATTATAAAGTAATTATTTTAAATAATTATAAGTATTATTTTTCCTATGGGCTTGAGATTTATATACTCTTATATATAATTTATTGTTAAGATTAATAATAAATAGCCTATGGCCCAATATTTCTATAGTTATATATATATATATATATATGTTATAGACCATGGTTAATGATCCAACCCAATTCAATGATCCAATGTCTAGCCCAAACCCAAAAGAGGAAACTACCCTAAATGGAAACCTACCCTAATTAGCAATTGCATGATAAACACTCAGCAGCTTCCCTTCTCTGCCTCTCGACCCTTCCTTCTCTCTCTCTCGAAGCCGGCAGACAGCAGGGGAAACCGGTAGCGAAGCGGTCCAGGTGGTGGTAGTGGCGTCGCCGGCGACAGTGCCCTCCCCTGTTCCTTCTCCTGGCGACGGACTTCATCGGCAAAGCTTAGAACCATAGTCTCAGCCTCCAAAGGGCGCAGCGGCGGCAAGCAGTAGCCATGGACCCTGTCTGCTCTCTCTTCTCCGGCGGTGACGCTCAGGCAACGAGCTCGTGAAGCAAGGAAGGCAATGGCGATGGGATTTCTTCTCCCCGTTTCTGGCGTAAACGGCGAACGACGGTGATGAGTCGCAGCGGCGTTGTGACGATCGGCGTCAGCTCTTTTTCCCCCCCGTTCTCGGTACGCAAAGCAGCAAGGAGAGCGAGTTCTCTCTCCCTCCCGGCGCAACTGAAGTTCCGACGTTTGGGTCTCGGCGGCGGTGTCCGGCGTGACTTCTTCCCCTGTCTTCCCGGCGACGCACGGCAGAACAGAGCTGCGATGTTCAATGGCTGCGGAACACCTTGACGGCTTCAACACCCCCGCCACCCTCTTCCGTTCGGCCAAGCGGCAGTGGCAGCGGAGGAACTAAACGGCGCTCCCTTCTCCGTCTAACGTGAGTAGCGGCAGTAGCGGAGGGCTATGGCGGCAACGGTGACTCCGTGGAGTGTAGCTGCGTCCCTATCCCTCTCTTGACGACGCCCAGCGAACCAAGCAACCGTAGCAGTGGAGTCCTCCCTTCTCGACGACCATTGCCACAATCGGAGTAATAACGCCGGCGGCGACGATTCTTCAGTCCTCCCCGTTCGGTAGCTCTCGCTCGTTCCAGTATGGTGGATGAAGACTCGCAACAACGGATGTTAAGCTTTAGTCGCGGATCACAACACAAGGAACATCGTGGCTCAGTGGGTTGGTGTTGGTTGGTTAGGCGTGAGGGCGCGAGTTTGAACCCAGGGCTGAGCAGCGTGACTAAGGTAATGTTTTGGTTTATTAATTATTAAGCTTATAGTTAGTATTAGTCACAATATTATGGTTTAAGTTTAGATTGGTATTAGCTTATCCTTGCTTTAGTATTAGTTAGTAATTAGATTAGGTATAAATTCATATGGTCATATTATATTAGCCTTGAGCATGGATTATAGGATTATAGGTTATAATGGACCGATTAGGAATATTAGTATTGTTATTAATAGTAAGTTAGTGACGGTGTTAGATTATGTTAATCTTCAGGTTCGTGGTTATGAACCAAGCTTTGAGTTTGACGTTGCTTTGGATTAAAATGCTTTTGGAATTAATTACGCTTCAAAGGTAACCACTATGTCCATCAAAATCTATTTTCTACACTCTCGCTCTATATGATATTATTTGGTGATTGGAAATCCTGAATATCCTTGGTTATTAGCCTATTATTGATTTCGTTGGTTGGATTCATAGACTTGTGTCTTGATCCTTTGTTTATTGATGTATATGAGCTTTGTTGGTTTGGATTTCCATGTTATTTGGCCTCTGTTAGATGAATATTGGTGTATTGTGATATGATCTTTGTATTCTGGAGTATCTCTTTGTATTCTGAGCTGAGTCTGATTCGGTATGTGGGAATTGCTCTTGCGGGGTTCTCTAGTGGGACAATGTAACCGCTGGGGTTTTCCGTGAGAGTAAGGTGGTAGTGGTTGGTGGATGTGAGTGATCCGTTGTTTGTTTCCTTCTTTCGTTCTAAGTTTGTTGGAGTATTCCATTGGATATGTTTACCTTGTTTCTGAGTATTTATTCATACCTCTTAGTCCATTATGTGAGTCTACGATTTGGTTGGTTGAATCCTTGAGTCTATTATTTGGGAGCTTGGTTGGTGTTCATATCTGAGATGAGCACTCTGAGTGATGGTTCTTGGGCTGAGTTGGGTATGAGTATGAGGTGGTGGTTCTTTGGTATCTTTTGGAGGTTGATGGGTGATATAGCTGTGCTACTATGGATTGTATTTGGGTTGATTACCCCTGTGATTGGACTTAGGTCCCTGTGATTGGGCTTTTGCCCCTGTGATTGGGTTCGTTACCCCTGTGATTGGACTTAGGTCCCTGTGATTGGACTACGGTCCCTATGATTGGGTTCGCTACCCCTGTGATTGGACTTCGGTCCCTGTGATTCGGGTTGATTACACCCCCTGTGATTGGACTTCGGTCCCTGTGATTGGACTACGGTCCCTGTGATTGGACTTCGGTCCCTGTGATTGG
>NC_044916.1:19599543-19628279 GCF_003576645.1 Ipomoea triloba | reverse complement strand
TCTTTTGCTAATGGTTCTTTGTGTGTTTTCCAGGTTTGCCTTAAAGTCTTTGCGTGAGCGCGATAGAGATACACCCGTATGAGGAGGCTTAGATAGTGGTTATGTTTTAGATTTATGCTTTGGCCTGTGAGCCATTTGAGATTTCTTTATAAACTCTTGACTAGTGTTTGGATGTTTTGAGACTTGACTTAAGGATTATCGTTTATACAGTTCAGTTTTTATGGTTAGCCTGTGCATCTAGGCCGTGTTATCTTACCTAGATGTGGCATGACGCCCTTAGGTTTTAAATTCGCTTCCGCTATGTTCTGTTGTTGGTTGAGATAGTCAGCTGTTGTGTTGAGTTTTTATCTATCTCAGCTTATGTAAGGTTGGGGTGTCACATTAAATGCCACGGCCCGGGGTTGGAATAAGGGTGGACCTACGGGAGGGTTGGAGTGCCATGGCCCTAGGTTGGGATAAGGAGACCTACGGGAAGGCTGGAAATGCCACGGCCCAAGGTTTGAGAAAAGGGAATTATGAAAAAAGAAAGCCTTGTGCTTACTCAAGGGAAACTAAGTGAATTTTTGACTATGAAAATTATTGTTACTCTGGGCTGCAGTTCAGATTATTATGAGCATTAGAGCTGCGGTTCTATTTGCAAATGATGAAATTCTTGGAAATGAAAGTTTTGCAAACTCCTCTGAAAGGACATGAAAATGATTTTGAGCGGCAGTTATGCCATTACATTTAACAGAGAAAAAACTTTACAAACTTCTAAACTATTTATGTTTTCAAACCTTTGTCTACTTTTAAGTGACAATGGATTTCCTTACTTAGCCGTCGTGCTAACTACACTTCGATGTGTTCCTTATCAGATGCAGTCTAGCGTGGGCTCTTGCAGCCCGAAGAGCTTTGAATAGGATGGAAGTTGAGGTTGGTGTCTACTCTTTGATGTAGACAGGGATTATTGTTAATGTTGTAAGTTTAGCCTGTGCACTTAGAGTGGAGTTTGTCAAGAGGTGATAGAATTCACTCTAGGTGTGGCGGTAGCACCCAGTTTTCTGCTGATAAGATGTAAGCTTCCGCTATGTATTATTATTGATTTGTAATTAATGTAAGAGTTGAAAATTGGGGTGTTACATGACGCAAGTAATTTCGCTGTTGGAGTTGTGCTAGGGCAGAAAAACGATAAGAAATTTCAGCCTATCGCTTATGCCAGTCGGATGTTGACTAAGCCACAGCAAGCCTACACCACGACCGAGAAAGAACTGTTTGCAATTGTGTTTGCATTAGATAAATTTAGATCATATCTCTTAATGTCAAAGGTCGTTATTCACACTGATCATGCAACCATCAGGTTCCTTATGTCTAAACCCGAAGCAAAGCCAAGATTAATCAGATGGATTTTGTTATTGCAAGAATTTGACGTAACTATCGTGGACCGAAAAGGAGTTGAAAACAGTGCAGCAGATCATTTGTCAAGGTTAGAGAATGAAAAAGGACAGGATATAATTGGGAACGTGAATGAATATTTTCCAGAGGAAAAGCTGATGGGCCTCTATCTCACACCTTGGTATGCAGATCTGGCCAATTATCTTGTAGGGGGAGAGCTGCCGAAATTTTTAAATATACACGCCCGAAGAAAATTAATAGCAGAGTCTCGATATTACTTCTGGGATGAGCCGTATCTTTTCAAAGTATGCGCAGATCAAATAATTCACCGATGTGTAACAGAAGCTGAAGGACATGAAATCCTTGGAGAATGCCATCGAATGGGCCATCACTCAGCTAACAGAACTGCTAGGAGAGTACTTGAAGCAGGATTCTACTGGCCCTCAATATTTCGGGATGCTCAAATCTATGTTAGAAACTGTGACAGATGTCAACGAACTGGGAACATCACCGGAAAAGATGAGATGCCGCAGAATTACATACTTGCGTGCGAAATCTTTGATATATGGGGACTAGACTTTGCAGGACCATTTCCAGACTCCAAAGGTTTTAAATATATTCTTATTGCAGTAGACTATGTCTCCAAATGGGTTGAAGTAGAGGCACTGCGCAACAATGACGCAAGAAGTGTAACAAGATTTCTGAAAAGATTGTTCACAAGATTTGGAGTACCACGAATTGTGATCAGCGATAGGGGGACACACTTCCGGAATGTACCCATGCGGAGATTACTTCAAAGGCAAGGTATACAGCACCGAGGAGGAGTGCCCTATCATCCTCAGACTACAGGGCAAGTCGAGAATGCAAACAGAGATATTAAAGCCATATTGGAAAAGACAGTATCTCGGCATAGAAAAGATTGGGTTGATAAGCTTAACGATGCATTATGGGCCTTCAGGACTGCTTATAAGACACCGATAGGTACCACTCCATATAGATTGGTATACGGCAAGGCATGCCACCTTCCAGTTGAAATCGAACATAAGGCGTATTGGGCTATTAAGAAATTAAACGAAGACCTATTCATAGCAGGACAGGAGCGACTGTTTCAACTAAATGAACTAGAAGAATGGCGTTTGCTGGCTTATGAAACATCCAGATCTTACAAAGAACGTTCAAAGTTTTATCACGACATGCACATTAGGAAAAACAAAGAATTCATTGAGGGAGATAAAGTGCTATTATTCAATTCTAGACTACGATTGTTTCATGGGAAACTTAAATCAAGATGGACTGGGCCTTATATTGTTACAAAAGTATTTCCTCATGGAACCTTGGAGATCTTGCACCCAGAAAAAGGTTCTTTCAAAGTAAATGACCACCAAGTCAAGAAATACTATGGAACGGAAAATACGCAGGGGACGATCCAGTGTTGCAGGCTAATACCCTGGGAAGATGAGTAGCACAATCTTCATGAAAACTTCGTCGGGCTAAAGACGTTAAACGTAGCGCTGACCGGGAGGCAACCCGTTATTTACCATGCTTTCTTACTATCTTTACTTTACTCTGACAAATAACATCCAAGTTGAAATTCCCTATTTTTTTTTGTAGACTCCATATTACCATGCAGATCTCGTTGCAAGAACATGAGAATCGTCCATCCAAGCACTTCGAAGCAATATGGCATGGGATGCATACTAGGTCATCTACCTCTTATCCCTTGTTTATCTATTCTTTGAACCTCATGTTCTCGTTTTAAAGTGTGGAAAGATGCATATTTTTTTGTTTCTCTCTTTTATCACATTCAAAGTTAACATCGAGGACGATGTTTGGTCTAAAGTGTGGAAAGAGTTGTGCTTAAAATGAAAATTTTAATTAAGAGCTCTATCTCATTTGTTCGAAAAAAGTAATCAAGCCACAACCATGTGTTGTTATTCATTCTATCTTTGAAGAATGATAAATCTGTGCCAAAAAGTTTACTCTTTGAATAAACTTGGAAGTACCCTACCTTGACCTCTAAAATTTAAAAAAAAAAAGTTGCATGCTTGTGTGGTATTCACCTCATATTGTGAAAAAACCTTAGTTAAGGATCTCTCGAATTGGGAGTGTGCAACCCCTAATTTCAGAAAGATAAGATTAAGCGAAGCCCGGAATTGAATAATCATAGAATAGAACATGGGGCAAAAGGAGAGCTTTCTGTGAGTATCGAGTGAAATATCCCTGTTTCCCTAAGAAAAAGGCATGAGGGGTTGTCAATCGGAGAAATGAGTAGAAAAGGCAATAAGGCCAATCCCCGAGATAAGATACGAGGAAAACCATCTTGCTAGGTGGTGAACAACCATAGTCTTCTAATACACAAATGTTATATCTGAAGTCGGTTGTTCACTATAAAATGGCCCTAGGAGATGAGAAAATTGAGATGAGGGAAGCCGCTTCGCTAGGATTGGAGCACCCATTGCAGTGCCTTCGAAAAAAGCATGGAACTCCATGTGAAGTCGGGTTGCTTGACGATGTTACCCTGGGAAGTGAGAAAAATGAGTAACCGCCCAAGCCACTAGCGGAGAGAGGCCCATGGATCTATTTTCACTTACTTTTATGTTGGGCTTTGGCGATAAGGGAGGTCGATTGATTAGGTTTTGTACATCGTTCCCACTAGGGGGATCAGCTTAAGGCCTTTGCACAATGAGAGGTGAATGAAATTTCGGACTGTATGCTTGAAATTGTGAAAACTAACTAACTGTCCAACCTGTGACCTTGAGGGGTTTCGCTTTGTTTGAATATTCATAGTAGTGTATGGCACATTTGTATCATTCCTTGAAGATATTGTGAAGGATTTCACATATCCTGGTAGATTGTATTTTGAATGAATGAGTAACTTTGAGCATACCTTTAGCTTAGATACTTTTGGCATCTAAAATGAGAAGGTCTTTGAATTGACAATTTGCTCGTGGACGAGCAATCTAAAGTGTGGAAACTTTGATAGACGCCAAAAGTACCTATTTTTCTATAACTTATTAAGTTGTTTTCTTGTTAAAAATAAGTCTTAAAGAGTGCAATTACGTTTTTTCACGCTATTTTACTAATAAATTGCAAATGAGTCTTGTGTGGAGTGTTTTGAAGAATGCCACAGGAATGAACGCCGAATCTATCCACATGGGAGCATACAAAGACCAAATCGGAAACAACAAAAGGAAACGAAATGAAGAACCCACGCCCACGAGCCTCACACGCGTGTGAGCTGGCGTGAAATCATTCCAGAGAGCTCCCACGCCAGTCCACACGCGTGTGGCAGACGTGGGGCGGCACCAGAAAACCTGCGCGATGTTTTAGTATTTAAGGGGCATTTCAGCTAGGTTTAGGGAGTCTTTTGTCACATTTTCTATTTTACATTTTTAGGTTAGGTTTAGATAGGATTAGGAAGAGAGGAGAAGCTCCTTGGAGAAGAGAACTAGATCTCCATAGCCTTGAAGATCTTTTGGGTAACTTCTTTCATTAAAGATTTGTTTTCTCTTTGGCTTCCTCTTACTTTTCCTTTTTCCTTAAAGTGGTTTGCTTTATATATTGCTCTTGTAGATATGTTTTTCTATTTTGATGCTTTGATGTTATTGAAGCCTATGAGAGGCTAATCCCTAGTATAGGGGCTAGATTGATTGGATGATTGGTGTTCATGATCTAAATTGATAATGAGTTTGATTTCTTTGGGGAATGTTGAATCTGTGTGTATGTTTTTGTATGATCTTGTTGGATCGAGGGCCCCGATCTCTCCAAGAGTATAGGATCATCTCTTTGGCGAGATATCGCAAAGAGATGTAGCCCACTACTCACATCTCCCGCTCTCAATCTGAGAAGATGAGATCCGGAGGGAACTTGTAGACAAGGTGTTTGATAAAATTCCCCAACCGACTGAGGATTGGGAGCTTGAGTGTGACGCCACTCAAGACTATGTTTCGAGCTCCTTCAATCATGACTCAATAGAAATCAATACTCTACTTTACACCTCTAACCAATCTCCATGATATCTTAGCCCCATCCGCCTTTATTTCCCTTTGTTTATCTCTTTATTTCACTATCCCTTATCCTCTTAACAAATCCTTTTTATCAAAATCCACATGACCCATCTTAATGTTATTCCAAACCAACCAAGGTAGCAAAGCTGTATATTCTCCAATTTGTCATCCACGAGAGATACGACACTCGGGGAGTTTATGACTCTTCGTTTTAGCACTTCCATATCATATCCACTTTCACTCACCCTCACCCCATACTAACACCACGTCAAGCATCTTGAGTCCTCGCCATTCCCTGTATAGCATGTAACGGAGAAGTGAAAGCGGAAGAGGTATTGACAATTACCTCAGAAGATTCCGAGCTCTTGGACGCTTCGGCAATGTGATCATGACTGTCCTTGGGAGGTGCTTCCATGTTTCCACCTTGAGCCAGGACGAGTTCATGTCCTTCAACACATTTGAGTTCGTTGGATTCGTCGGTCGAGGAGGGTAAGTCTTCGGGACTAACACTTCGGGATGCTTCCATGTTTTCATCCGGAGTGAAGTCTGGAAAAACTTCTACCTCAACATCGACGAGATTTAGATCTTATGTGATCATCTGTTCATCAACGATTTGCAAGCCATCATGATTCGCACCTCGAGATGCTTCCATGTTTTCATCTCGGGCTGAACTAGGACTTTTGCATAACTTGTTGTTCCAAAGATTCAGTGGGTGCAGACTTGGTCTCATCAGATTGGGGCTGATTAAATTTATCATTGGCATGATCAGTCTGTTCACCCGAACTTGGATTGACAACGGCTCGGGATGCATGGGAAGGAGGAACTCCATTTCCAGATGGATCGTCATTGTTATCGTCATCATCATCCTTCCTATCGTTTTGGCCACGGCATCCTTCATTTGGATTGGAGTCCGAATCCTCATCCTCAACATTGGCTTCATCAGGTAGACGGCTCGGTCCAACATCAGGTCTGAGATCCCTCATCTCTGTCTATGCTCGAGAGATATTATGGATCTTGGCAATTTTCATGTCTTCTATCATAAGGCGTTCCCGAGGTGTTCGGTAGCCAACATTGAGATCGACAATCTTGCCAAATCGAGTTGTTTTACCTTGAAGCTTTTCAGCAAAGACTCTTTCAATTTCATCCGATCTTGTTGCATCAAAAATTGATCGTGTACCCATCCAATCCAATGCCCATTCTTCCTCTTCGACCATTTCACTAATGGTACTGGCAATAACTCGAAGGCTTGACATTCTCCATTCCTGCCAGTTATAGACGCGAGCAAGTTCTTGCCTTAGAATTTCTTCATGAGAGGGTAAAGCAGCAAATGCTTCGGCAAGGGGCGTCTCATCATTAGATTCCTCATATGCAAGTTGTTGAGCCAAAGCTGCATCGGCATTGATTTGTTGAGAGATATGATCAGGATGGATGGTGAGCCGCTGGAATGATTCGGGTATCTCAGTCTCAGTTGCTTCAGAGGAGATTTCCTCATTCTGAACAGTTGACACATATGGCCATTGCTACCTCGGTTTGTTTGAATAACGTTAAGATTGAGCATATGGATATTGGTACAAGGAAGTGTTAAGAGGGCAAAGGTTGATAAAATAAAGAAGTAAACACATGGAAATAAAGACGGATGGGGCTAAGATATCATGGAGATTGGTTCAAGGCGCAAGGTAGAGTGTTGATTTCTTTTGAGTTATGGTTGAAGGAGCTTGGAACATTGTCCTGAGTGACGTCACACTCAAGCTCCCGATCCTCAGTCGGTTGGGGAATTTCATCAAACACTTTGTCTACAAGTTCCCTCCGGATCTCATCTTCTCAGATTGAGAGCTGGAGATGTGGGTAGTAGGCTACATCTCTTTGCGATATCTCGTCAAAGAGATGATCCTATACTCTTGGAGAGATCGGGGCCCTCGATCCAACAAGATCATACAAAACATACACACAAATTCAACATTCCCCAAAGAAATCAAACTCATTCATCAAATTAGATCATGAACACCAATCATCCATTCAATCTAGCCCCTATCCTAGGGATTAGCCTCTCATAGGCTTTAACAACATCAAAGCATCAAAATAGAAAAACATATCTACAAGATCAAGATAAAAAGCAAACAACTTTAATGAAAAGGAAAAGCAAGAGAAATTCAAAGAGAAAACAAGTCTTTAATGAAAGAAGTTACGCAAAAGATCCCCAAGGTGTGAAGATCCAAGTTCTACTCTCTAAGGAGCTTCTCTTCCTCTTCCAAGTCCTATCTAACCTATCCTAAATTTTAAGAATGAAAAATGAGACAAAAGACTCCCTAAACCTAGCTGAAATGTCCCTTAAATACTAAAACATCGCGCAGATTTCTGGTGCCGTCCCACGTCTGCCACACGCGTGTGGACTGGCGTGGACAGTTACTGGAATATTTCCATGCCAGCTCACACACGTGGTGAGGCTCGTGGGCGTGGTCCCTTCATTTTCGTTTCTTTTGTTGTTTCCGGTTTGGTCTTCGTGTGTTCCCATGTGGATTGATTCTTCTTTTCAATGGTTTATGCTCTCTTTTGGTTGATTTCAGCCTTCATTCCTAAGGAAATTCTTCAAAACATTCCACACAGAACGCATTTGCAATTTGTTAGTAAAATAGTATATAAACACGTAATTGCACTCTCTAAGACTTGTTTTTAGCAAGAAATCAACTTTATAAGTCATAGATAAATAGGTACTTTTGGCGTCTATCAAAGTTTTCACACTTTAGATTGCTCGTCCTCGACCAAATTATACATTCAAAACCTTCTCATTTAGAAGCCAAAAGTATCTATACCAAATATATGCTCAATGATAAACATTCATTCAAAACACAATCTACCAGGAGATGTGAAATGCTTCACAATATCTTCAAGGAATGATAAAAATGTGCCATACACTGCTATGAATATTCAAACAAAGCGAAACCCTTGTCGGTCACAAGTTGGACAGTTAATTAGTTTTCACAATACCAAGCATGCAGTCCAAAATTTCATTCACCTCTCATTGTGCAAAGGCCTTAAGCCATTACAAGAAATTTCACATTTTGTGACAACAGAAGTTGTCACTAAAACTACCAATTTTGGTCACTATTGAAATTAGTGACCAATTTTTGAAGTCGTCACCTATCGTCACTATATCCTCCGTCACTATTGTAATAGTGACGACTTTTGAAAAGTTGTCACAATTACTCAGACTTTTGTGACAATGTTTGCATACACTAAAAGTAGTATTTGAGTGATACCAATAGTGGTCACAATAAATGTACAATTTGTGACCTAATATATTATTACAAAAAATTGATTTAATGACAACTAAAATCGTTGCAATTAATTATTTTATTGTGACAACACTTTAGTCACAATAATTGTACTTAATTGTGAGAACGATTGTTGATGCAAAAAGAATATTAGTGACCTAAAAAATAGTTACAAATAATTATTTTATTGTCACAACAAATATAATAACAAATATTATATTTAGCATCATTTTTCTTTAGTGTTTTAGGCAAATACCCAAAACACCATTAATATTTTAATTTTTGTAAAAATAATTGCTTCCTGAGAAGCCTCAGGCTTCACTAATAATAATGAAGCCTGAGGCTTCTATTCTCTAATTTTCCTGCCAATATAAGGGGCGTTGAGCTCCCCTTTTAATGAGGGAGCTCAACGCCCCCTTGTTATTGCTTTTCGATGTGGGATCTTTGATCCCACATCACATTTCTTTTTTTTTTTTAATTATTATTATTATTATTATTATTTATTAACTACAATAAGAAATATTTGACTATAGTTAATATTTTAAATAATTAATTTTTTGGTAATGTACATAAGTAACAAAAAGATTAAACCTGTTCAATAATTTGCTCAATAACAAAAAGAGTAAACTTGTTACATAATCAACTAAATTAAACTAGTACTTTGATTGTTTCAATTAATTGGTTGAATTAATCAATATTTTATTATGTATAATATTTTTATATTATATATATTTGATACAACCATCTTGTATACAAAAATTGTACTAAGAGGATGACTCTTAATATACAAATAATAGGCTAATGTGGTTAGGAGTAACAATTCAATTAATTTGATTAATTTTGAAACAAACTAACTGAATTTTTATTTTGAGAAATTGTTATTTAATAAATCAAACTAAATTATACTTTAACTAATTCGATTAATTGGTCCATAAACAAAGTTTTATTATATATAATTTATTTTATATTATATATTTGATATAATAACCATATTGTTAAAATTGTGCTACATTGGATGACTCTTAATGTACAAAAAATTGGCTATTGTCGTTAGGGTAGTAATTCGATTCATTTGATTAATTTTGAATCAAATTTAGAGATGAATACACCGTATTGATAGAAGAACGTAACAAGCAATCCCTAGGAATGACATTCTTAGTAACAAATAATTACCTGTCACAATTATCATAAATTAGTGACAAAACTTGAAACCAACACAATTATTGTCATAATTTAGTAATTTTGTTATGAAATTATAGAGCGTCACAAATATTTGTAACAATTTCGTCACAAAAAAGACACTATTAGTGATAATAGTATTTTTGTTCTCACAATTGTTTCTCATTTATAATGGTACTAACCAATTGTATTTTTATTGACAAAATAAGTTGTCACAAATATTATAAACAAGAGTGACCAACATCTATTTGTCACAAAAAGTATTAAAATTTGTGTCAACATTATATTTTGTCACAATTACATTCGTTCCCGCCAAAATTATAATGCCGCCAAAATGCACATACATTTAGTGACAACAAATAGTGACAACGTATGTTATGACACTATTATTCTAGTAATAGTGACAACTTATTCGTAACAAATACTTACTTGTCACAATTACCATACTATCAGTGACCAAAAAAATGTTATCATAATTATGCCACACAATAGTGTCAACTTATTTTTTTGGTCACAAAAACTGTATTATTTGTGACTAAATTATAAAGTGTCACAAAAAAATTGTCACTAAATCTCTTCATTCTTGTAGTGAGCTGATCCCCCTAATGGGAACGATGTACAAAACCTAATCAATCGGCCTCCATTATCGCCAAAGCCCAACGTAAAAGTAAGTAAAAATAGATTCATGGGCCTCTCTCCGCCAGTGGCTTGGGCGGTAACTCATTTTTCTCACTTCCTAGGGTAACCTCGTCAAGCAACCCGACTTCACATGGAGCTCCATGCTTTTTCGAAGGCAGTGCAATGGGTGCTTGAACCCTAGCGAAGCGGCTTCCTTCATCTCAATTTTCTCATTTCCTAGGGTCATTTTATTGTGAACAACCGACTCCAGATATAACATTTGTGTATTTTAGAGACCATGGTTGTTCACCACCTAGCGAGATGGCTTTCCTCGTATATTATCTCGGGGATTGGCCTTTTTGCCTTTTCTACTCATTTCTCCGAACAACAACCCCTCATGCCTTTTACTTTGGGAAGCAGGGATATTTCACTCAATGCTCACAGAAACCTCTCCTTTTGCCCCATGTTCTATTTTATGATTATTCAATTCCGGGCTTCGCTTAACTTATCTTTCTGAAATTAGGGGTTGCACACTCCCACTTCGAGAGATCCTTAACTAAGGTCTTTACAAAATATGAGGTGAATACCACACAAGCATACAATTTTTTCAAATTTTTAAAGGTCAAGGTAGGGGTACTTCCAAGGTTATTCAAAGAGTAAACTTTTTGGCACAGATTCAACATTCTCCAAAGATAGAATGAATAACAACACATACTTGTGGCTTGATTATCTTTCAAACAGATGAGATAGAGCTTTTAATTAAGATTTTCATTTCAAGCACAACTATTTCCACACTTTAGACTAAACATCGTCCTCGATGTTGACTTAGAATTTAATAAAATAGAGAAACAACAAAACATGCATTTAATAAATAACGGGTTGCCTCCCGCTCAGCGCTACGTTTAACGTCCTTAGCCCGACGAAAATGTCATGAAGATTGTGCTACTCATTGTGACACCCCGAAATTTATTCACCATTTTTGTTACAAAATGATTTTTAGCCAAAAATTTTCTAACTATTCATTTTTCAGAAAATTTCAACTCGGCGCAGTCCGAAAGATTTATTCGGTAAACATACTTCCCGAACTCCGTTTTACCTGAAATTTTTATTTTAGAACCCAAACCTATAGTACTTGATATCCTTAAAAAGTTTTGGTCATTTGGATATTTGAGTAAACACAGAAAATTACGTTTCTGTCCTTGGCAGTGTGCTGTCCAGAATTTTTCTCTCTGGACTAGTTTTGGAAAAAAATTCGAAAACCATACTTATACTACTCCGATCATTATGAAATTTTTCGAAAACCATACTTATACTACTCCGATCATTATGAAATTTTATATGAACCATACTTATACTACTCCGATCATTATGAAATTTTATATGTAGCATACTTATACTACTCCGATCATTATGAAATTTTATATGTAGGTTCTAGACTTTACTCCGATCATTATGAAATTTTATATGTAGGTTCTAGACTTTCTTAACTACATAATGAAATTTTATATGTAGGTTCTAGACTTTCTTAACTACATAGTTGAAGAAAATGGTATCAAAATACCTTACCAAATACTCCCAATAATATTTTTAATCCGGATCCAGTGTTCTGCCAATTTCTTTCTACCAGCACATGTATTCTTCAATTTGATACCAATTATTTGACTGATATCATCTATGTTTTAATTTTATTTTGTCTCTTCTAGAACCTAGGCAGCCACCCTATTGTCCCTAAATTATTTTCTACCGTAACTTTATCTGATTTATCCCCTAACTGGCAAGGGAAGTCTTATTCTTCAAGATTTACCATAGCATTGTGACAAGTGTCATTCCTTCTAGCCACATGCTAATATTAAAATAATTTTTGGAGATGATCTAAATAGAAACTTGATCTCCAAGTTTCTTCTTTCTTCCCTTATAAGAAACAATGTAACTTTTTCTCCAAGCTTCCTCATCCTAATCTTATAAGGGAAAATATATAAGCTTGATCATTTTATTTTTCCCCATTGTGACCGAAATATTGGAGAGGAAAGAGAGAGAGAAAACTTCATCTTCTTCCTTGAATTCAAGAGCTTCCATAGCCAATTTCTTCATCAAGATCATCATCTATTCGGTAAAATTCCATTTTTTATTCGGTTAAAAGCCTTGTTTTCTTCCCTAGAACCTAACTATAGGTTAAGATTTCCTAAAATTGATGATATGTTTTGCCTAGGAATTTTTGGTGAAAGATTTGAGTAGAGGATCAAAATCCTTCTTGCAAAAAGTACTACAACCAAGAGGTAAGAAATCCCTTAAGTTGGTTTTGTCACTTAAGATTTGATGATTGATAGTTGAGATAGGGATTTATGAGCCTTGTGTTGAAAAATATGGATATACTTACATATGTGTACTCATAATAATTATGGAGATGATAGTAGAGGTGTTTGCCATTGCGTTGTTCACACTGTCCAGGACTGGCCGTGTGTGCGGACGCAGGGCCGGACGCGCGTCCACCGTGCTTCCGGGCTGGGTGAAGAGTGGCAGAATCGGTGGACGCGGTACTGGACGAGCGTCCACTAGGCGTCCGATGGTGCGGATGTGTAAGCTTTGATTATTGTTATTGATGTTTAGATGAGGGGGTTGTAATGATCTTAAGAGATTATCATGAATATGAAGGTTATAGACATAAGCTATGACGACAGATTAAATGGTGATTATGATAATGAAGGTTATAGACATAAGCTATGCCAGATTAAATGGTGATTATGATAATGAAGGTTAGAGATATGAATATGATGATCTAATGGTGTAAGCCTTGATTATTGTTATTGATGCTTAGATGATAGGGTTGTAATGAACCTAAGAGGTTATTACGAGAATGATGATGATGATGTTATAGCATGTTGATACATGGGTTATGAAAGGGTGATGAAGTTAGGATGGTTATTACTGATGATTGTAATGATGAGAGATAGTAATTAGAGCTTAATTAAGGATTACTTGATGATGATGTAAATATTTGTTAGCGATGAACTAATTATTGGTTATGATGTGGTTAATAATGGGGATAGATTGACATTAAAGATGGATTAACAGTGGAGTTCAGGAGGTAATTAAGCTTTAATTATAGTGATTAAGGACTGATGATAGTTATTAAGGTTGAATGACTGGATGAATAGATTAAATGGTGTTTATTTTGAGAGATTGAAATTATTTCCTTGGTAATTATTATGAGATATTGGAATTATTCCTTTGGAATTTACTTTGAGAGTTGGGAATCTCTCTATTGGTGAATAAGTTATGGTTTAAAGGAATTTTGAGTGGTGATGATATTGTGATATATATTGAGGAAATTGTTATATGGAAAAGTTAAGATAAGGATATTATTATGATATGTATTGAGGAAATTGTTATATGGAAATATTGAGATAAAGATTGTATATGGTGAATCTTGAGGAAATAGTTGTTGAACGGTTTTGGATTAGGGTTAGGCAATGACTTTACCTCTTAGAAATTTATACATACTTGGGTGTGCGATTTCCTCAAGTTATATTTCTAATGGTGTTGATGATGGTGGAAGTTGTTGATGACGATGATGACAAGAATAACCATCTATTATTAGTTAATGGTGGAAACCATGATTATGGATTACCGATGAGGATTGGATTGTAATAGGGACTGAAATTCATGATAAGGAACAAGGTTAAGGATGTTGATATTAATGGTGCTATGAATCGGTTGATTCATAAATGGTTGACTATGGGTTCGTACTATTATAATAATAGTATTGAGAATGGATATACGTAGTGTTAGTAGAATATATAAGTGTATACCTAGGTGGATGGATTTCAAGTATGAGACGTGAAGTATATCCAAAATGTTTATAAAAACTTACGTTGAAGAACGTATGCTATTTTGGTTGCCAAAACCTTATTTTTGAGGAAAACACCACTTTTAATGTGTGTGTACCTTACGTGAGAAAGATGAGAAAATGATGTTTGAAAAGCCTGCGGGTACTGAAAGTATTTTGAAAATCCCTCATGAGCTAATGAGGTAGACAATTTCAAGTATTGGGCTCGAATGAGAAATATGCCCAAAAGAAATGATTTGAGAAAGAAAAAAAAACTGAAGGAAGGATCATGTTTTCAAAACCTTAGTTTCTAAAGTAAGTTGAGGAGGACCTTGATTGACCCACGGGTGGCTTTAAGTGCCATTGCCCAGAGGTCGTTGTGTTATATTGTATGATCATTCATACTGCAGGACGAAGTCTATTCGTCGTTGTGTTATATTGTATGACTAGTTCATACTGCAGGGCAAAGTCTATTCGCCAGGTACTATATAACTCGTAGGATGAGGTATTCCTATGGGGGTGTGCACACTTAAAGTATAGTTACTCTAGAAGTCCGGGGAGGTGTCGTTTTAACGGACCTGGCTAGGCCAGCTAGGAATCATTTTAACGAACCTTGTGTCCAGGGGATCAGCGTTAGACCGGGTGATGACCACTGACCCCGAGTTCGATGATCCAAGTGGTCAGAGAAGGAGTTATGAGAATACTCCAAAGGCCTCACGCTTGCTAATATGAAGCTAAGGAAGTTTTAAAGATGAGAAAAGGGTTACTCTGTAACGACCTTGAGAAAGAAATGATTTTGTCTTAAGAGACATGTTGATTTTAGTTCACTAATCACTTTTTGTGCAAGTCCTCGTTGTTAATTTATTTACAGGAGAAATCTCATCAAATGAGTAAAAGTTACAAAACTCTCTTATACGTGTTTTGAAAACCTTTGTTGAATGTTGGGTGACCATGGATGTTCTTACTTAGCCGTCGTGCTAACTACACTTCAACGTGTTTTTAATAGATGTTGTCTAGTGTGGGCTCTTGTAGCCCGATGAGCGCTAAGAGCTCATCTGAGTTGTGTTTCCAGTGTTGGACTATAATGAGTATGTGCAGTTCCTGCTTGATGATGACCCCGACGCTCCCTGATAAGCACCAAGAATAGCACTTATAAGGGGTCTTTATTAGATTAAAATCACATCGTTTTGGCATCCAATTACAACAATTGCATGCATTTCAGCTCAAATGCGATTAGTTTCCTCTAACAACATTTCTAGAAAGAGTTTTGAAGCATTTTACAGGTTGGAAATGGATTTGAAGCTAAAATGGAGCAAAAAGATGAACAAGCCAGGATGCAGTAACGCCCCACGCCCCCCTCACACGCGTGTGACTGGGCGTGGAATCATTCCAGAGAGCCCACACGCCACTCACACGCGTGTGAGCACTCGTGGTCGGGCCAAGGGTTATTTTGGGAAAGTTGTCCCTTTTCTTTATCACCTATATAAATCTCTTTTTGTCCAAAACCTAGGGAGGAAGAGGCTTAGATCAGAAAATTGATAGAATAGGATAGTTAGATGTAGAGGGTTTTCTCCCCTCTTGGGGGAAAATTCCTTTCATTCATAGATAGAGTAGATTAAGGGCAAGAAGGAAGATTGGGATTCAAGATCAAGGTTGTAAGGCCCCCTTTTCCAAGGGGTGGTAACCATTCTCTTTAATTTCTAATCCTATACTTGTTTCTTTGAATTTCCTTTCCCTTTTCTTGTTTCTTATTATGCTAGAGAAGATTAGAAAGGGGATTGGTGGCCCCATGAAAGATCTATGTGGATGTTTGATATTATTGCTATAATTTGTGAATTGCTTGCTTGTTGGATGTTGAACTTGTGTGGATGATGTTCTTTAAGCTTTGTGCCTTTTGTGGCCACATTAGGTATTAAACCCAAAGGAAGTGAGTGTGTGCGCGATAGCGGCCACTCACGAGTCTCACTCACCCACATCTCCGCTCTTAGTTCGAAAGAACAAGATCCGAGAGGAGTGGTAGACAAAGTGTTTGATGAAATGCCCCAACCGAATGACGATGTGGGAGTCCAAAGTGTGACGCCACTTGGTAGTGTGCCATGAACTCCCTAGTCTATTCCGCAATTTGCGTTCATAAAACCATCCAAAGATAAACCACATAGAAAAGCCTAAAGCCCCAATCTCCACTTTACTTTTCTTTACTATACACAACATTTTGTTAACCTTCCCCTTCTCACAAATGAACCAATTCATAGCCATTCCCGTAACTCTTTTCCTTCAACCTCTTAGATGCCATCACACCCATTCGATTCCCATTCGCCATCCTTGAGAGACACGACACTCGGGGAGTCTTGACTCTTCGTTTTACCATCTTCACGTACACATTCACTCACCCCATACAAAACACAGCTTGTCAAATTGGCGCCGTTGCCTGGGATGGCAAACGGTTTCGAATAGTGTTGACATCTTAGAAGTAGAATTTTAAGAGTTCTTGAATTGCTTTCTTTTTGTTATTTCGTTTTCTTATTTTTGTTATTTTGCTTGAAGAAGTGAGCTTCTATTATATTGAATATCTTGTGCTCACTTGCAACTACTTTTAGTTGCAAAATTATTTGTTGTTGGCTAAGCTATTGTGCAGGAAATTTTTCTCTATCAAATCGATTGAAGCTTGCCAAAGAGTGCTAAAATGAATCCCCATGATTACCCACATCATGGAGGACAATCCTATACAAATCCTCAACCCCAACCATATCCCTATTACCCCCATCCCACCTATACTTACCTTCCACCCACATACCACTACCCACCTCCATACCCTTACCCATTTCCACACCACCATTTACCACCTCCATATCCATATCCATTTCATACACCCAATCACCAACCATACCCATTTGAAACACCATCTCCACCTTTCCAAGAAAATTACTCTTCACAACCACCCAATTTTCAAGAAATTGACTCACTAAGCTCCAAAGAAATATCCCAAAACATAGAGAGTAAGCTCGTGCGAATAATGAAACAACTCGACCCAAGCTAGACTCCCGAGTCTAATTCATTCCCTACTTCCCACCTCCATCACAAATTCATCAAGAAAACAATACTACCCATTTCTTTGAAACACCACCCTCTTCCCATTATAATACCCATACAAATCCGTGTAATTCTTTCCCACCGGCCACCGATGAGATTGAAATTTTAAAAGCAAAAATAGACGAATTTACAAGGATGGCCAAGGAGGATACGGCTAAACTAAAAGCCGAAATCAAGAGTGAACTAAAGGAATATCTCGCTACCCTCCGGGAGGAAGGACTTCCACTAGAAAAAGTTGAAACGAAGATGCTATCTATGATGGAGGAGCTCATGAAAATGAATGATTTCCGAGCTAACTCTACCATCATAGATGACATCCCCACTTTGGAAGCCCATCCAAGGATTGTACAAGAGGTTGAAGAAGCGCAAAATGCTAAGGAAGTGAAGAGTTTCGAAGGAGTAGAGGATTGTTACGCCCCGGTGCTTGAAGAAGTTCCAATCTTCGAATTGGAAAATCAAAAGGAGGTAGAGATGGAGTGTGAGGATGAAGACATTGAGACGGTATGGGAAGAAGAAGAGCCAAAGTGTGGTAAGATTCCTAATCCTTCTTGCATTAATATTCTTGAAAATCCTGTTGCTCTTTTTGAAAACACCCTTGACACTTGTGTGAATGACTCCCTTTGCACTAATATTTTCACTACATATGATTATGATTGCTTTAAATTTCGGGAGGATGATTCCATGGAAAATTTTGATATATTGACTAATGATTGTAAGGATTCCACCTTGTTTGCTAATGATTATGATTGCTTTAACTTTTCGGAAGATGAATCCTTTGTCATGGGTGAAAGAGAGTTGATGAGTGAGGGGGATGATGCTTCGTTTTACTCATGTGAGAGTGAGAGTAGTCTTTGGGAAGATGAGAGAAGGGAAAGTGAGGAAGAGATGGTAGAAAATGATAGGATTTTCACATTTGATCTTATGGAGAAAGTTGAGTGGAGAGAGTTGACCACACTCGAGATTAAGGAAGGGAGTGTGGAGATATGGTTTGAAACAACTAAGAAAATCTTTAGGGGGGAAAGAGAGAAAAAAAGAAAGGAAGTAGACACCATCCTAGAAAAGTTAAGGAGGGTGTTTGATACTACAATTTTTCCAAACATGTTTGCTGTTCTTCCTTTATTTACGTGGGTATTCAAGGATGTTTCCCACCTTGGGACATTCCTTGAAGCAAAGTTTCACGGGACGCTTGGTAAGGTCCCTAAATCTGTGTGCCTTGAAGGATAGGCCACATTATGTCTGGCCAGGAGACATTAAACCACGGCGCACTTGGGAGGCAGTCCCAATGTTATCTTACTTCTTCTTGAAATTTTTCTTATTCTCTATAGTATGTTTTACTTAGTTTTATTTCAATAATATTTCTATAACCTCTGTTGAGCTAACAAGTATAGATTCAACAACCGAGAGTTATAAATTGCCCGCAATCAATCGACGAACATCATTGCTAACCAAGGGAGAAAGGGAAACCGAGGTAGGCTTTCGCACAACACGCCTCCACGCCACCACCACGCGTGTGGCTAGGCGTGGAAAATTTCCAGAGAGCCTCCACGCCGCTCATACGCGTGTGAGCAGGCGTGGGAATTAACCAGAGAGCTCCCACGCCTACCACCACGCGTGGTAGTGTGCGTGGACGGGCACCAGACTTTTCGCGGATTTTCGCGCGAAGTGGTTTAAAACCCTTTCCTTGCTTCATTTCTTCCCCACCACGAGCAAGAACTCTCCCAAGCTGAAAATATACACTTTCTAAGCATTTCCTTCCAAGTCTCTCAACTTTTCTCAAAGATTCTAAGTCATTTCTAAGGTATGAACATACTCTTCCTTGCTATTCATTTGTTTAATGAAGAACTTGTTCTAGTTTGAAGAATATATCCATGGGTTTTTCTTGTATGACATTTTTCTTGAGATATATTGTTATGAGATGACTTGATAGACTTATATTATGCCTACATTGCTTCTATAGACTAGAAATTTCATGTTTTAACATCTCTTTGTGACTACATCTTGGATTGCTTGATTTGGGTTTTCTCTTGTCATGATGAGATCCTTGTTGATATAGTAAGCATGATGGGTAAAGTTTGCAACTTTCCTACTCTATATGCACTACATTGCTATATTCTACTAGTTAGATGGTCCAATTTTAACTTTCATGAAACTTCCATTTTTCAACCTTGAGCTAGTCTAGAGGTAGAAGATGAAGTTGACCATGTGTTGACCTTTTGACTATGAAATGAGTGTGGAATGTTATGAGCTAATTCTTGCATGTAAAGGATAGAATTGTTGATGGATATCAAAATGTTGGTTGCATGCATTGAATCCTTATGATTTCTTTTTAAGATATGTGCAATATTGTTCATAATCAATGTTTAAGTTTGGCAAGTGTTTTTCCTTGTGTTGCTTTGATTACCTATGATTTAGGAAAAGATGTCTTCGCCATATGAGCTTGCACAACAAATTGCTCAAAGGCTACAGAGAGGGAAAGCTCCCACAAATGAAAACAATGCCAGGGACACTAACAATCGTTACATAGAAGTACCCACTGGAACTCAAATTCTGCTGATGACTGCTACCATGCTGGGACGGTATAGGCAATTGTTAAACTACCCTATTGTGCAATGGAGGTATGTGGATTTGAGAGTACTGGAGGATTATGAGTGCAAATATGGACTAGAGAGGTTGATTGCAGAGCCATATTGGAACAACCTGCTAAGCTGGAGATAGGATACTTTTATCCCTCTAGTACATGAGTTCATCGCAAGCTTGAAAGTTGATGGAATGGCTGGAGATCTCTACAGCCCCACCATCCAGTTTAGACTCTTCAACCAAGACTACAATATTTCGGCCAACCAGTTGAGAGTTCTCCTTGGATTTTATAATGAGGAAGACCAGTCAAAGCACTGGTACAGGAGACTGAGGCATGACATTGGAGACCGAGATATACCAAGAACATATTGGTCGAAAATTTCAAGGCAAGGAGTTAACTGGGAGGGGTCAAGAGTGAGAGTATCTCAGATTGTAAGGGAAGATTTAAAGGTTTTGTGGAAAGTAATCGCTCATTCTTTGGAAGGAAGGCCTGAGACTTACGACCGAGTCTCAAAGGTGGAACTGTTTATGCTTTGGAGCATGGACACCGGAAACTCGGTGAACATGAGCGCAATTTGTAGAAACTTGCTCGTTGCACAACAGCAAGAGTCAGCTAGGGCAATCTTCATAGGCCCCTTGGTAACAAGGCTATGTATTTCCTTGGGCAATCATATGAAAATGAATTGGTTTGAACATCGACTCCCAGGAGCACATGTAGTTCCTTTATCACCCGAGGACATTGCAAAACTTCGCCTGAGATAGCTAGCGCGAACAAGAATAGATGAGGAGATGGCGGATGATCACACAACCTCGCCCTTGACGTCCCCAGGATTCACTCCTTCTCCGACATCATTCAACTCCCAGTCTCTTTCGGAAATGTACTCGCCGCTAGACTATTCAATGTATTCACCACCACCAAGAGAGCCCGGACCGTCCATGCCCCCACCACAACCTGAAGAGCGAGACCCCAACTCCTCTACCTTCAACATTCCAAGCTGGTTCACCCAAGTAACTGATTGGAGATTCCTCCAGAATTTCCAATACCAATTGCACTTGGAGCAGATGCAAAAGTTGGATGAAATTTCAAGAGAGATTAAGGAAACCAGGAGAGCATAAAGGAAAGAAGAAACTGAAGAAGAAGAAAAGACAAATCTTGAAAAGATGATGACTTATGAACTGTTAACTCTAAACAATTGATTGTGGACAATCTTTTTATTTTCTGTTTATAACTTTACCTGCAATTCTGTTTATGTTTTATCTTGAACGTTTCGTCTAGCCAAAGATGTTAAACGTGGCGCTTATGGGAGGCAACCCACAAATAAAAGAAGAAAGGACCACTCCACCAACAACCATGAAGACCAATCTTGAAAGGGCAAACTCAGATTGCAAAACTTTTCTAAGGATACAAATTTTAAGTATTTCTTTTATCCTAATTCAATGCCTTGTTTTGGTTCGCTTTATTTTCTAGAATCGCAAATGAAGAGCTGCATGAAATTGTTGTGATAGATGTAGTTTGTTTGTTAGAACTGTTTAGCCCAATTCACAAAGTGTGGAAAAGGGGCATGTGTAGAACCCTTAAACATATATCCTTTTTCCTCCGTTCCCTATGGAAACATCGAGGACGATGTTTATTTCTAAGTGTGGAAATGGTGTATGCTTTTTGCTTCTTGAAACAGTTAAGTGATTAAGTGATAAGGTATAGGAACCTAGAGGGTGTGTTATTGTCAATACTATCTAGGAGGGCTCCTAACCTTGTGCCAAGAATTGAATGTCTTAAATATGCTTTGGAAGTTACACTTTGCACCAATTTGCACAATTGACCCACAAATTGAAAATTTTTATGTGTGTTTGCATGCCTTCACCTTGTATTTTGTTTGGACCTTAGTCAAGGATCACTCGAAGTGGGAGTGTAAACCCCTTGAGTTTTAGAAAGATAAGAATTGCGAAGCCCGGAAATTGAACTAAGTGAGCTTTGAGTGAAAACAATCCCTAATCCCTAGAAAAAGGCATGAGGGGTTGATATGGTGAAGCGTGAATAAAGGCTTTAAAAAGGGCCACTCCCAGAGATAAAATTTGAGGGAAGCCTTCTCGCTAGGAAGTGTTCAACCATAGTATTTGAATGCTATATCTGGAGTCGATTGTCCACTTTAAAATGTTCCTAGGAGAAGAGAAAATTGAGAGGAGGTGAGCCGCCTCGCTAGGATTCGGGCACCCATTGCACTGACCTACGAAAAAGCATGGATCTCCATGTGAAGTCGGGTAGTCCGATGACGTTATCCTAGGAGGTGAGAAAATAGAGTGATCGCCCAAGCCATGGCGATGAGCGGTCCATGTCCCTGCCCTCACTTATTTTAATGTAAAGGGGCTTTGGCGTTAGGTGAAAGTTGGCTAGGGGGTAAGCATCGTTCCCACTAGTCGGATCGGCTAGAGGCCCCTAGAAAATAAAAGGTGAAACCATTTTGTCACTTGCATGCTCGAAAGTGTGAACCAAACCTTTTTATGTTATCCCTATCTCCTGAGACTTAACTTCCTTATGCATATTTCTTACATTTGGTTGGCACGGGTTTAGCAGTCTTGGTAGATAGTGTAGGGGATTTCACCCGCTCAATTCCGAACATCTACACATCACTTGATCAGTTTAACCGTGAAGAGGAAAACTATCCTTGGTGCTTACATAATTAGGGCTTAGAAAAGTATGCTTGCTTGAGGACAAGCAAGGTTTAAGTGTGGAAAGTTTGATAAGCACCAAGAATAGCACTTATAAGGGGTCTTTATTAGATTAAAATCACATCATTTTGGCATCCAATTACAACAATTGCATGCATTTCAGCTCAAATGCGATTAGTTTCCTCTAACAACATTTCTAGAAAGAGTTTTGAAGCATTTTACAGGTTGGAAAGGGATTTGAAGCTAAAATGGAGCAAAAAGATGAACAAGCCAGCATGCAGTAACGCCCCACGCCCCCCTCACACGCGTGTGACTGGGCGTGGAATCATTCCAGAGAGCCCCCACGCCACTCACACGCGTGTGAGCACTCGTGGTCGGGCCAAGGGTTATTTTGGGAAAGTTGTCCCTTTTCTTTGTCACCTATATAAATCCCTTTTTGTCCAAAACCTAGGGAGGAAGAGGCTTAGATCAGAAAATTGATAGAATAGGATAGTTAGATCTAGAGGGTTTTCTCCCCTCTTGGGGGAAAATTCCTTTCATTCATAGATAGAGTAGATTAAGGGCAAGAAGGAAGATTGGGATTCAAGATCAAGGTTGTAAGGCCCCCTTTTCCAAGGGGTGGTAACCATTCTCTTTAATTTCTAATCCTATACTTGTTTCTTTGAATTTCCTTTCCCTTTTCTTGTTTCCTATTATGCTAGAGTAGATTAGAAAGGGGATTGGTGGCCCCATGGTAGATCTATGTGGATGTTTGATATTATTGCTATAATATGTGAATTGCTTGCTTGTTGGATGTTGAACTTGTGTGGATGATGTTCTTTAAGCTTTGTGCCTTTTGTGGCCACATTAGGTAGCAAACCCAAAGGAAGTGAGTGTGTGTGCGATAGCGGCCACTCACGAGTCTCACTCACCCACATCTCCGCTCTTATTTCGAAAGAACAAGATCCGAGAGGAGTGGTAGACAAAGTGTTTGATGAAATGCCCCAACCGAATGACGATGTGGGAGTCCAAAGTGTGACGCCACTTGGTAGTGTGCCATGAACTCTCTAGTCTATTCCGCAATTTGCGTTCATAAAACCATCCAAACATAAACCACATAGAAAAGCCTAAAGCCCCAATCTCCACTTTACTTTTCTTTACTATACACAACCTTTTGTTAACCTTCCCCTTCTCACAAATGAACCAATTCATAGCCATTCCCGTAACTCTTTTCCTTCAACCTCTTAGATGCCATCACACCCATTCGATTCCCATTCGCCATCCTTGAGAGACACGACACTCGGGGAGTCTTGACTCTTCGTTTTACCATCTTCACGTACACATTCACTCACCCCATACAAAACACAGCTTGTCACTCCCGGTTACGCTCCTGCTCCTCCTGCTCCTCCTACTCCGCCTTCTCCGAATTATACTGTCTAGAACAACTCCTTTTTTTTGTGTAAATATCTTTTGTAGCCTTAGTATGGCTAACAAGTTGTGAACAACTTAAACTTTCATGTTTTTGGGCCCAATGGGTCGATCCTTGTATATATAGTAGTAGCTAACCTAGCTACCTTCCTTTCTTCCCGCTGCAATATATACGTAAAGCTTTTGTCAAGTAGAAAGTGTGTGAAACAGTTTTCTTTCTTTAGCCTGTGCATCTAGAGTGGACTCTTTCTGGATTTGATTGGGTTCAATCTAGGTGTGGCGGTAACCACTCCGGATGTACGGTATAGCCGAGCCGGGGTGTTACACTCATCCTCCTAGGGTACTAGCCTGCAACACTGGACTGTCCCCTGCGTATTTTCCGTTCCATAGTATTTCTTGACTTGGTGGCCGTTTACTTTAAAAGATCCTTTTTCTGGATGCTTTATCTCCAAAGTTCCGTAAGGAAATACCTTTGTAACAATATAAGGCCCCGTCCATCTTGATTTAAGTTTCCCACGAAACAGTCGCAGTTTGGAATTGAATAACAGCACTTTATCTCCTTCAATGAATTCTTTGTTTTTCCTGATATGCATGTCGTGGTAAAACTTGGATCATTCCTTGTAAGATCTGGATGTCTCATAGGCCAGCAAACGCCATTCCTTGTAAGATCTGGATGTCTCATAGGCCAGCAAACGCCATTCTTCCAATTCATTGGATGTCTCATAGGCCAGCAAACGCCATTCTTCCAATTCATTCAGTTTAAACATTCGCTCCTGTCCTGCTATGAATAGATCTTCATTTAGTTTTTTAATGGCCCAATACGCCTTATGCTCGATTTCAACTGGAAGGTGACATGCTTTTCCATATACCAATCTGTACGGAGTAGTTCCTATCGGAGTCTTATAAGCAGTCCGGAAGGCCCATAATGCATCGTTAAGCTTGTCAACCCAATCCTTTCTATGCCGAGCCACTGTCTTTTCCAATATGGCCTTGATATCTCTATTTGCATTCTCAACTTGCCCGGTAGTTTGAGGATGATACGGGACTCCTCCCCGATGTTGTATACCTTGCCTTTGAAGTAATCTCCGCATTGGGTACATTCCGGAAGTGTGTCCCCCTATCGCTAATCACAATCTGTGGTACTCCAAATTTTGTGAACAATCTCTTTAGAAATCTTGTTACACTTCTTGCATCATTGTTCCGAAGTGCTTCTGCTTCAACCCATTTGGAGACATAATCCACTGCGATAAGGATATATCTGAAACCTTTGGAATTCGGAAATGGTCCTGCAAAGTCTAATCCCCATATATCGAAAATTTCGCAAGCAAGTATGTATTTTTGTGGCATCTCATCTTTTCCAGTGATGTTCCCCGTTCGTTGACATCTATCGCAACTTTTCACGCAAATTTGAGCGTCCCTAAATATTGAGGGCCAATAGAATCCTGCTTCAAGCACTCTCCTTGCAGTTCTATTTGCCGAGTGATGGCCCATTCGATGACATTCTCCCAGAATTTCATGTCCTTCAGCCTCTGTTACACAACGTCGAATTATTTGATCCGCGTAGACTTTAAACAGGTATGTCTCGTCCCAGAAATAGAATCGAGATTCTGCTATTAGTTTTCTTTTGGCATGTGTATCCAAGAACTCTGGTAATTCCTTTCCGACTAGGTAGTTGGCCAAATCAGCGTACCAGGGCGTGAGATAGAGGCCCATCAGCTTTTCCTCCGGGAAATACTCGTTCACATCTTCAATCATATCTGGTCCACTATTATTTTCCAGCCTTCTTCAACTCCCTTATGGTCAACGATAGTCACGTCGAACTCTTGTAATAGTAAGATCCATCTGATTAGTCTTGGTTTTGCTTCAGCTTTAGCCATGAGAAACTTTATAGCCGCGTGATCGGTGTGGATAACGACCTTTGACATTAAGAGATATGATCTAAACTTATCTAACGCAAACACGATTGCAAACAGTTCTTTCTCGATCGTGGTGTAGGCTTGCTGCGGCTTAGTCAACATCCAACTAGCATAGACTATAGGCTGAAATTTCTTATCATTTTTCTGCCCTAGCACAACTCCAACAGCGAAATTGCTCGCGTCACACATCAACTCAAAGGGTTGATCCCATTTTGGTCCTACAAGGATTGGAGTATGCACCATAGCATCCTTTAAATTCTGGAATGCTTTCATTGCGTCCTTGTTTAATTCAAACACTGCATCTTTTTCCAACAGTTTGGTCAATGGTCTTGCTATTTTCGAGAAGTCTTTAATAAATCTTCTATAGAAGCCCACATGTCCTAAGAAACTTCTCAGGGATGTCACATTGTGCGGTGATGGTAAGGTTTCAATAATTGTTGTCTTAGCTCTGTCAACCTCAATTCCTTTTTTTGAAATTTTATCCCCAAGCACAATTCCTTCTGTGACCATGTAATAACATTTTTCCCAGGATAATGCCAAATTCATCTTTTGACATCGTTCCAAAACCTTTTGCAAATTTCCAAGGCATTCTTCAAAAGTTTCTCCAAAAACAGTGAAATCGTCCATGAAAACTTCCATGAAATCACCAATGAAATCTTCGAAAATAGCCAACATGCAACGCATAAAGGTGGCAGGGGCGTTAGAGAGACCAAATGGCATTCTCCTGTAAGCAAATGTACCAAACGGACAAGTGAATGTTGTTTTCTCTTGATCCTCTAAGACTACTGGAATTTGAAAGTATCCGCTCATTCCGTCTAAGAAACAGTAGTAACCGTACTCACTTACTTTTTCAATCATTTGATCTATAAAAGGCAAGGGAAAGTGGTCTTTACGGGTGGCTTCGTAGAGCTTCCTATAGTCGATACAAACTCTCCATCCAGTTATCTTTTTTGTAGGAATCAGTTCCTTGTTATCATTTTCGGTGACTGTGATTCCTCCTTTCTTTGGTACTACGTGAGTTGGACTGACCCATGTGCTGTCCGAAATAGGGTAGATCATTCTGACATCCATAAGTTTGATCACCTCGTTTTTCACGACTTCAAATGTGTTCGGGTTAAGTCGACGCTGCGGTTGTGCCACAGGTTTGGATCCTTCTTCCAATAGAATTTTATGTGTACAAATGGCCGGATTAATCCCTTTCAAGTCAGTCATCTTCCAACCTATAGCTTCTTTGTTCCTTTTCAGCACCGTTATCAGTTGTTCTTTTTGTCTCTCTGAAAGATCTGTCGCGCTGATAACTGGTAACTCTTTCCCTGTTCCTAAATAAGCCTACTCAAGATGAGCAGGTAGGGGTTTTAATTCTCCTTCATGCATTATTTCACCGTCTTCTTTTCTTTTCCCATTTCCATCGTCAAATTCCTCCCCAAATTCATCAAATTCATCCCCATCATTTCCAACCATTTCCTCCAAGACTTCACCAACAGAGTGTTGGTCCCAAGGGGATGGGGTACAAGTCTAGAGGGGGGGGGGGTGAATAGACTTGTATAAGATTTTGCAAATCTTTTCGACCTCTCGTGTGTATTGAACTTAGGATGTTTAGGTTCGATACCTCACGAGGTGAAGACAAAGTTTTATGCGCAGCGGAAATGTTATCCCCTTTTAGTTAGCACGAGTTTGAGTTAGTTCGAGAGGTGTGTTTATATGTAGTGCAATCGAGAGGTTAGCGAGAGATAAAAGCAGTAAGTAAATGCAAGAGAGATTTTTAAGTGGTTCGGCCAACCCGCCTACGTCCACTCTTCTTCCAGAAACTCCCTGGAAGGATTGCACTAAAAACTTCCCTTTTTAGTACAATATCGAGCGCTTGAGCTTTGATCACGAAGCCCGCCTCAAGCCTCAGGTTTTTCGCCCCGCTTCTTGTTACTCACCTCTCGAGCACTTGACTTTGATCACAAGCCCGCGTCAAGCCTCAGGATTTTCACAAGACAGCTCCCAGGTTACTCCGCCTCTCCAAGGTCTTTCTCCCCGCTTCCAGTTACTCCACCTCTCGAGCACTTGACCTTTGATCACCAAGCCCGCGTCAAGCCTCAGGTTTCTTTCACTCGGACAGCTGCCAGGTTACTCCACCTCTCTTGCTTAATCCAAAGCAAGGTGTTTTTGGTTGTCACAGTTGAATGTAACAGACTCCAATCTGACCACAAGCTATCGTTGAATCAACTTCGATGTAGAGCAGCTTCGGTCACCTTCTAGATGTATACAGTTTAAGCTTTGTAACTCTTCAAACACTAAGATGTGTTTTTCGCTGTTTGAATATCAGGATGATATTCCAAATTAGCACTTGCACTTGAACGTTTGAATCAGACACCTCTTAAGAATTTCAACCCCCTCTTTTTTTTTTGTGTCTTCACGTCCTTATATATGAGAGTAGAGGAATAATTCCGTTGGAGGGAAAATTCCGTTTGAAATTTGTCTCCCATGCTGATCATGGGTCTTGCATATTTTCAGCATATTTCATGGAGTGGTGATCTTGTAACTTGAACCTCTTGTCTTGTAGTGAATATTCCATAGTTCACTTTCTTGAGTCCATGCTCCACTTTCGTCTTTTGGTAAAAGTTACTCTTTTTTTATTCCCATTATTCCTTGTTTGTAGGGAATCAGACCACTTCAGCATTGGTGCACCTTTTGACCGTTTGTGGTGGAAATCTGACGTGTCATCCATTTCCGCCCATTTTGAAATCTTCACGTTCGACACTCTTTATATTCCATCTCCATGATATTCTTCTTCTCCAAACTTTAAGTGTTCCTGACC
>NC_044916.1:19592502-19599518 GCF_003576645.1 Ipomoea triloba | reverse complement strand
ATTTAGTACTTGCACTTGAACGTTTGAATCAGACACCTCTTTCGAATTTTACAACTCTGTTGCCCTCTTTTTTTTGCTTTGTGTCTTCACGTCCTCTTTATATGAGAGTTGAGGAATAATTCCGTTGAGGGAAAATTATTCCGTTTGAAATTTGTCTCCCATGCTGATCATGGGTCTTGCATATTTTTAGCATATTTCATGGAGTGGTGATCTTGTAACTTGAACCTCTTGTCTTGTAGTGAATATTCCATAGTTCACTTTCTTGAGTCCATGCTCCACTTTCGTCTTTTGGTAAAAGTTACTCTTTTTTTATTCCCATTATTCCTTGTTTGTAGGGAATCAGACCACTTCAGCATTGGTGCACCTTTTGACCGTTTGTGGTGGAAATCTGACGTGTCATCCATTTCCGCCCATTTTGAAATCTTCACGTTCGACACCTCTTTATTATTTTATCTCCATGATATACTTCTTCTCCAAACTCTAAGTATGTTTCCTGACCATCAATCAGCTTTGTTGGAGAATTGTTAGTGTATCGACACCAAGGTTGATATCTTGATTGCTTGATGTCTCGAACTCAAATATCGAGAGGTCTATCTCTCGAACTCTGTTTATGTCTCGAACTGGATAACTGTATCGAGAGGTCCTACCTCTCGAACTCTGCTTATGTCTCGAGACTTAGTTGATGTCTCGCAGACCCTTATTCCTCCAGTGTTGTCCCATGCTTTCTTCTGATCTGTCTATATGATTACAACACGAGACTTCTAAGATGTTCAAACAGGTTTACCTTAAGCTTAAATATTTTTCGAGTTGAGCTCAAAGTTACCCGGTTGTATTTTCGCTCTTGGTTTACTTGTCGAACTTACAACGTTTTGCCTGTGTGTCGAGACTTGGGGATTTTTACTTAACAGTTGGTATCATCAAAACCTATTACATGATGTTCCTAACAATTTCCCACTTTTTGATGATGCCAACACTTATACTTACTCTATATGGCTGATTTGATAGAAAGAATTAACATAGATTTTATTTTTCAGCGCATATGGTAAGTTTGACAAATACTATACTAAAACATGAATAATAGAACTCACGCAACACCCCCAACAAAAGATATATATATGATTATAAAAGGGAATGTTTACAAAGCAGAGTTTAGAAGAAGAAAATTTTACAAAAGCATACAAGATCAAGAGCAACATAAATAGCAATAACTGGAATAANTCCAAATTTAGTACTTGCACTTGAACGTTTGAATCAGACACCTCTTTCGAATTTTACAACTCTGTTGCCCTCTTTTTTTTGCTTTGTGTCTTCACGTCCTCTTTATATGAGAGTTGAGGAATAATTCCGTTGAGGGAAAATTATTCCGTTTGAAATTTGTCTCCCATGCTGATCATGGGTCTTGCATATTTTTAGCATATTTCATGGAGTGGTGATCTTGTAACTTGAACCTCTTGTCTTGTAGTGAATATTCCATAGTTCACTTTCTTGAGTCCATGCTCCACTTTCGTCTTTTGGTAAAAGTTACTCTTTTTTTATTCCCATTATTCCTTGTTTGTAGGGAATCAGACCACTTCAGCATTGGTGCACCTTTTGACCGTTTGTGGTGGAAATCTGACGTGTCATCCATTTCCGCCCATTTTGAAATCTTCACGTTCGACACCTCTTTATTATTTTATCTCCATGATATACTTCTTCTCCAAACTCTAAGTATGTTTCCTGACCATCAATCAGCTTTGTTGGAGAATTGTTAGTGTATCGACACCAAGGTTGATATCTTGATTGCTTGATGTCTCGAACTCAAATATCGAGAGGTCTATCTCTCGAACTCTGTTTATGTCTCGAACTGGATAACTGTATCGAGAGGTCCTACCTCTCGAACTCTGCTTATGTCTCGAGACTTAGTTGATGTCTCGCAGACCCTTATTCCTCCAGTGTTGTCCCATGCTTTCTTCTGATCTGTCTATATGATTACAACACGAGACTTCTAAGATGTTCAAACAGGTTTACCTTAAGCTTAAATATTTTTCGAGTTGAGCTCAAAGTTACCCGGTTGTATTTTCGCTCTTGGTTTACTTGTCGAACTTACAACGTTTTGCCTGTGTGTCGAGACTTGGGGATTTTTACTTAACAGTTGGTATCATCAAAACCTATTACATGATGTTCCTAACAATTTCCCACTTTTTGATGATGCCAACACTTATACTTACTCTATATGGCTGATTTGATAGAAAGAATTAACATAGATTTTATTTTTCAGCGCATATGGTAAGTTTGACAAATACTATACTAAAACATGAATAATAGAACTCACGCAACACCCCCAACAAAAGATATATATATGATTATAAAAGGGAATGTTTACAAAGCAGAGTTTAGAAGAAGAAAATTTTACAAAAGCATACAAGATCAAGAGCAACATAAATAGCAATAACTGGAATAAAATGGAGTTTGGACTACGAGAGCTTACTTCTTGTTGGCTTTCCTCTTCTTGTTAATGGCTTCTCGTGTCTTGATGGGGTCTTTCGGATTTACCAGGCTTATGTATTCATCCGTGACATCTAGATGCCTGTAGTTCCTGTAAGCTTCCCCCATGAACTCACCATCAATTACTCCATCTTTCCACCAGGCAATGCATTATTCTGGAGACATATTGCTGTGTGTAGATATCCCAGTGATTTTCAGAAGCTTGAATATCTCCAGAGTCAGAATTTGTTCAGTGTCTTCTCTGTTCCCAAACTTAAAGCTTGTCATGAGAAGATCTATCTTCCTTTCTTCTTCTGACTGTTGTTCTTGTCTTTTTCTTCTTCTTTCTCTGTCCTCTTCTCTCCTTTTCTCCATTTCCAGTGTACGCTGGACCCTTAGAGTTTCTGCTCGTTTAGCATCCTCCACTGCTTTGCTCATAATTCTTGGTATTTTCGGAGGAGGTCCAGCTGGTTCACTTGCTGCCCTTTTCTTGCTTGTTGTATTTTCCCCCTTCTTTTTCCCTTTATTTTCCCCCTTGTTGGCATCATCAGCACGGGAAAGGAGGATGGACATACCTTCGAAGATTGCTTGAGCACGGGAAAGGAGGATGGACATACCTTCGAAGATTGCTTGAAGTTGGGAAAGGAGGATGGACATACCTTCGAAGATTGCTTGAAGTTGGACAGGCACTTGGTTCGACAGGTCATCGAGTATAGCCTTCATCACATCCTGTCGAAGTTCACTAGAATGTTGGAAGGCTCGAAGCTCTGCTCGCATCTCGGCTAATTCAGCCCTCGCACTTGCAGCCTCTGCTCGAGCTACAGCAGCTTCATCAGTGGCTTTCCGTGCTGCATCCTCAGCCCATATTGCCTGTTCGAGAAGTTCGGCATGACGGCCTTGGGATTCACTTGTGCCAGCAGTAGGCATTGCAGCATTGCGGACAACAACGAGTATTCTTTCGAGCTGAGCCATCTTCTGAGATTGATCAGACATGAATTGACGTACTTCGCCAATGAAGACTTCTTCGGCCTGTTGATCATAGTCAGAAGTAGGAGAAGGAGAAGAAGATCGATAGGTACCTTTCGTTGGAGGGGACTTGGGTGCTTCCAGATTTCCACCCATGACTTGCAGTTGCGAGTCCACCTCTCGATTAAGTGTCTGAGGAGCCACAGGGACACCGGGTTGAGAGCTCGAAGGTAGCTCCATGTCAGGCGCTTCCCGGTTTCCACCTGAGGGATGGATCACTTCTTGCTCTTCACCTCTCGAACCTGGAGCCTCAGCTTTAGCAACTGTGGAGATTGGATCAGCCAGGGAGGGTTCTTCGGTATTGGACGCTTCCCGGTTTCCATCCAATAGAAGTTCCCCCTCAGCGTCACTTCTCGAACCAGTGCTGGGAACTTGGTCATCTGCAGGTGAGGTTGGAGACGAAGTGTCGACAGGTGCTTCCCGGTTTCCACCTTCGATGGTCGCATCGTCCTCATCAGTACTCCTCGAACCAGCAGGACTTGGGGCAATCTGCTCTAAGTGCTCATTGGACTGCATTTCGGTCTGCTCCGATGAGTCTGGAATGATAATTATTTCAGGAGCAGTAGGAAAACCCGGCAGTGTGAGCAACGGAACTACACCCTCTCGAACTATCTAAGCTTCATCGTTGTCAATCGAGGGTGTGGACGCAGGTGGTGGCAAAAGTAGAACGGTGTTGGGTGCCACTTNGAACTATCTAAGCTTCATCGTTGTCAATCGAGGGTGTGGACGCAGGTGGTGGCAAAAGTAGAACGGTGTTGGGTGCCACTTGAAGTGCTTCAGAGGTCTTGGATTCACCTCTCGAAGCTTCTACCTGTTCGTCCAGAGCAGAGTTACTGACTTGGGACAGTGGGATTGCGGCTGTTGCAATATCATCGTGAGCAACCCCAGANGTTCTTCCACTGTTCAGCTTAAACACTCTTGTTTCGTGGGCCAGGTCTAGGAGTTGATGAGCTAGGATCGCTGAGATACCCAACCACTGGAGTGCAAACTGTTCTTCTGCCTCCATTTCAGCTGCTTGGGCCATCAGTTGAGTGAAAGGACTGGTTCTCCAGTTGATCCACCTGATCACCCTAGAGAAGTCATCAAGAATAGGTACTTCCAACTGAGTAGTGACCTCTTCTTCTCCATCATTCTGTCCGTCAGACAGAATCTCTGTAGTAGTGATCTCTCGACCATTATCCGAGAGATCATCTTCCAATCTGACATCTGCTATTACTTGAGCAACCGATCTATCAATCTGAGCAGATTCAGTGGGTGTCAACTCAACATNTGTGAAGTCGAGGGCGTGAATGGTCCGGTAGTCGTGCGTCATGTATTTCATCAGTCCTGCTTTCTCAAACTTCTTCAGGACTTTTTCCGCCATTTTTGGATTAGAAGAGTTGGTGATGAAGCCGTTTCTGTCAAGGATACTCCCCGCCTTGACTTGTTTGATCTGAGAGCGAATGTGTAGCAACTCCCTCTGATATGCGTCGGAAGATGAGGTTGATGTGGAGGATTCGGACGCCATTGTTGACAGGTTTGGGGTTTTGGAGGGAATGTGTACAGTGTTTAGGATTTGGGGGTTTTGGGTAAACGGTTTTAGCTTGAATCCGGGTAAAGAAGAAGGGTTTGGGTTTTATATCATGTGGATTCGGGTTGGATACACGGGTAGGGTTGAATATTTGATCCGAGGAAGGATACCGGTTAATTTTAAAGAAGTAAAAGGTCAGAAATACCCCTAATAACGGTTATGTATGTAAGATATGGTAAGGGTATTTTGGTAAAGTATAATGCGGTTTTTGGATAGTGGGATATAATGAGATGTTTATACAGGCATGCTCCCATTAACCAAGATAATGCCCTTAAGTGCGGAAAACCGTCAGTAACCGATGACCACGTGGCTAGCATTAATATCCAAAGTTAGCCGTTCCCCCTCATATATTCGTTGAACTTATCAGATTCACCTCTCGAAGGTGAATTGTCTTCCACATGAGTTTAAGGATCTTCCCCCTGAGTGATTGATCCCTAAACCTCCTTATTCCTCCGTCTTGATCTGGTTAAGGATCTTCCCCCTGAGTGATTGATCCCTAACCCTCCTTATTCCTCCGTTCAGAGATATCAGTTTGTTATCTTTCGAAGTGACCTCTCGAACTACCCTTCTTCGAGACATAACGTATATAGACAAACTGATCGGGTGACCTCTCGAACTACCTTTCGAACACAGATTGCGAGAGAAACAAGTTTGATTCATTTAAAAGATATCACTTGGAACATATCCTTAAGTTCATTTAGTGATTTCCAGATACATTACATATGAATCAATATCCTATTAGATTCCCTAGAAACTTTTGTTTGGCCTTGGTCAGCCTAATAGGAATCTATCGTTAAAGCACGAACTAGCCATCTAAAGTCCTATTTCTCTAATAACAGAACTAGGGGTGGCTACTCCCTTTCTCGTTCTTCTCTCCGGAGCTGCTTACTGTAGTTGGGAGTGACCATCTTCATCGCTAATCCTCTTAAGGTATTTGGATTAGGTATGATCACCCCTTTGACTGCTGCTGACCTCAGAAAGTCCCATCTGGTCTTCCTCTCCATTTCCCTTGGTTCTCCATTTGGTTGAGGAAGGCCCTTTTCCAGAATGTGCAGCAGTAGGAGTCCCTCTTGTGCAGGACTCTCCTCCCGATTCCAGTATCCCATCGTTGTGGATCTCCTCGTATTTGGGGATCCATTCACCTTGGATGGGAATAGGATTCTTGCTTGGATTATCAGGAAGCTCCGTAATCTGTTCACCCTTCGTTGATNTTCCTCTCCATTTCCCTTGGTTCTCCATTTGGTTGAGGAAGGTTCTTTTCCAGAATGTGCAGCAGTAGGAGTCCCACTTATACGGGACTCTTCTGCTGACTCCAGTATCCCATCGTTGTGGATCTCCTCGTATTTGGGGATCCATTCACCTTGGATGGGAATAGGATTCTTGCTTGGATTATCAGGAAGCTCCGCAATCTGTTCACCCTTCGTTGATTCTGGATAGTTTTCTCCTTGAAAATCTTTGGACTTGACTGCCGGTTTCTTTCCTCTATAAAAGAATGGAACATCATCTTTTCCTTTCTTTTTCTCCATGGGAAGTTGATGATATGAACTTCTGAAAGAAACCCTCTTATTTATAGCCCAATAAGTGTTACCATTGTTGAGTCACGGGATGCGATATGAATGACCATTCAATGCTTGTGTAACTCCAAAGCTGCCATAAAGTTGATGAAACCGCTCCTCACATGCGAAACATTCATGGCACTAAATACAAGAAGATAAGATTTGACCATTCAACCCAACTCTATCATTCCCAATTCTAACCTTAGTTGAGAGAATCTATTTTCACATAACGCTTTTGTGAAAATATCTGCTAGTTGCTCCTCCGTTGCAACATATTCCAAAGTGATGTCCTTTTTCTCAACGTGGTCTCGGATGAAGTGATACTTAATATCAATATGCTTTGTTCTGGAGTGTAACACTGGGTTGTGGGTGATGGCAATAGCACTTGTATTGTCACACAT
>NC_044916.1:19589011-19592162 GCF_003576645.1 Ipomoea triloba | reverse complement strand
AGAAGAGATCCGATGATACCTCGATATGTAGTTTGATCGACCTCTCGACCTTCACTGTCGACATCGATACGTAGAGAGGTTCCCATGGGTACTTTGACTGAGGATTTCCCTTCTATATTGTATTTTCTGAGCAGATCCTTGGTGTATTTCTCCTGATTGATGAAGATACCTTCCTTAAGCTGTCTTACTTGTAATCCAAGGAAGTAATTGAGTTCTCCCATCATGCTCATCTCGAACTTCCCTTTCATCAATCTGGAGAACTTCTCGCACAAGTCTGGGTTGGTGCTTCCAAAAATGATATCGTCCACATAGATTTGCACCAATAAGATGTGATCCTCATCCTTAATTCTAAACAGTGTTTTGTCCACTAGGCCTTTGGTGAACCCACACTGAAGTAGAAAAGAGGATAAGGTATCATACCAAGCTCTCGGAGCTTGTTTTAAGCCGTAAAGTGCCTTCTTTAATTTGTATACTTTGTCAACTCCCACGTCCTTCAAGAAACCCGGAGGTTGTTCAACGTACACCTCTTCTTCGAGAAGTCCGTTCAGAAAGGCGCTCTTGACATCCATTTGATATACCTTAAAGTCTTTGAAGGCGGCATATGCGAGAAAGATGCGTATGGCTTCGAGACGTGCCACTGGAGCGAAGGTTTCATCAAAATCTATTCCTTCCTCCTGACAATAGCCTTTGGCAACAAGTCTGGCCTTGTTCCTAACAATGTCTCCATCCTCTTTCATCTTGTTTCTGAAAATCCACTTTGTACCAATGACATTTTGATGATGAGGTCTCGGAACTAGTTCCCAAACATCGTTCCGTTCAAACTGATGAAGTTCCTCTTGCATGGCTTGCACCCAATCTGGATCACATAGAGCCTCATCGATCACCTTAGGCTCTATTTGAGATAGAAAGCAAGCAAACATGCTTTCTCTGTATGCTGATCTGGTTCGAACTCTGTCACGTACATCTCCAATCACTTGATCAGCAGGGTGACTTCTCAGCCATCTTAGGTCGGGTTGTGGCTCCTCAGTTGATACTTCCGTTGAAGGTTGAGATGTGGGTTGAACATCTATGATCTGGATTTGATCAACTGAGTCAGGAGCTTTCTTCTTTGTAGACCCTTCATCATCTGATTCTGACTGGAGTTCCGCTACGTCTCGGACTATCGACTGCTTGTCTTCGAGAGGTAAGTTTGATCTCTCGATAGACTCTGGCTGGGCTTCCTCAGCTGCTTCCGTTGTCTTTGATGGTTGATCTGTCGATGCCCTTTCATCAAAGGTAACATGTATGTACTCTTCAACCACCAAACTCCGCTTGTTGAAGACTCTGAATACTTTGCTTGTCGATGAGTATCCCAGAAATACTCCATCATCTGCCTTTTCTTCAAAAGTTCTTAGTTGAGCCTTCCCATTGTTGTGGATATAGCATTTGCACCCGAATGTGTGGAAGTGGCTTACATTCGGTTTTCTTCCATTCCACAACTCATATGGAGTCTTTCCAACTCCTTTCACGATCAAGGACCGATTTTCGGTATAGCATGCTGTGTTGATTGCTTCTGCCCAAAATCCTTGTGATATGTTGGCTTGCGAGAGCATGGTCCTTGCGGCTTCTTTGAGAGTTCTGTTCCTTCTTTCAGCAACCCCGTTCTGTTGAGGCGTTCGAGCAGCTGACAACTGATGATGAATACCATTCTCGTTGCAATAGTTCTCGATAACTTGATTAACGAACTCTCCACCTTGATCTGACCGAATCTTTAGTATCGAGACATCCTTTTCAACTTCAACTTGCTTCAAAAGATTTGGCAGGGCAACTTTTGTCTCGCTTTTCTTGGTTAAGAACACGGTCCATGTGAATCTTGTGTAGTCATCTACTACCACAAGAGTATACTTTTTTCCCTTTATGCTGGGTGGATCTACTGGGCCAAATAGGTCCATGTGAAGAAGGCTTAATGGTCTAGTGGATGATGTCTCGGCTTTGCTCTTGAAAGAAGATTTGATCTGTTTGCAACGTTGACATGCCTCACAAATTTTATCCTTTCGAAACGTCACTTTGGGCAGTCCTTCCACTAGGTTCCTCTTAGTAAGCTTGTTGATAGTCTTGAAGTTCAGATGACTAAGCTTACTATGCCAATCCCAGCATAACTCTTCCTTGCTCCTTGCTAGCATACATAGGGATGGTTTTGCAGACCTCCAATCCACTATGTACATGTTTCCTTTCCTTGCTGCTTCCAAGACGACTTCGAGAGATTCCTCGCTCATAATCTGGCATTTGCTTTTGGTGAAGATAACTTTGTAGCCCTTGTCACAGAACTGGCTTGTACTAAGGAGATTGAACTTGAGCCCTTCAACGTAGGATACTCCCTTAACAACCAGCTCATTCTTTTGAATTTCACCAACAGCTTTTGTGCGTCCCTTCTTCTCGTTGTCGCCAAATGTCACCAAGGGACCTTCGATAGGTTGGATGTTCTCTAGCAGTGTTAGATTTCCCGTCATATGTCTCGAACATCCACTGTCAATGAACCACACGTCCCTGGTGTCCTGCAAGGAAATTAAGCAAGTTTAGGTACCCAAACTTTGGGTCCTGGTGGGTTAGTGAGTTTAGGCATCCATTTATACCTTGTGCCCATTATTCCAGGCCTAGGCGCAATGTAGCCATTGTACGTTTGATAATCATAAGGAATGCTAGCAAATGTTTTGGGCCTCTTTAGTGCATAAATCAACTTAGGTATAGACTTTTCGATCGGCTTATGCACCATGCCTTTCATACGCTGTTTGGTCATGTGAAATTGCTGAAAGTGAGGTTTTTTCCAGAACTTGTGATTTGATGACCAATTCTCACTAGATGGATAGAGTCTGCCTTTCTCCATCCGTGAGTTCCTAACTATGTGGATCTCAGACCTTCCTTATCTGCCTTGAGGCGCATTATATGGAATGTAGCTCTTTTTGTACTTGGAATGGCCTTGCGAGAGATAGCGAGGTGATCTCTCGATATTGTTTACCCGGCCATTCTTCGTAGTTTTCCTATACTTTCCATTGCTGGTGTATAGGGACGGTTTATGAATAGCTACTCTGGTCTTTTCTGTTGGTCCTTTATGACCTTTATTTGGTTTGGGTTGAGATCCTCCATTTCTTGAAGTTCCCAAACCATTGGTCTG
>NC_044916.1:19587292-19588757 GCF_003576645.1 Ipomoea triloba | reverse complement strand
AATGTTTCAAGCATCTCAAAGGGATCTTCATCGCTTCTGAAAGAAGAACAACGAGAGGTAGAAGTAGAGCAGCGAGATGTGGAAGTAGAGGTTACCTCATTGTCAATGGCCATTAGGCATTGATTCTCTTCTTCCTCGGTGTATAAGCAGATGAGCCCCCTCTCATCCTCTGAGCTGCTGCTGCTTTCACTGGAGCTCGACGTCTCGGACTCCTCGATTGTTCTCTCGAGTTCCTCAGCAACAAGCGCCTTTCTGCACAAATGTTTCTTTGTATCTCCTTTGAAGCCACTTTGTGCTGGCTTCTCTTTGGATCCCTCCTTTCTCCTGGAGTCCCTGCCTTCTTGGCCTTGATACTTGCTTAACTTAGGGTAAGGACAGTCAGTCTTGAAGTGCCCCGGTCTCCTGCAGTTGTAGCACAGACCTTGATCTTCCTCCTCCATTCTTCTGAATGTGTATCTTTCATTTTTCCTTCTTGAGGAGGAAGGTGAACTTGTATTGCTTTCCGGTGTCTTCTTCATGAACTTCCTGAATTTTCTTATGAAGAAAGCAAACTGTTCGTCAGATAAAAAATCAGTGGGATTAGAATCTGACCTTGAGGAGGTGGTTGGTTGGTCCGCAACCAGTGCCACATTCCGTCTGTCCACCACGTCCTCATCTCTTGGAAACATCTCAAATTCGAAGGCTTTGAGATCTCTGAATAGTTGGTCGGTTGTGGTGTTCTTCAAATCCCTGTGATCACGCATTGTGATCACCTTCATTTCCCACTCCTTGGTAAGGCCTCGTAAGACCTTCAGATTTAGCTCCTTTTGTGGGATGTCCTTGTTGAGGTCATTGATCTCGATTGTCAGCTTCATGAACCGAGATTCCATGCTGTCGACGCTCTCTCCTGGCTTCATCTTGAAGTCCTCGAACTTCTTCATAGCCACAGTGAGCTTGTTTTCCTTCTCCTGTTCATCACCTTCACCAATCAACATTAAAGTGTCCCATACCTCTTTGGCTGTATTGCACTTCCTTACTCTAGGGAAGATGGTTTCGTCTATGGCTCTGAAAAGGATGTCCTTGGCAATGTTGTCAAGGTTGTTCCTCTTCCTGTCGTCACTCGTCCATTCTTCCTTAGGTTTTAGGACATACTTTGGTGTATCTTTGGTTTGCTCAGCAGCCGTGTTTACCATCATGATCTTGACTGGTCCAAATGTTATAACTTCGGCCATCTCATCATGGAGGGCTGATAGATAGATACGCAAGCATGCGTGTTTTCCAGTCATCGAACCTGCTAAGATCAAAGAGAAGATGTCTCGACAACATGCTATCCATATTAGAAAAATTATTGCTTTGAAAACTTTTAAAGGATTTTTCAAAGAAGGATCTCTAGGCAATATAAACAAAGGTTTATATCGATCAGAGAACTTGCTCTGATACCAATTGTTGGTCCCAAGGGGATGGGGTACAAGTCTAGAGGGGGGGG
>NC_044916.1:19504827-19586622 GCF_003576645.1 Ipomoea triloba | reverse complement strand
TCAAGCCTCAGGATCTTCACAAGACAGCTCCCAGGTTACTCCGCCTCTCCAAGGTCTTTCTCCCCGCTTCCAGCTACTCCACCTCTCGAGCACTTGACCTTTGATCACCAAGCCCGCGTCAAGCCTCAGGTTTCTTTCACTCGGACAGCTGCCAGGTTACTCCACCTCTCTTGCTTAATCCAAAGCAAGGTGTTTTTGGTTGTCACAGTTGAATGTAACAGACTCCAATCTGACCACAAGCTATCGTTGAATCAACTTCGGTGTAGAGCAGCTTCGGTCACCTTCTAGATGTATAACAGTTTAAGCTTTGTAACTCTCTCAAACACTAAGATGTGTTTTCTCGCTGTTTTGAATATCAAGATGATATTCCAAATTTAGTACTTGCACTTGAACGTTTGAATCAGATACCTCTTTCGAATTTTACAACTCTGTTGCCCTCTTTTTTTTGCTTTGTGTCTTCACGTCCTTTTTATATGAGAGTTGAGGAATAATTCCGTTGGAAGGAAAATTATTCCATTTGAAATTTGTCTCCCATGCTGATCATGGGTCTTGCATATTTTCAGCATATTTCATGGAGTGGTGATCTTGTAACTTGAACCTCTTGTCTTGTAGTGAATATTCCATAGTTCACTTTCTTGAGTCCATGCTCCACTTTCGTCTTTTGGTAAAAGTTACTCTTTTTATATTCCCATTATTCCTTGTTTGTAGGGAATCAGACCACTTCAGCATTGGTGCACCTTTTGACCGTTTGTGGTGGAAATCTGACGTGTCATCCGTTTCCGCCCATTTTGAAATCTTCACGTTCGACACCTCTTTATTATTTTATCTCCATGATATACTTCTTCTCCAAACTCTAAGTATGTTTCCTGACCGTCAATCAGCTTTGTTGGAGAATTGTTAGTGTATCGACACCAAGGTTGATATCTTGATTGCTTGATGTCTCGAACTCAAATATCGAGAGGTCTATCTCTCGAACTCTGTTTATGTCTCGAACTGGATAACTGTATCGAGAGGTCCTACCTCTCGAACTCTGCTTATGTCTCGAGACTTAGTTGATGTCTCGCAGACCCTTATTCCTCCAGTGTTGTCCCATGCTTTCTTCTGATCTGTCTATATGATTACAACACGAGACTTCTAAGATGTTCAAACAGGTTTACCTTAAGCTTAAATATTTTCCGAGTTGAGCTCAAAGTTACCCGGTTGTATTTTCGCTCTTGGTTTACTTGTCGAACTTACAACGTTTTGCCTATGTGTCGAGACTTGGGGATTTTTACTTAACAGTTGGTATCATCAAAACCTATTACATGATGTTCCTAACACAGAGTTGATATTCTCAACAAATTCAGAAACACAATCATTATCAAGCAAATTAAAACGATCGACCTCTCGGTGTAAAGCAAGAGTTAAGTTCATGCTCAAGAGTACTTTCATTATAACCCTTAGCACCTATGGGACATTCCCAATTAAAATCATGCCTCTTAGCTTTGGGTACTTCACACAGATAATCAATTTCATCATGCACATAATCAACGAAAAAGCATTCATCACCATCTAGAGGGTATTTCATAATTTTGGTCACGTCGAAGCTGGCAGATTCGTCTCCTACACGAATAACGAGTTTGCCTTCCCCCACATCTATTAAAGCTCTAGCGGTCGCCAAGAAAGATCTGCCCAAGATGAGAGGAATCTCCACATCCGGGTCCATATCTAAGATCACAAAGTCCACTGGAAAAATAAATTTATCAACTCGGACCAAGACATCTTCCACTATACCCCTGGGGTATTTGGTGGATCGGTCAGCTAATTGAATGCACATACGTGTGGGCTTAAGAGTTCCTAGATTCAATTGTCGATATAATGTGAAGGGCATTAGATTAATGCTAGCACCTAGGTCTGCCAAGGCTCTATTAAAAGTCGTTCCTCCTATATTACAAGGTATAGTAAAGCTACCAGGATCCTTTAATTTTCTAGGCACATTCTTATGTAATATAGCAGAACATTCTTCTCCTAGCACAACAGTAGCAGTTTCAGCCAATCTCTTTTTATTAGATAAAAGATCTTTAAGGAATTTGGCATACATCGGCGTTTCTCCTAGTGCATCAATGAACGGCATATCAACGTGTAATTGGCGTAGCATTTGTAAGAACTTATCGTACTTGGCGTTGTCGATATCAGTGCGGAATCTCTGAGGGAACGGATGTTTTGCCTTCGGCACAGGTGGTGGTTCTTGCATGATTTCTTTTCCTTTCCGAGAGGGTTGTGGTTGTATTTCTTCCCTTCTGAGTTCTTCTTCAAGTGCTCGTTCGACTTGCGTCGAATTGGTGGTTTCTTCATTGTCCATTGACAACACTTGCGTGCATAGGTGAAATGTCAAAAGATATTTGTATGATAAAACGGAAGGTCAGTGACTTCCCGAGTGTCGGTCTCGAAGGAAGGACGTGGAGGTGTGTCAAACATTCGGGAGTTTACTAGAATGAATCATGCATAGGATTTGAGAGTGGTGAAGGGTGGAATTGCAAATGAGAGTGTAGTTCATTGGTTGGTTGGAGATGTAAAAGAGTAGTAAGGTAAAAGTGATTTTGGGAATATGTAAAAGGGGTAGGGATTGGATAGTGTTCATGAATATTGCATAGTGAGAGTCTAAGGTCAAGGATTAGGATTGCTAGGATATCATCTAATCAAGAGTGTGTGGTCTTAGTCCTTTTCCACCTTGTGTACTAAGGCTTCTTTGACTTAGGAGTGCCTTCAAGCATCCAAACTTCTAAGAGACATTTTATCAAACACTTAAGCTACACACTATCCTACTATTCTTAAGAAGTCCATAGGAACCTTGATTGTGTAAAGCTTTAAATCCTAACTCTAATCAAAGACATGAAAGAGTCAAGAGCTCAATCTCTCATCTAGATTGGCTAGATCCAAACAAGATATCATCAAAACAACAATCAAAAGACAAGAATAGATAATCCATCAACACAAACTCATAGATCCAAGATATAGAAATAAGATCATCACAAAAGCAATATTCAATCACACAATCCGAATCCCTAGACTAAATTAGCTACTCATGATATGAAATGAAAGTAAAAGCTAATTCAATCCAAGAACAAGATAACTAAAATATAGAAATGTAATAGAGATCACCTAGAGAGAAGAAGATCTTCAATCCAAGCTTTGTTGTCTTCTACAATGGAGATTGATCTAATCTAAAAACTAAGAAAAATGGAGAAAACTCTCCAAAGAAAAACTAAGAAAAGTGAAGACTAAAATTCTGAAAAATCCTCTCTGAAAATTCATCAAAGGGGTTTAAATAGTCTCCGAAATGACAACCATAGCTGAAATTCGCGCATCACGCCTCGACGCCTCTCACACGCGTGTGAGCGTGCGTGGGGAGCTTCTGGAAAGTTTCCACGCTTGCTCACACGCGTGTGGCCTTCCAAATCAGTCCTCCGGGGCTCCGCTTTTGCCTGGTTTGCTCTTTAAGCTCATCTTTTGGTTCTATTTGCTCCCGGGGCTCCTGTTTTACTTCTTTTAAGCTAAAAATAGCTTTTGTGCATCAGTTAGTGATTTTCAAGCATTTACGCACATAATTTACCAAATAAGGATGCTATAGACGCAATAAAACACCCTAAAATGTGCCTAAAATAAGGGTATTTCGGAGTCTTATCATCCATTCTTGGCTCTTCTGTTGGAATGGATTGCGGAAGAGGTAGAACAACGTCTGGAAGTGTTCTCCCGCTTCTCAGTGTTACGGCGTTCACATTTGTTTCTCCTTGGAATTAAATCATTTCCACTGTTTAGAGCGGTGAGAGTGTTTCGTGGCGATGCTCTTGAATTTCACCCAGCGTCTCTTTAGAGATGGTTTCTTTAAGTTTGGCATTCTCCTCCCTCGTTTCTCGGATGAAATCATTTAGGCGTTGCTCGAGGGTGGTTTGGTTGCTTCCGGGTGAAAGAGGCTGTTTTGGGGGAGTAGAAGAATAGGCGCATGCATCGGCTCTGTCCACGTCCTCACCACGCGTGTGACTCGGCGTGGAATTGTTCCAGTGAGCTCCCACGCCGGCACACACGCGTGTGGATCTCGTGGTCGGGTCACAGCTCGCAAAAATTTCAGAATTTTGATGGTTTGGTTCGTCGAAGTGCGTTGGAGGGTAATAAGGAGGTATCTCGTGGGTAGGGTATCTCGGGGGCTGAAAGTGTTGAGTTACGTATGCTTGTTCATGATAATAAATTGGTGGACGAGGTAGTGAGTATGGGAAAGAAGGTGGGTAAGGAAAATGGTAGTTATGATAGTATTGAGGTGGTGGGTACGAAGGTTGGGGTTGTGAAGGATAGTAGGGATTTGTTCCGTATGGTGTGTGGCTATGGTAAGCTTTATCATTAGGCGGAGGTGGATCCATGATTATATCAAAGAATTCCTGCAATCAAATTTTCAGACAAAGAATCGGAGCACAAGAGGTAGCTCCTTTCACAGATTAGCGCAAGTAGTGTGTGGTTGGGTGCGAAAATGTAAATGGCAATAAAACAAAACGAAAGAAAATGAAGTAAACAAGTTATCCAAACGATTCAAGATAGTAAAACTTTAAATTCACCGTTTGCCATCCCCGACAACGGCGCCATTTTTACAAGGATTGTGATTTAGTGGTGAGGTGGATGATCGATATGGAGGGTGTTAAAACGAAGAGTCATAAACTCCCCGAGTGTCGTATCTCTCGCGGATGGAAAATTGGAGAATATACGGTTTTGCTACCTCGGTTTGTTTGAATAACGTTAAGATTGAGCATATGGATATTGGTAAAAGGAAGTGTTAAGAGGGCAAAGGTTGATAAAATAAAGAAGTAAACACAGGGAAATAAAAACGAATGGGGCTAAGATATCATGGGGATTGGTTCAAGGCGCAAGGTAGAGTGTTGATTTCTTTTGAGTTATGGTTGAAGGAGCTTGGAACATTGTCCTGAGTGACGTCACACTCAAGCTCCCAATCCTCAGTCGGTTGGGGAATTTCATCAAACACTTTGTCTACAAGCTCCGGATCTCATCTTCTCAGATTGAGAGCGGGAGATGTGGGTAGTAGGCTACATCTCTTTGCGATATCTCGTCAAAGAGATTATCCTATACTCTTGGAGAGATCGGGGCCCTCGATCCAACAAGATCATACAAAACATACACACAAATTCAACATTCCCCAAAGAAATCAAACTCATTCATCAAATTAGATCATGAACACCAATCATCCATTCAATCTAGCCCCTATCCTAGGGATTAGCCTCTCATAGGCTTTAACAACATCAAAGCATCAAAATAGAAAAACATATCTACAAGATCAAGATAAAAAGCAAACAATTTTAATGAAAAGGAAAAGCAAGAGAAATTCAAAGAGAAAACAAGTCTTTAATGAAAGAAGTTACGCAAAAGATCCCCAAGGTGTGAAGATCCAAGTTCTACTCTCTAAGGAGCTTTTCTTCCTCTTCCAAGTCCTATCTAACCTATCCTAAATTTTTAGAATGAAAAATGAGACAAAAGACTCCCTAAACCTAGCTGAAATGTCCCTTAAATACTAAAACATCGCGCAGATTTCTGGTGTCGTCCCACGTCTGCCACACGCGTGTGGACTGGCGTGGACAGTTACTGGAATATTTCCACGCCAGCTCACACGCGTGGTGAGGCTCGTGGGCGTGGTCCCTTCATTTTCGTTTCTTTTGTTGTTTCCGGTTTGGTCTTCGTGTGTTCCCATGTGGATTGATTCTTCTTTTCAATGGTTTATACTCTCTTTTGGTTGATTTCAGCCTTCATTCCTAAGGAAATTCTTCAAAACATTCCACACAGAACTCATTTGCAATTTGTTAGTAAAATAGTATATAAACACGTAATTGTACTCTCTAAGACTTGTTTTTAGCAAGAAATCAACTTAATAAGTCATAGATAAATAGGTACTTTTGGCGTCTATCATGGACATAAGACAAAAGTCCTTAAATGCCCTTTAAAGCGGGGGTAAAAATAGCATAGGACCATAGTCGTGGCTTAAGCTTGAAAAGATCATTTGCCCATAAGAATGAAATGTCCATTTAATGAGGAGAGAGAATATACTCATTACCATCTCGTCTTTGATGGACCGTCCTTTCAAGTCTGACGGTTCAGTAGTTCATTGCAGGTGGAGCGCATGCCTCAATGTTATCAACGAATGGAACTTTGCCACGTGTTCCACCACGATCCCACGTTCTCAGAATAAACGGTCACAAGTGGGTTATTCGGGAAATATGATTAAAACTTGTTCAGCAAGATATAGACTTAATCCTTCGGTCCCCTTAGACTCGGTAAGAGTGATTCATAAGAACTTAGATGATAAGAACTCGGTAGCTAGTCCTTCGGTTGTCATAAGTTCGATTAAAACCATATGTTGTGTAGATTATCAGTCTTCGGTACTGTTGAAAGTAGTGTACTCTTCGGTATTAGATCGGATATCATTCACACTTGGATAAAGACTGTCAGTCTTCGGTAAATAGAATGATTCGAAAAAGAGAAACAAACCACACAACCAAAGAGATAGATTAATTCATTAGAAAATATCATTCAACAACCAGGAGAGAAATACACAGACATCCAACCGAGCCTTGATTTTGATACAAGGAATAGCAATTACTTCATTGCTTTGCCCTTGCCCTTGATCCCTGCATGTTTGCTATTTGCAATGGACAGAAGGCTTTGTCCTTGACTGCTCTCCGTGGTAGGAGAGCTTGGAGCATGTTGGGTGCTCGTGGCAATGTCAGGATTCCACGATGGAGGCATTGGTCCATAGCCAGGTTGGTTTTCTAGCACCGAGGACTGATTAGAGACATCATCTGGCTCAAGCATCTCCTCAAGGTACCGAAGATAATCCTCGTCAAAGTTCTCGTTGCCTGGCTGGTTCTGAGCATGATTCTGTTGGTACCATCCTTGAATATCATTCCAGGCATCATCTCTAGTGTTATCTATGGAGGGAGGAGGGGTTTGCCTTGGCACAAGATCCTGATCCGGCCAGAAGGGCTCTTCGGCTGGTGGAGCCAGTCCTCCAGAGTGAAAACCGGGAACGGACATGGTTGGTGGCTTAGGTGCATAGTCCTCTGACTTCGAGTCTGAAAGCTCCAAAGGGTGAGTAGAGGTGTCTCCTTGAAGTGGTTGTCCTTTCTCTTCCCTTAGTTTGTTTAGTTTATTTGTCCCCTCTTTCAGCAGGAGCCTAAAAGAGAACCTTTTCTTTGCAGGTTTCTCCTCGGAGCTTGCTTTCTTCCCTTTGCCTTTATCCATTCCTGCAAGATAGAAAACAACACAAAGGATGAGGTGGTAGGATACATCTCCCTTCCTTTGTTGTGATCTATTTATAGAGAGATTGGAGCTCTGTGATTGGCTGAAGTCTATCTGATATGACCATTCAATGTTGCAACCGTCCAAATATATTTGTGTTTATCCATTAATGTGAGTCCGTGAACGTTGATTCTGATGACTGCATTAATTTCAATGCGTCATAAATAATGTGTCTCTTCAGTTTTGGATTGATTCGGTTGTCTCTACATTAATTCATCTCTATCATACCGAGCTCATGTCGTAACGTGGAGAATCTTGCTTCGGCAAGAGGTTTTGTGAGAATATCCGCAAGCTGGTCTTCGATATTCACATACTCGAGTTTGATATCCTTTTTCTCCACATGGTCTCGGATGAAATGATATTTAATATCAATATGCTTGGTTCTTGAATGTAACACTGGATTTTGTGTTATCGCAATGGCATTTGTGTTATCCCACATAATGCTTACTTCCTTAGCAGATACACCGTAATCCTTGAGTTGTTGCATCATCCATAGTATTTGTGCACAACAGCTACCAGCCGCTATGTATTCGGCTTCAGCAGTGCTTGTAGCAATAGAGTTTTGCTTTTTGTTGAACCAAGAGACAAGCCTTCCCCCTAAGAATTGGCATGTCCCTGATGTGCTCTTTCGATCAATTTTGCAACCAGCAAAGTCCACGTCAGAATATCCAACTAGATCGAAGGCGTTACTCTTCGGGTACCAAAGTCCCACACTTTGAGTCCCTTTTAGATATCTTAGTATCTTCTTGGCAGCACTTAGATGACTTTCCTTAGGATTGGCTTGAAACCGAGCACATACCCCCACAGCAAAAGATATGTCTGGTCTACTAGCCGTTAGATATAGTAGAGAACCAATAATTCATCTATACTTCGTTTGATCAACTTCCTTCCCTTCGTTATCGATATCCATGCGTAACGAAGTGTTCATGGGAATTTTGACCGGGGACTTCCCATCAACTCCAAACTTCTTGATGAGATCCTTGGTGTATTTTGCTTGATTTATAAAAATCCCATCACGTTCTTGTTTGACTTGAAGACCTAAAAAGTAGTTTAATTCTCCCATCATGCTCATCTCGAATTTACCTAGCATGAGTTTTTAGAATTTTTCACATAGGTCCGAATCGGTACTTCCAAATATGATGTCATCTACATAGATTTGTACCAATAGGATGTGGTCTCCATTTTTGATTCTGAATAGCGTTTTGTCTATTATTCCCTTCGTGAATCCGCAACTTATAAGGAAACATGACAAAGTGTCATACCAAGCCCTTGGGGCTTGTTTTAAACCATATAAAGCGTTTTTGAGTTTATAGACTTTATCCATCCCTATTTCTAAAATAAAACCTGGTGGCTGCTCGACATATACTTCTTCTTCCAAAAGTCAATTTAAGAAGGCACTTTTGACATCCATTTGATAGACTTTAAAGTCTTTCCATGCAGCATACGCTAGAAAGATTCTTATAGCTTCGAGTCGGGCCACAGGAGCGAAGGTTTCATCAAAATCAATTCCTTCTTCCTGACAATAACCTTTTGCGACTAACTGAGCCTTGTTCCTAACAATGACTCCTTGCTCATTCCTCTTGTTTCTGTAAACCCATTTGGTTCCAATGACGTTTTGATGAGTTGGTCGTGGAACCAGTTCCCATAGATTGTTTCTCTCGAATTGATGCAATTCATCTTGCATGGCTATGACCCAATCCGAGTCATTTAATGCTTCTTCTACAGTCTTTGGTTCAATTTGAGATATGAAACATGTCATCATGCACTCCCGAATGGATGCACGAGTTCGTATACTATCATGGATGTCACCGATGATTTGATCTTGAGGATGATTTCTCAACTATTTTAGATCCGGTTGAAAAGTGGTAGGAGGTGCTCCTTCATCTATTGTAGATTCATCTTGTTGTACTTCTGGTTGAATTGGTTCACTAGCAACATTCAGTAACTCTTCGGTTTGGGGTGAATTATTCGGTAGATGATTAGGAAAGATTGGATAATCATCATCTTCTAAGTCCGTTCCTTCGGATAGTACTTCAACATCTCCATCCTTCGTTTTCTCAGTTTGTGACTTCTCGGAAATTACCATATCTTCCTTAGATGATTCGTCAAAAACTACATGCATTGATTCTTCATCAGCACGTTCATCAAATGCCTTTAGATGTGACTTTCCGTTGTTATGGATGAAGCATTTACTTCCAAAGATGTGGAAATATTTTACAACAGGCTTTCTGCCTTTCCAGAGCTCATAAGGTGTAGCTCCATGAATCTTATGGATGAGAGACCTGTTTTGAGTATAACAAGCAGTGTTTATTGCTTCGGCCCAAAACCGTTTAGGCAAGCCTGAGAAGGCGATCATGGACCTTGCTGCTTCCTTGAGGGTTCTGTTGCGTCTTTCAGCAACACCGTTCTGTTGAGGAGTCCTTGCTACTGAAAGCTGATGTAGTATACCATGTTGTCCACAGAAGTCCTGAATGACTTTGTTTACAAATTCGGTTCCTTGATCAGACTGAATTTTGACAATATTTAAGTCCTTTTCGGTTTGAAGTCTTCGGAGCAGATCTGGAAGAACTTTTTCAGTTTCATTCTTCTTTCTCAGGAAGGATGTCCATGTATATCTTGTGTAGTCATCTACTACCACAAGAGTGTACTTTCTTCCACTTAGACTAACTGGATCAACTGGTCCAAATAAGTCGATATGAAGTAGACTTAATGGCCTTTAGTTAGTGTTGAGGGATTTTGCTTTAAACGAAGACTTGATTTGCTTTCCTTTTTGACAAGCTTTACATATCTTATCCTTGTCATAGATTACATTTGGTAATCCTTCAACCAATTCCTTTCTTGCAAGCTTGTTGATGGCTTTGAAATTAAGATGATTGAGTTTGTGATGTCATTCCCAACTTAGATCTCTCTTGCTTTTGGCGATCAGGCAAGTGTTCGGCTTCACTGTTTCCCATGTGACAACATACATATTCTTTCTCCGTTTGGCCGTTAGTACAACTTCATGATTTATTTATGAGATAACTTGGCGTTTGTCCTTTGAGAATACTACTTTGTATCCTTTGTCGCAGAACTGACTTGTGCTCAGAAGATTAAACTTTAATCCTTCGACATAAGAAACTTCTTGAATTATTAAGCCATTTTTCATAACATCTCCGGTGCCCAGGGTTCGTCCACTTGAGTTCCCACCGAAGACTACTTTAGGACCATTCTTCGCTTTAAAGTTGCTCAATTCTGATTTATCTCCCGTCATATGTCTTGAGCATCCACTATCTACATACCAGATGGTCCTGTTTCCCTGCATTCAAAGATTAGGTATTTTTAGGTACCCATACCTTCTTGGGTCCTTGACGGTTAACTGTGAGCTTGGGCATCCATGCGTACCTAGAACTCGTAAGGTTCATCCTCGGTCCACGATACCCGTTAAACACACGATAATCATAAGGGATATCATAGTAGGCCTGAGGAGACTTTGGTGAATAAACTTTCTAAAGTGGCGGCATTTGTTTATTTGTGTTTATCCTAGTGTATGACGTCTGTTTATGTCTATGAGTAAGCAAAAATTTTGCTCTTGTCATTGGTTCATAGTCTATAAACCAGTCCTCATCACTGGGATATAGTCTACCATCTCCGCCTTTATGCTTGCTGGGAAACTTTTGGAAATTCCTGACACTATTCGGGTAAGAGTTCGGTCTTCCCTGAGGTCTACCTTTGCGTTGCCTCTGTGAATAGTGTTGTCTCTTATTGCCTTGGAATTTTCCTTTAGATCGGTTATTCCCATGTGATTGACCATTTGCAACAAAACCATGATGGTTTGGTCTGCGAGGTCTATACCGAGGGGTCTGATGACTTCTCGGGTTACCGTTTTGGGAGTTTCCTCTCGTAGGTTCCACAATTCGTGTTTCAGCCGAATCCTTAGATTGGCTCGTTGATTGTGGTTCTGTTCCATTTTCGGCGTTAATCACTGGCTCAAGATTTTTGGTTTGTCCTTGGACAAAGACAGAACTTAAACCTCCACTAGTAGAAGGGTTAGTTAGTCGAGTTAGGAGAACATGTTGATAAGAGCTGGAGTTATAACCAAGTCCGGTTCTACTCCCTGATGGTCTTTGGTCATCTACCATTCGATCCATTAATCTGGATGAATTTGTAAATGTTGCAAGTACCGCACGCAAGTTTTGCTCTCTATCATCCTTTGCTTTACACTCTTCCTTAAGAAGATGAACTTGCTTCTCAAGCTGGCTTATAGATTCAAGCATCTCAGCATTTTTTGACCTTAAGCCCTCGAGATCTTGTCTTTCTGCCAATAGCTGAGCATTCTCTTCTTTAAGCTTGAAGTGTGAATCCTCAATATCATCAAAACTCTTCATCATTCTTTCGAATGCTTCCCTAGGGTTTTCATGATATATGGATTCGGAGCTATAATTAGATGAGTGGTTTTGTGAAGTTACCTCTTCTTCATCTACCATAAGGCATAGCTCTTCATCCGAATCCTCTTGACTGAAGAGACATAGTAGTCCCTTCTCATCCTCCGAACTGTCACTCTCTGAGTTGGAGCTAGACGTGCATGACTCGTCGTTCTTTTCTCCTGACTTCTCTTCTACAGGTAGAGCCTTTCTTCGCCTATCATTCTTCTGATTCTTGTTTGGCTGCTCGTCGGCATCATTGGATGTATTCTTCGGGTTATGATAGTTTCCCGAATTCTTCTTATAGTTGTGCTCGTCCTGATGCTTTTTGACAATGGGATAAGGACATTCAGCCTTGAAGTGTCCAGGTTTTTGGCAGTTGTAGCACAGCATTTGTACTTCATCTTTTTCATGTGTTCTGGATCCACTTGCTTTGTCATTACTTCGATACTTCGTTCTTCTCGTCTTGTCCGAGTTGTCATAGGATTGATTCTTTCGCATGAACCTTTTAAACTTTCTCATAAACAAAGCAAACTGATCATCAGTAAATAAGTCAGACGAGGGATTAGTATTCGACCTTGGTGTTGATGATGAAGGTTGTTGATTTGCAACTAAGGCTATGTTCCTTCGGGTTCTTCATCATTTAATGTTTCCTTCTCAAACTCGTAGGCTTTCAGATCATTGAAGATCTTAGTAGTGCTCGTTGTTTTGAGATCTCGGTGATCGCGCATGGCTACTACCTTCATCTCCCAACTTTTGGGTAGTCCTCGGAGAATCTTCAAATTCATCTCCTTTTGTGATAGCTTTTTCTCATCAAGGTCGTTGATCTCCATCAGTAACTTTATCAACCGAGCTTCCATGTCGGTTATGGACTCCTTCGGATTAAGTTTGAAATCTTTAAACTTCTTCATGGCAATTGTTAACTTGTTTTCCTTTTCTTGTTCGTCTCCATCACCTATGAGCATAAGTACATCCCAGATGTCTTTAGCTGACTTGCACTTTCTTACTCTCGAAAACAATGATTCGTCCAAAGCCTTGTAAAGATTTACTCGGGTTCTCTCTTCGGTGGTCAGCAAGGATTTCTCCTTAGGGATCATCTCTGGTGATGTTGGATCAGTGAGAATACGATTAGGGTTCACTTGTAATATCAGGATGGGTCCGCCAGTGATCACGTCCCACATCTCATCATGCATGGCAGACAAGTGAGCCTGCATTTGCACTTTCCAGTCATCAAACTTATCCAAGTTAAACATTAGAAAATGCCTATGATGTTCCATTTTAGACATAGTGCAAAGTGTGAAAAGATTTTGATGATTTTTCAAAGAGGATCACTGATAAGACTTCGAGATACCCTTATTTCAGGCACATTTGAGGGTGTTTTATCGCGTCTATAGCATCCTTATTTGGTAAATTATGTGCGTAAATGCTTGAAAATCACTAACTGATGTACAAAAGCTATTTTTAGCTTAAAAGAAGTAAAACAGGAGCCCCGGGAGCAAATAGGACCAAAAGATGAGCTTAAAGAGCAAACCAGGCAAAAGCGGAGCCCCGGAGGACCAATCTGGAAGGCCACACGCGTGTGAGCAAGCGTGGAAACTTTCTAGAAGCTCCCCACGCACGCTCACACGGGCGTGGAGGCGTGGAGGCGTGATGCGCGAATTTCAGCTAGGGTTGTCATTTCGAAGACTATTTAAACCCCTTTGATGAATTTCCAGAGGAAGATTTTCCAGATTTTTAGTTTTCCCTTTTCTTAGTTTTTCTTTGGAGAGTTTTCTCCATTTTTCTTAGTTTTTAGATTAGATCAATCTCCATTGTAGAAGACAACACGCTTGGATTGGAGATCTTCTTCTCTCTAGGTGATCTCTATTTCATTTCTATAATTTTAGCTATCTTGTTCTTGGATTAAATTAGCTTTTACTTTCATTTCATATCATGAGTAGCTAATTTAGTCTAGGGATTTGGATTGTGTGATTGAATATTGCTTTTGTGATGATCTTATTTCTATATCTTGGATCTATGAGTTTGTGTTGATGGATTATCTATTCTTGTCTTTTGATTGTTGTTTTGATGAGATCTCGTTCGATTTGGCCAATCTAGATGAGAGATTGAGCTCTTGACTCTTTCATGTCTTTGATTAGAGTTAGGATTTGAAGTTTTACACAATCAAAGTTCCTATGGACTTCTTAAGAATAGTAGGATAGTGTGTAGCTCAAGTGTTTGATAAAATTTCTCTTAGAACTTTGGATGCTTGAACGCACTCCTAAGTCAAAGAAGCCTTAGTACACAAGGTGGAAAAGGACTAAGACAACACACTCTTGAATAGACAATATCCTAGCAATCCTAATCCATGACCTTAGACTCTCACTATGCAATATTCATGAACACTATCCAATCCCTACCCCCTTTTACACATTCCGAAAATCACTTTTACTTTACTACTCTCTTGCACTCAAAACCAACCAATGAACTACACTCTCACTAGCAATTCCACCCTTCACACACTCGAATCCTATGCATGATCCAATCAAGTAAACTCCCGAACGTTTGACACACCTCCACGTTCCTCCTTCGAGACCGACACTCGGGGAGTCACAGACTTTCCATTTTATCATATAAATATCTTTTGACACTCCAACCCTACGCAAAACCGCAATGTCAAAATGGCGCTGTTGCCGGGGAGGTCAATAGGTTGTCATATGTTTTTGTTTACTTTGATTGCATGAATGCTAGATTTGAGAAATGTTAATCCATTCCACTTAATTTTGTTTTATTATTACTTGTTTTTGCTACTAACCCAATTGACTACTTCTAGTCAATTCTGGAAATTTTAGTTTCGTTGATAATTTTACTCAGTGAATGCACATGAGAGCAAAAGGAAATCAAGGTCTACTACCCTACATTCCTGAAATTAATAGAGCAACTAGAAGGAAAAATACCTAAGGATCACTAATGGCTTCATCAAGCGTAACAAGAAACCCACAAGGAAGAGGCACAGCAGTACCAAATCCACCCCCAGTTCCAATCAATCCATAAGTACCGATTAACCATGAAGAACCAATCATTGAAGAACCGCAAGCTAACAGAGCAAATAATCAAGAGAACATTCGTGAAGAGGAATATTATGGAAACCCTAAAGAACCACAAAGATCAATTGCAGATTACATGACTCCGGATTTTAACATGCACAACTCGATCTATGTACCTCCAATGGAGAATGTCAACTTTCACGTGCATCCAACTATTCTCACACTGGTTCAGAACAGTCAATACTCGGGATTACCATCTGAAGATCCCAACGCACACATCACAAGATTTATACGAGCATGTGGGATGTACAGACAAGAAGGCGTTAGCGAGGAAATAGTTCGACTAAAATTATTCCCATTTTCAGTTATAGGAGAGGCAGCACGATGGTTGGAAAGCCAAGACGACAATCATTTCAGAACGTGGCAACAGTTGCATCGTGAATTCATGAACGAGTTCTTTCCCATTACAAAAACTATGAGGATTAGAAGACTGATACAAGAATTCAAACAAGGAAGACTTGAAAGTTTGGGAGAGGCTTGGCGAAGCTTTAAAGTTCTTAAACGGCAATGCCCACAAGATCTGATGCACCCATGGGACATGATTAGCTCATTTTATGGAGGGTTGACGGATGAAGGAAAAATGTCGCTTGACTCATCCTCCAGCGGTGCCTTTGTCTCCCTAGCTTTGCAAGAGGCTAAGGAACTAATCGAGAGAATATCTAAAAACACATCCTGTTGGTATGAACGAAGAGGAGATCATGGAGGAATTTATGAAGTTGATAATCGAGTGGCAAGTGAGGCCAAAATCGAAGCAACGAATCACGAAATCAAAAAGCTACAGGCTATGGTAGAAAAAATGGAAGGAAAACCCAAGCCTTGCATGGCATTGGCACTCTATTGTAATATCTGTGGAGGACCTCATGACACCAATATTTGCACTTCTACGTCTGCATCTGAACAAGTCGAGGCGGTAGATTATCAAAGGAACTACAACTTCAATGCTTATGGACAAAACCAAAGATCAAACAACAATTGGAAACAGGGAAAGGGTTGGAACAATAGCCACAATGACGGATATCAAGCGTAAAGACAATACAACTATGGACAGAAGCCTGCATATGGACAAAATGACAAGAACAGACTAATGTACAATCAAAACCAATGAAATGGAAATCAAATGACCCAATTCAGGCCACAATACGACTCTCAACTTGATTTTACTCAACAGAGAAGGGATGACATCCGTGAGGTAGATGAAATACTTACAAGGACGATCATGGAACTCAAAAATGATCGGGCAAATCTGAAACAAGATATTACTCAAGAGATTAGGCAAGAAATTTCTAGTCTTCGCCAAGAGTCTAAGGCTACACTAAAGACAATTGAGAATCAAATCTCTCATATGTTTAAGATGATGTCAGATCGACACTACGGACAACTCCCAAGCAACACTGAAAACAACCCGAAGGAGAGAGTCAACGCCATTGATGCCAAAGAAGAAACACATGAGAAATGTGATCCAATGGATGCTATCTGTGGAACTTGTCAATGTAAGGTAGACGACCAAAGAAGCAAGACTACCTCTTCTAGTCTTAATCTTGAATTAAAAAATGCGAACAGCTCATGCACCATATCAATGAAGGAACGCAAGGAGGAAACCACTTCGGAAGAAGGCCCGAAAGAAAAGGAACTACCAAGAGACAACATCAAAAGCTCAAAAGAAAAGGAAACAGCTCGAGAAGGTAAATTTAAAGCTTTTATTCGAAAATTCTTCAATAGCAAAGAATGCAGTGAGTTGTTTGAGAATGACATTTGTGATAATTTTACATGTTTAAGCCAAGAATCTTCGGCTTGTTTGACTGAGGGAAACCCCAGAAAGAAGGGTGACCCTGGAGCTTTATTAATCCTTTGTTCTATACAAAACATGGAACCTAGAAACGCTCTTGCTGATCTTGGTGCTTCTATCAATGTCATGTCTTTAAATCTTTTTGAAAAACTGAACTTACCACGTTTGAAACCGACAAGGCTGACTCTACGTTTGGCTTACGGAACCACACAGTATCCTGAAGGCTTAGCGGAAGATGTTCTAGTAAGAGTAGGAACATTTCTTGTGCCTGTCGATTTTATTGTCTGTAAGATGGGAGATGATGATCCCCATGAATCCTTAATTCTTGGAAGACCATTTCTGGCTACTTGTCGTGCACAAATAGATGTTAGTTCAGGAGAAATTACCCTGAGATTCGAAGGACAAGCCACGAATGATGACAAGGAAAAGGCAAAAGAAGGAGCTGATGACGATGAAAGGGCGAAGGTCATATCAAAGGTGAAACCAAAACCAAAGTAGAGGAACGACAAGCTTACTTGGAAAAACAGATGGGTACCAAAATGCTTTCTACCCACTACCAAGAAATATGGCTGAATTCAAACCAAGGTATAATGTGTCTAGCCAATGACGTAAACCGTGGCGCTACTTGGGAGGCAACCCCAAGATTTTAATAAAATGCTTTACATTATTTCTATGCTTTCGTTTTTAATGTTTTTGTTCTAATAAATTGCTACAATCATACGGAACCATGTTTAGAGGACTAATTTGTAGGATTCGAGACTAGAAATTGCTTTGGAAGAGCTTAAATTGGATATAGGTATGGAAGGCAAGGCCAAAAATCAGAAGAAAACGATGCAGTGGACCTACACGAGGCTCACACGTGTGTAGCCGTGCGTGGGAACGAGGCAGTAGCCTCCCACGCACGCTCACACGCATGTTGCCATGCGTGGGAGCGAGGCAGAGAGCTCCCACGCACGTGTGACCGGCGTGGAGGCCCCTACGGGTTTAAAACCCTTGTTCGGCCATCTCACCTTTTTTTGCTCCCAAAATCAATTTTTCTCTTCTCTTCTCCACGCAAGGAAGAACCAAACTCAAGGTTTGAAAATACTTCTCAATTTTTACCATTCAAAGAAGATTAAAACATCAACATCAAGGTAATCTTTCATCTTTTTGACTCTTTATCCTTGAATATTCATGAGTTTGGAAGAGTTTGAATGTTAAATTTATTCTACAATGCCTTGCATGATTTTGAATGATTTTGAATGATTAAATTGGTTATAATGCTTCATAGAACTATCCTTTGATGTTTTCTTTCCTTATTGATGGTTACATTGATGGATTGTTGTATATTCTTGAACTTCAAGTGTGAACACCATTGATGAACAAATGGGTTTGTTAAATTTCTTGTTGAAATTATGAAATTGATGCTTGAATTGATGAATAAACTTGTTATAGAACTATTATATGTCATCAATTTGACTTTTTACATGCTACATTGCCCAAATTGAATTTTCAATTTCAAAACCCTAATTTTGAATTTGGGGAAGAAGATGAAGTTGACTTTTTGAAATTCTTGACTTTTGTAGTTGACTTCTTATTTGACTATCAAATTGATATATCTTATGATGAATTTATGCATGTGTGTGATAATGGAATGATATTGTTGATATTCTTATGCTTGATTTGTTCAAAATATAGGGGAAACTATGTCGAAATTTTCGAAAATTCTTAGCCCTATATGTTTGAAATCCATTATCTTGACAAGGAATTTTACACAAATATAATGGTGACTTATTCAAAGCCAATTTCCATAAATGATAATTTCTATAATTTGTAGGATGGGACGCTCGAAAGAAATTGCAAAGAAATCAAAACATGATGTAGGAGAATCGAGTCGATCAAGGACACGGCAGCACACTACAGCTCAACAGGCTATACAAGAGCCGGGGTCAAGGTCACTATGACACTTGACACCCATTCAACTTGCGACAGTAGACAACTATAAAGGAAAGCAGCTTTCTGTTGGCCGTCACTTTGAGGACAATGTTTTAAGAGAATTTGGTTGTTTGGAAGAAGTGAATATGCTCCTGAAAGCTATCAGATTTGCCTTTGCTATAAATCTCTCTGGTCGAACCACGAATAAAAACAAGGTATACAAGCAGGACTTATTNTTCTTGGAAGACCATTTCTGGCTACTTGTCGTGCACAAATAGATGTTAGTTCAGGAGAAATTACCCTGAGATTCGAAGGACAAGCCACGAATGATGACAAGGAAAAGGCAAAAGAAGGAGCTGATGACGATGAAAGGGCGAAGGTCATATCAAAGGTGAAACCAAAACCAAAGTAGAGGAACGACAAGCTTACTTGGAAAAACAGATGGGTACCAAAATGCTTTCTACCCACTACCAAGAAATATGGCTGAATTCAAACCAAGGTATAATGTGTCTAGCCAATGACGTAAACCGTGGCGCTACTTGGGAGGCAACCCCAAGATTTTAATAAAATGCTTTACATTATTTCTATGCTTTCGTTTTTAATGTTTTTGTTCTAATAAATTGCTACAATCATACGGAACCATGTTTAGAGGACTAATTTGTAGGATTCGAGACTAGAAATTGCTTTGGAAGAGCTTAAATTGGATATAGGTATGGAAGGCAAGGCCAAAAATCAGAAGAAAACGATGCAGTGGACCTACACGAGGCTCACACGTGTGTAGCCGTGCGTGGGAACGAGGCAGTAGCCTCCCACGCACGCTCACACGCATGTTGCCATGCGTGGGAGCGAGGCAGAGAGCTCCCACGCACGTGTGACCGGCGTGGAGGCCCCTACGGGTTTAAAACCCTTGTTCGGCCATCTCACCTTTTTTTGCTCCCAAAATCAATTTTTCTCTTCTCTTCTCCACGCAAGGAAGAACCAAACTCAAGGTTTGAAAATACTTCTCAATTTTTACCATTCAAAGAAGATTAAAACATCAACATCAAGGTAATCTTTCATCTTTTTGACTCTTTATCCTTGAATATTCATGAGTTTGGAAGAGTTTGAATGTTAAATTTATTCTACAATGCCTTGCATGATTTTGAATGATTTTGAATGATTAAATTGGTTATAATGCTTCATAGAACTATCCTTTGATGTTTTCTTTCCTTATTGATGGTTACATTGATGGATTGTTGTATATTCTTGAACTTCAAGTGTGAACACCATTGATGAACAAATGGGTTTGTTAAATTTCTTGTTGAAATTATGAAATTGATGCTTGAATTGATGAATAAACTTGTTATAGAACTATTATATGTCATCAATTTGACTTTTTACATGCTACATTGCCCAAATTGAATTTTCAATTTCAAAACCCTAATTTTGAATTTGGGGAAGAAGATGAAGTTGACTTTTTGAAATTCTTGACTTTTGTAGTTGACTTCTTATTTGACTATCAAATTGATATATCTTATGATGAATTTATGCATGTGTGTGATAATGGAATGATATTGTTGATATTCTTATGCTTGATTTGTTCAAAATATAGGGGAAACTATGTCGAAATTTTCGAAAATTCTTAGCCCTATATGTTTGAAATCCATTATCTTGACAAGGAATTTTACACAAATATAATGGTGACTTATTCAAAGCCAATTTCCATAAATGATAATTTCTATAATTTGTAGGATGGGACGCTCGAAAGAAATTGCAAAGAAATCAAAACATGATGTAGGAGAATCGAGTCGATCAAGGACACGGCAGCACACTACAGCTCAACAGGCTATACAAGAGCCGGGGTCAAGGTCACTATGACACTTGACACCCATTCAACTTGCGACAGTAGACAACTATAAAGGAAAGCAGCTTTCTGTTGGCCGTCACTTTGAGGACAATGTTTTAAGAGAATTTGGTTGTTTGGAAGAAGTGAATATGCTCCTGAAAGCTATCAGATTTGCCTTTGCTATAAATCTCTCTGGTCGAACCACGAATAAAAACAAGGTATACAAGCAGGACTTATTCTACATGTGGTGCATGGAGAATGATGTCAGTATCAACATGGGCGTTCAGGCTAGGAAATGGCTCCAGACCTAGCTAAAGTCTAAGGTTCAGACTGTGTTTATTGGACCTTTTGTTACTAAACTGTGCATTGGGTTGGGCCTACTGAACCGGTTGATGGGAGAGAGATCTGATGGTTGCTCAATTTCTTTTACCGTGGGTGAGTTCTTTGCCGCAGAACTAAGGCTTGGAGGTGATGATGCACCCGATTTAAATGCTTCTGATAATGATGATGAGGACGAGGAAGAGAATGAGGAGGACGATGCTGCACAGGAGNTGTTTAGAGGACTAATTTGTAGGATTCGAGACTAGAAATTGCTTTGGAAGAGCTTAAATTGGATATAGGTATGGAAGGCAAGGCCAAAAATCAGAAGAAAACGATGCAGTGGACCTACACGAGGCTCACACGTGTGTAGCCGTGCGTGGGAACGAGGCAGTAGCCTCCCACGCACGCTCACACGCATGTTGCCATGCGTGGGAGCGAGGCAGAGAGCTCCCACGCACGTGTGACCGGCGTGGAGGCCCCTACGGGTTTAAAACCCTTGTTCGGCCATCTCACCTTTTTTTGCTCCCAAAATCAATTTTTCTCTTCTCTTCTCCACGCAAGGAAGAACCAAACTCAAGGTTTGAAAATACTTCTCAATTTTTACCATTCAAAGAAGATTAAAACATCAACATCAAGGTAATCTTTCATCTTTTTGACTCTTTATCCTTGAATATTCATGAGTTTGGAAGAGTTTGAATGTTAAATTTATTCTACAATGCCTTGCATGATTTTGAATGATTTTGAATGATTAAATTGGTTATAATGCTTCATAGAACTATCCTTTGATGTTTTCTTTCCTTATTGATGGTTACATTGATGGATTGTTGTATATTCTTGAACTTCAAGTGTGAACACCATTGATGAACAAATGGGTTTGTTAAATTTCTTGTTGAAATTATGAAATTGATGCTTGAATTGATGAATAAACTTGTTATAGAACTATTATATGTCATCAATTTGACTTTTTACATGCTACATTGCCCAAATTGAATTTTCAATTTCAAAACCCTAATTTTGAATTTGGGGAAGAAGATGAAGTTGACTTTTTGAAATTCTTGACTTTTGTAGTTGACTTCTTATTTGACTATCAAATTGATATATCTTATGATGAATTTATGCATGTGTGTGATAATGGAATGATATTGTTGATATTCTTATGCTTGATTTGTTCAAAATATAGGGGAAACTATGTCGAAATTTTCGAAAATTCTTAGCCCTATATGTTTGAAATCCATTATCTTGACAAGGAATTTTACACAAATATAATGGTGACTTATTCAAAGCCAATTTCCATAAATGATAATTTCTATAATTTGTAGGATGGGACGCTCGAAAGAAATTGCAAAGAAATCAAAACATGATGTAGGAGAATCGAGTCGATCAAGGACACGGCAGCACACTACAGCTCAACAGGCTATACAAGAGCCGGGGTCAAGGTCACTATGACACTTGACACCCATTCAACTTGCGACAGTAGACAACTATAAAGGAAAGCAGCTTTCTGTTGGCCGTCACTTTGAGGACAATGTTTTAAGAGAATTTGGTTGTTTGGAAGAAGTGAATATGCTCCTGAAAGCTATCAGATTTGCCTTTGCTATAAATCTCTCTGGTCGAACCACGAATAAAAACAAGGTATACAAGCAGGACTTATTCTACATGTGGTGCATGGAGAATGATGTCAGTATCAACATGGGCGTTCAGGCTAGGAAATGGCTCCAGACCTAGCTAAAGTCTAAGGTTCAGACTGTGTTTATTGGACCTTTTGTTACTAAACTGTGCATTGGGTTGGGCCTACTGAACCGGTTGATGGGAGAGAGATCTGATGGTTGCTCAATTTCTTTTACCGTGGGTGAGTTCTTTGCCGCAGAACTAAGGCTTGGAGGTGATGATGCACCCGATTTAAATGCTTCTGATAATGATGATGAGGACGAGGAAGAGAATGAGGAGGCTTCTGATAATGATGATGAGGACGAGGAAGAGAATGAGGAGGATTCTGATAATGATGATGAGGACGAGGAAGAGAATGAGGAGGACGATGCTGCACAGGAGCAAGGCGAGGAAGAGAATGAGGAGGACGATGCTGCACAGGAGCAAGGCCAGGAAGAGAATGAGGAGGACGATGCTGCACAGGAGCAAGGCCCTAAAGAGAATGAGGAGGACGATGCTGCACAGGAGCAAGGCCCTATTCCGATGGATTGGACCTCGACAAAGAGACAGTTCCATGAGGAACAAATGAACTACTGGCGTGAGCAGCACGCTTGGCAGGAAGGCCATTTCACATCAATCACTGCAAGACAGGATGTTCACACCGAGGACCTCAACCGCATGAGACAAGCGGTGGAGGATAATGTAGAAGAATTGCCGCCTTTGAAGCTAGATTCGACAGGCAATTCCATCCCTTCGGTGATGATTGATGTCTTCCTCAACTATTCTCAATCCTGACACTTGACACTTGATACTGAGTCCACTGGACACTGGTTACTTTGATTGCTGGTCCCATCTGAACATTAGGATCCCTATGCGCGGGGTTCCGACCTGTATTTCTTTTCTATGCTTTACTTTACTTTATTGCTTTATGTTATTTACATTTCAACTGCTTTAATTATCCGTATTTATATTTGAATAATTCTTTTTATTTACATGCTTTATTATCTATGTTTCTGCTCTTATATTTCTATCAGTTTATAATAATTGAATAGTACTCCGAAAACCCTTTTTTGTATGTTATGTCTCCATTTCTTATAGAGCATCTATAACGGGAGCAGGCCTATGCTGGAAGCTAAAGTGTGGAAAGAGGGATGCATACTTGGTTTATCCTCTTATCCATTTTCTAATTTTAAGCCCCGTTTTGATCTTTAAAGTGTGGAAATACTTTCTTTATAGCTTTGTGTATGAGTATATTATAGTTTGCCATGATTAATAGGATCGTTTGATGCATACCCTATATCCTAGAGCAATTTCCAAAGTGTGGAAAGGGATTTTTATTTGTCTACCCTTAGAATCCCAGTTTCGTTCATTTACCCTATGCGTATGGAAACATCGAGGACGATGTTTACTTTAAAGTGTGGAAAGGACGTATTTCGTGCTTTACATGCTTACATGCTTAGTTTAGAAGTTGAAGCTCTTGGAAATGATAAGCGGGTGCATTTGCAGTTTTGAAAAGAGAGTTATTATTTGTGTTATCTAGGGAGAATTTTGACTAGATGCCCAAAAATTTTTACTCTCGAAATATCTTTGAGAAAGTTAGTTTTCGCACCCATGAGAGTGTTTAGAGCCAAATAAGTTTATATTCTTGCCTGCTTGCTGACATTGGAGTTTTTGTGAGGGGTTGGAGTGTCAAAAGATATTTATGTTAAAACGGAAGGTCAATGACTTCCCGAGTGTCGGTCTCGAAGGAGGGACGTGGAGGTGTGTCAAACGTTCGGGAGTTTACTAGATAGATTAATGCATAAGATTTGAGTGTGGTGAAGGGTGGATTTGCTAGTAAGAGTGAAGTTCATTGGTTGATTTGAGTGCAAGAGAGTAGTAAAGTAAAAGTGATTTTGGGAAATATGTAAAAGGGGTAGGGATTGGATAGTGTTCATGAATATTGCATAGTGAGAGTCTAAGGTCAAGGATTAGGATTGCTAGGATATGGTCTATTCAGGGGTGTGTTGTCTTAGTCCTTTTCCACCTTCTAAGAGACATTTTATCAAACACTTTAGCTACACACCATCCTACTATTCTTAAGAAGTCCATAGGAACTTTGATTGTGTAAAGCTTCAAATCCTAACTCTAATCAAAGACATGAAAGAGTCAAGAGCTCAATCTCTCATCTAGATTGGCCAAATCCAAACAAGATCCAAACAAAACAACAATCAAAAGACAAGAATAGATAATCCATCAACACAAACTCATAGATCCAAGATATAGAAATAAGATCATCACAAGGGCAATATTCAATCACACAATCCAAATCCCTAGACTAAATTAGCTACTCATGATATGAAATGAAAGTAAGAGCTAATTCAATCCAAGAACAAGACAACTAAAAATATAGAAATGTAATAAAAATCACCTAGAGAGAAGAAGATCTTCAATCCAAGCTTGTTGTCTTCTACAATGGAGATTGATCTAATATCAAAACTAAGAAAAATGGAGAAAGCTCTCCAAAGAAAAATGAAGACTAAAAATCTGGAAAATCCTCCTCTGAAAATTCATCAAAGGGGTTTAAATAGTCTCCGAAATGACAACCCTAGAGAAATTTCGCGCATCACGCCTCCACGCCACTCACACGCGTATGAGCGTGCGTGGGAAGCTTCTGGAAAGTTTCCACGCTTACTCACACGCGTGTGGCCTTCCAGATCAGTCCTCCGGGGCTCCGCTTTTGCCTGGTTTGCTCTTTTAGCTCATCTTTTGGTCCTATATGTTCCCGGGGCTCCTGATTCGCTTCTTTTAAGCTAAAAATAGCTTTTGTGCACCAGTTAGTAATTTTCAAGCATTTATTCATATAATTTGCCAGATAAGGATGCTATAGATGCGATAAAACACCCTAAAATGTGCCTGAAATAAGGGTATCTCGGAGTCTTATCAAATTTTCCACACTTTATTTCTTGCTTGTCCTCAAGCAAGACTTTCTACTTTCTAAGCACATAAGTCTCCGAGATACTCTCTCATGCAAAATAAAGCTTTTAGCAAGTCAAAATAATGGGTGTCTAAGACTGTTGAAACGGGGGAAATCATTTGTGTTATCTACAAAGGATTTTGGTCAGATGCCAGCAACTCAAGAAATATTTTTGGGAAATAAAAACATTTCCTAGATAAGAATAAATAAAACAAAGGATCACACTCCTCGCACCATACGCAAGCATGCATTTCCAAAGTTTTGGTTCACCTTTTATTTAAATAAGGCCTCTAGCCGATCTCACTAGTGAGAACGATGTGCACTAGCTAATCAACTTTCCATCCTTATACGCCAAAGCCCAACGTAAATGTAAATGAGGGTAGGGGCATGGACCACTCACCGCTTTTGGCTTAGCGCGGTCCCTCTTTCTTCTCACTTCCTAGGATAACGTCATCGAGACACCCGACTTCACATGGAGATCCATGCTTTTTCGAAGGTCAGTGCAATGGGTACTCGAATCCTAGCAAAGCGGCTCACCTCAGCTCTATTTTCTCAATTCTTGGGACCTTTTTATGTGAACAACCGACTCCAGATAAAGCTTTTTGCTTACCGAAGACTATGGTTTGGACACAACCCAACGAATTGGCTTCCCTCAATTTTAAACTCTTTGGTGATTGGCCTTTGCCTTTTCGACTCCTCCTCGTGTCAACCCCTCATGCCTTTTCTATTTAATGTTCAAGGGTTTTGTTTTCTCATTAAGCTCACCATAAGGCTCTCCTTTTGCCCCATGCCCTACCAAGGTTAGTTCAATTCCGGGCCTTGCTAGTTTTATCTTTCTCAAATTAAAAAGTGCACACTCTCACTTCGAGAGATCCTTGACTAAGGTCCTACATAAATAAGAGGTGAACATCATGCAAGCAGTCAAGAATATAAACTTATTTGGCTCTAAACTCTCTCATGGGTGCGAAAAGTAACTTCCTCAAAGATATTTCGAGAGTAAAAATTTTTAGGCATCTAGTCAAAATTCTCCCTAGATAACACAAATAATAACTCTCTTTTCAAAACTGCAAATGCACCCGCTTATCATTCCCAAGAGCTTTACTTCTAAACTAAGCATGTAAACATGTTAAGCACGAAGTGCGTCCTTTCCACACTTTAAAGTAAACATCGTCCTCGATGTTTCTATACGCACAAGGTAAAGGAACAAAATTGGGATTCTAAAGATAGACAAATAAAAATCCCTTTCCACACTTTGGAAATTGCTCTGGGATAAAGGGTATGCATCAAACAATCCTATTAGTCGTGGCAAACTCTAATATACTAATACACAAAGCTATAAAGAAGATATTTCCACACTTTAAAGATCAAAAACGGGGTTTGAAATTAGAAAAGGGATAAGAGGATAAACCAAGTATGCATCCCTTTTTCCACACTTTAGCTTCCAGCATAGGTCTGCTCCCGTTATATATGCTCTATAAGAAATGGAGACATAACATACAAAAAGGGTTTTTGGAGTACTATTCAATTATTATAATCTGAAAGAAATATAAAAGCAATAATAACAATAATAGAAACTTAGATAATAAAGCATAAAAATATTCGAATAGAAATGCGAAAAATTAAAGCAGTTGAAAATGAAATAATGCGATAAAAGAAAGCGATAAAGTAAAGTAAAGTAAAGAGATAAAGAAATAAAAGTCGGCACCCCACGCATAGGGCACCTATTGTTCTCATGGGACCACCAATCAAAGTAACCAGAGTTATGGGACTCAGAATCAATTATCAGTCAAAAGTCAGGATCGAGAAGGGACTAAGGTGGCATCACTGATCGCCGAAGGACGGAGGGTGGAACTGACTATGAAATTGAGCTTGAAGATCTTGAATCATCCTAGCATTCTCGTCAACTGCTCTTCTCATACGAAGAAGCTCTTCATTCTGACTAGTTTGGAATGCTAAGAACTGCTCGTCCTGCCTATCCTGTCATGCGAATACAGAAGTGAACTGGCCTTCTTTCCATGTGCGCTGCTCACGCCAAAAATCCATCTGCTCATCATGGAGCTGCCTGTGAAAGGTCTGTGCTGTATCCCAGTCCATGGGAGTAGGGCCCTACTCCTACGTAGCTTCCTCCTCCTCATTCTCTTCTTCATCCTCTTCATTATTAGAATCATTCAAATCAGGTGCATCATCACCTCCAAGCCTCAATTCCGCAGCAAAGAACTCACCCACTGTGAAAGGAATCGCGCAACCATCCGATCTCTCGCCTATCAACTGAGGCAGTAGGCCCAACCCATAACACAGCTTGGTCACGAAAGGTCCAATGAATACAGTCTGAACCTTTGTTTTCTGCTGGGTTTGGAGCCATTTTCTAGCTTGCACGCCCATGTTGATACCGATACTATTCTCCATGCACCACATGTAGAATAGATCTTGCCTGTATACCTTGTTTCTGTTTGTTGTTCGGCCGGAGAGATTTATGGCAAAGGCTAATCTGATAGCCTTCAAAGCATTTTGGGTTATGAGCTTTGCTTTCAAATTCGAAGAGTTGTACGGGGCGTTATTGGTGATGCTTCTCCAGTATCTTCTAGCAGCTTCATCAGAATCAAAGTCTTCCTTGTAATCTCTGAAGTAAGGCATAGAGATGCTCGTCTCATCATGGAAACCGAGGGTAACACCTAGAGTGTTAATAGACATGCTGTACTGGTTGCCGAAGAGAGTAAATGAGATGGACTCCCTAGCATCGTTGACTTCTTTTCTAATGTTCAGGGTTGCTAAGAATTCATATGTCACCGGTGCATAAGTAGGTCCTCTCCATTGAAAAAGATGGCGGAGCTGTTGGTGTCTCAAGAGTTCATTTACCTCATTCAAACAACCGAATTCTCTCAAAATATTGTCCTCGAAGAAACGGCCGACACAAAGCTGTTTTCCCTTGTAGTGGTCTACTGTTGCAAGTTGAACGGGCGTCAAGTGTCTCAGTGACCTCGATCCCGGTTCCTGCATAGCTTGCTGAGCTGTAGCTTGCTGTTGCGTCCGTGATCTACTCGATTATCCTTTGTCATGTTTAGATTTCTTGGCTATCTCTTTATGGCGTCCCATCCTACAAAATATAGATATTATGATTCATGGTCTTTGAATAAGTCACCATTATATTTGTATAAAATTTCTTGTCAAAATAATGGAATTAAAACATATAGGGTTAAGGATTTTCGAAAATTTTGCCATAGTTTCCCCTATATTATGGACAATTCTATCATAAGAATATCAACAATATCATTCCATTATCACACACATACATGAATTCATCATAAGATATGTCAATTTGATAGTCAAATAAGAAGTCAACTACAAAAGTCAAGAATTTCAAAAAGTCAACTTCATCTCCTTCCCCAAATTTCAAAATTAGGGTTTGAAATTGAAAATTCAATTTGGGCAATGTAGCATGTGAAAAATCAAATTGATGACATAGAATAGTTCTATAACAAGTTTAATCATCAAATCAAGCATCAATTTCATAATTTCAACAAGAAATCTAATAAACCCATTTGTTCATCAATGGTGTTTATACTTGAAGTTCAAAAAGATATAACAATCCATCAATGTAACCATCAATAATGAAAGAAAACATCAAAGGATAGTTCTATAAAGCATTGTGACCAACTTAAACATTCAAAATCATGCTAGGCAAGGTAAACTAAATTTCACATTCAAGCTCTTCCAAACTCATGAATATTCAAGGATAAAGAGTTAAAAAGATGAACAATTACCTTGATGTTGATGTTTAATCCCCCTTTAATGGTAAAAAGTGAAAAGTGTGTTCAAACCTTTGAGTTGGGTTCTTCCTTGCGTGGAGAAGAGAAGAGAAAACAAGTTTTGGGAGTAAAATAGGGTGGAATGGCCGAGCAAGGTTTTTAAACCCGTAGAGCCCTTCCACGCCGGTCACACGCGTGTGACCGCTCGTGGAGGCTCTCTGCCTCGCTCCCACGCTGGGCAACACGCGTGTGCTCGTGCGTGGGGGCTCTCTGTTTTGTTCCCACGCACGATTACACACGTGTGAGCCTCGTGGAGGTCTACCGCATCGTTTTCTTCTGAATTTTGGCTTTCCCTTCCATACCTATATCCACTTTAAGCTCTTCCAAAGCAATTTCTAGTCTCGAATCCTACAAATTAGTCCTCAAAACATGGTTCCAAATGATTGTGGCAATTTATTAGAACAGAAATAGTAAAACGAAAGTACTGCAATAATAGAAAGCATTTTATTAAAATCTTGGGTTGCCTCCCAAGCAGCGCCACGGTTTACGTCCTTGGCTAGACGCATTATACCTTGGTTTCGATTCAACCATATTCTTTGGTAGTGGGTAGAAAGCATTTTGGTACCCACGTGTTCTTCCAGGTAAGCTTATCATTCCTCCGCTTCGGTTTTGGTTTCGTCTTTGATTTGATCTTTGCCTTTCATTGTCATCAGCTCCTTCTTTTGCTTTTTCCTTATCATCCTTCTTGGCTTGTCCTTCGAATCTCAGGGTGATTTCTCCTGAACTAACATCTATTCGTGCACGACAAGTAGCCAGAAATGGTCTTCCAAGAATTAAGGATTCATGGGGATCATCATCTCCCATCTTACAGACAATAAAATCGACAGGCACAAGAAATTTTCCTATTCTTACTATAACATCTTCCGCCAAGCCTTCAGGATACCGCGTGGTTCCGTCAGCTAAACGTAGAGTCAGCCCCGTCGGTTTCAAGCATGGTAGGTTCAATTTTTCAAAAAGATTTAAAGACATGACATTGATAGAAGCGCCAAGATCAGCAAGAGCGTTTCTAAGTTCCATGTTCTGTATAGAGCATGGAATCAATAAAGCTCCAGGGTCACCCTTCTTTCTGGGGTTTCCCTCAGTCAAACAAGCCGAAGATTCTTGGCTTAAACATGTAAAATTATCACTAATGTCATTCTCAAACAACTCACGGCATTCTTCGCTATTAAATAATTTTCGAATAAAAGCTTTAAATTTACCTTCTCGAGCTGTTTCTTTTCCTTCTGAGCTGTTGATGTTGTCTCTTAGTAGTTCCTTTTCTTTCGGGCATTCTTCCGAAGTGGTTTCCTTTTTACGTTCCTTCATGGATATGGTGCATGCACTACTTGCATTTTTCAACTCAAGATTAAGACTACAAGAGGTAGTCTTGTTTCTTTGGCCGTCTACCTTACATTGGCAAGTTCCGCAGATAGCATCCATTGGATCACATTTCTCGTGTGTTTCTTCTTTGGCATCATTGGCGTTGACTCTCTCTTTTGGGTTATTTTCAGTATTGCTTGGGAGTTGTCCGTAGTGTCGATCTGACATCATCTTAAACATCTGAGAGATTTGATTCTCGATTGTCTTAAGTGTAGCCTTCGATTCTTGACGAAGACTAGAAATTTCTTGCCTAATCTCTTGAGTAATTTCTTGTTTCAGATTTGCCCGATCATTTTTGAGTTCCATGATCATCCTTGTAAGCCTTTCATCTACCTCACGGATGTCATCCATTCTTTGTTGAGTAAAATCAAGCTGAGTCATATTGCAGCCTGAACTGAGTCATTTGGTATCCATTTCCTTGGTTTTGATTGTACATCAGTCTGTTCTTATCAGTTTGTCCATATGCAGGCTTCTGTCCATAATTGTATTGTCTTTGCGCTTGATATCCATCGTTATGGCTATTGTTCCAACCCTCTCCCTGTTTCCAATTGTTGTTTGATCTTTGGTTTTGTCCATAAGCATTGAAGTTGGAGTTCCTTTGATAGTCTACAGCCTCGACTTGTTCAGATGCGGACGTAGAAGTACAGATATTGGTGTCATGAGGTCCTCCACAGATATTACAATAAAGTGCCAATGCCATACAAGGCTTTGGTTTTCCTTCCATTTTTTCTACTATAGCCTGTAGCTTCTTAATTTCGTGATTCATTGCTTCGATTTTGGCCTCATTTGCCACTCGATTATCAACTTCATAAATTCCTCCATGATCTCCTCGTCGTTCATACCAACTGGATGTGTTTTTAGATATTCTCTCAATTAATTCCTCAGCCTCTTGCAAAGTTAAAGAGACAAAGGCACCGCTGGAGGATGAGTCAAGTGACATCTTTCCTTCATCTGTCAGCCCTCCATAGAATGAGCTAATCATGTCCCATGGGTGCATCAGATCTTGCGGGCATCGCCTTTTATGAACTTTAAATCTCCGCCAAGCCTCTCCCAAACTTTCGAATTTTCCTTGCTTGAATTCCTGTATCAGCCTTCTAATCCTCATAGTTTTTGTAATGGGAAAGAACTCGTTCATGAATTCTCGATGCAACTGCTGCCACGTTCTGAAATGATTGTCATCTTGGCTTTCCAACCATCGTGTTGCCTCTCCTATGACTGAAAATGGGAATAACTTCAATCGAACTATTTCCTCGCTAATGCCTTCTTGTTTGTACATCCCACATGCTCTTATAAATCTTGTGATGTGTGCGTTGGGATCTTCAGATGGTAATCCCGAATATTGACTATTTTGAACCAGTGTGAAAATAGTGAAAGTTGACATTCTCCATTGGAGGTACATAGATCGAGTTGTGCATGTTAAAATCCGGAGTCATGTAATCTGCGATTGATCTTTGTGGTTCTTGAGGGTTTCCATAATATTCCTCTTCACGAATGTTCTCTTGATTAATTGCTCTGTTGGCTTGCGGTTCTTCAACGATTGGTTCTTCATGATTAATTGGTACTTGCGGATTAATTGGAACTGGGGGTGGATTTGGTACTGTTGTGCCTCTTCCTTGTGGGTTTCTAGTTGCGCTTGATGAAGCCATTTGTGATCCTTGGGTATTTTTCCTTCTAGTTGCACTATTAATTTCGGGAATGTAGGGTAGTAAACCTTGATTTCCTTTTGCTCTCGTGTGCATTCACCTAGTGAAATTATCAATGAAACGAAGATGTCCACAATTGACTAGAAGTAGTCAATTGGGTTAGTAGCAAAAACAAGTAAAAACAAAACAAAATTAAGTGGTATGGATTAACATTTCTCAAATCTAGCATTCATGCAATCAAAGTAAACAAAAACATATGACAACCTATTGCCCTCCCCGGCAACGGCGCCATTTTGACATTGGAGTTTTTGTGAGGGGTTGGAGTGTCAAAAGATATTTATGTTAAAACGGAAGGTCAATGACTTCCCGAGTGTCGGTCTCGAAGGAGGGACGTGGAGGTGTGTCAAACGTTCGGGAGTTTACTAGATAGATTCATGCATAAGATTTGAGTGTGGTGAAGGGTGGATTTGCTAGTAAGAGTGAAGTTCATTGGTTGATTTGAGTGCAAGAGAGTAGTAAAGTAAAAGTGATTTTGGGAAATATGTAAAAGGGGTAGGGATTGGATAGTGTTCATGAATATTGCATAGTGAGAGTCTAAGGTCAAGGATTAGGATTGCTAGGATATGGTCTATTCAAGGGTGTGTTGTCTTAGTCCTTTTCCACCTTGTGTACTAAGGCTTCTTTGACTTAGGAGTGCCTACAAGCATCCAAAGTTCTAAGAGACATTTTATCAAACACTTTAGCTACACACCATCCTACTATTCTTAAGAAGTCCATAGGAACTTTGATTGTGTAAAGCTTCAAATCCTAACTCTAATCAAAGACATGAAAGAGTCAAGAGCTCAATCTCTCATCTAGATTGGCCAAATCCAAACAAGATCCAAACAAAACAACAATCAAAAGACAAGAATAGATAATCCATCAACACAAACTCATAGATCCAAGATATAGAAATAAGATCATCACAAGAGCAATATTCAATCACACAATCCAAATCCCTAGACTAAATTAGCTACTCATGATATGAAATGAAAGTAAGAGCTAATTCAATCCAAGAACAAGACAACTAAATATATAGAAATGTAATAAAATCACCTAGAGAGAAGAAGATCTTCAATCCAAGCTTGTTGTCTTCTACAATGGAGATTGATCTAATCTAAAAACTAAGAAAAATGGAGAAAGCTCTTCAAAGAAAAATGAAGACTAAAAATCTGGAAAATCCTCCTCTGAAAATTCATCAAAGGGGTTTAAATAGTCTCCGAAATGACAACCCTAGAGAAATTTCGCGCATCACGCCTCCACGCCACTCACACGCGTGTGAGCGTGCGTGGGAAGCTTCTGGAAAGTTTCCACGCTTACTCACACGCGTGTGGCCTTCCAGATCAGTCCTCCGGGGCTCCGCTTTTGCCTGGTTTGCTCTTTTAGCTCATCTTTTGGTCCTATATGCTCCCGGGGCTCTTGATTCGCTTCTTTTAAGCTAAAAATAGCTTTTGTGCACCAGTTAGTAATTTTCAAGCATTTATTCATATAATTTGCCAGATAAGGATGCTATAGATGCGATAAAACACCCTAAAATGTGCCTGAAATAAGGGTATCTCGGAGTCTTATCACTTGCATGATGTTCACCTCTTATTTACGTAGGACCTTAGTCAAGGATCTCTCGAAGTGGGAGTGTGCACTCTTTAATTTGAGAAAGATAAAACTAGTAAGGCCCGGAATTGAACTAACCTTGGTAGGGCATGGGGCAAAAGGTAAGCCTAATGGTGAGCTTAATGAGAAAACAAAACCCTTGAACATTAAATAGAAAAAGGCATGAGGGGTTGACACGAGGAGAAGTCGAAAAGGAAAAAGGCCAATCACCAAAGAGTTTAAAAATTGAGGGAAGCCAATTCGTTGGGTTGTGTCCAAACCATAATCTTCGGTAAGCAAAAAGCTTTATCTGGAGTCAGTTGTTCACATAAAAAGATCCCAAGAATTGAGAAAATAGAGCTGAGGTGAGCCACTTTGCTAGGATTCGAGTACCCATTGCACTGACCTTCGAAAAAGCATGGATCTCCATGTGAAGTCGGGTGGCTCGATGACATTATCCTAGGAAGTGAGAAGAAAAAGGGACCGCGCTAAGCCAAAAGCGGTGAGTGGTTCATGCCCCTACCCTCATTTACATTTATGTTGGGCTTTGGCGTATAAGGATGGAAACTTGATTAGCTAGTGCACATCGTTCCCACTAGTGGGATCGGCTAGAGGCCCTATTTAAATAAAAGGTGAACCAAAACTTTGGAAATGCATGCTTGCGTATGGTGCGAGAAGTGTGATCCTTTGTTTTATTTGTTTTATCTACGAAATGTTTTTATTTCCCGGAAATATTTCTTGAGTTGCTAGCATCTAACCAAAATCTTTTATAGATAACACAAATGATTTCCCCCGTTTCAACAATCTTAGACACCCATCATTTTGACTTGCCAAAAGCTTTGTTTAGCATGAGAGAGTATCTCGGAGACTTATATGCTTAGAAAGAAAAAAAAAAGTCTTGCTTGAGGACAAGCAAGAAACAAAGTGTGGAAAATTTGATAAGACTCCGAGATACCCTTATTTCAGGCACATTTTAGGGTGTTTTATCGCGTCTATAGCATCCTTATTTGGTAAATTATGTGCGTAAATGTTTGAAAATCACTAACTGATGCACAAAAGCTATTTTTAGCTTAAAAGAAGTAAAACAGGAGCCCCGGGAGCAAATAGGACCAAAAGATGAGCTTAAAGAGCAAACCAGGCAAAAGCGGAGCCCCGGAGGACCAATCTGGAAGGCCACACGCGTGTGAGCAAGCGTGGAAACTTTCCAGAAGCTCCCCACGCACGCTCACACGCGTGTGAGAGGCGTGGAGGCGTGATGCGCGAATTTCAGCTAGGGTTGTCATTTCGGAGACTATTTAAACCCCTTTGATGAATTTCCAGAGGAGGATTTTCCAGATTTTTAGTTTTCCCTTTTCTTAGTTTTTCTTTGGAGAGTTTTCTCCATTTTTCTTAGTTTTTAGATTAGATCAATCTCCATTGTAGAAGACAACAAGCTTGGATTGAAGATCTTCTTCTCTCTAGGTGATCTCTATTTCATTTCTATAATTTTAGCTATCTTGTTCTTGAATTAAATTAGCTTTTACTTTCATTTCATATCATGAGTAGCTAATTTAGTCTAGGGATTTGGATTGTGTGATTGAATATTGCTTTTGTGATGATCTTATTTCTATATCTTGGATCTATGAGTTTGTGTTGATGGATTATCTATTCTTGTCTTTTGATTGTTGTTTTGATGAGATCTCGTTGGATTTGGCCAATCTAGATGAGAGATTGAGCTCTTGACTCTTTCATGTCTTTGATTAGAGTTAGGATTTGAAGCTTTACACAATCAAAGTTCCTATGGACTTCTTAAGAATAGTAGGATAGTGTGTAGCTCAAGTGTTTGATAAAATTCCTCTTAGAACTTTGGATGCTTGAAGGCACTCCTAAGTCAAAGAAGCCTTAGTACACAAGGTGGAAAAGGACTAAGACAACACACTCTTGAATAGACAATATCCTAGCAATCCTAATCCATGACCTTAGACTCTCACTATGCAATATTCATGAACACTATCCAATCCCTACCCCCCTTTACATATTCCCAAAATCACTTTTACTTTACTACTCTCTTGCACTCAAAACCAACCAATGAACTACACTCTCACTAGCAATTCCACCCTTCACACACTCGAATCCTATGCATGATCCAATCAAGTAAACTCCCGAACGTTTGACACACCTCCACGTCCCTCCTTCGAGACCGACACTCGGGGAGTCACAGACTTTCCGTTTTATCATACAAATATCTTTTGACACTCCAACCCTATGCAAAACCGCAATGTCAATCACCAGGCAGTATACACAGAGTGTTCACCGTTCAAGGTAACGGGCTCTGATACCACTTGTTGGTCCCGGTGGTAACGGTGTGAGTCTAGAAGGGGGGGTGTGACACCCCAACTTTTTCACAAGTCGAGATAGCTAAACTTTATCGCAAAAGCTGCCTATCTCAACTATCAAACATACATAGCGGAAGCGATTTAAACCTAAAGGGGTATCATGCCACATCTAGGTAAGAAAAGTATGGCCTAGATGCACAGGCTAACCAAAAACTGAACCAACTGTATAGATATAATCCTCAAGTAATGTCAAAACATCGAAAGCTAAACAAGAGTACATATAGTCTCATATTGGCACACAGGCCCAAAACATAAGTCTAAAACAACAAAACTATGTCTAAGCTGCCCAAATAGATAAGCTCTAGCGCGCTCTCGCTTAGACTTATTGCATTCCTGGAAAACATACAAGAAACCATTAGCAAAAGACTGCTAAGCAACCACCACTCACACCCGCAAGGAAATATAGATATATAATAAGTTGTAAATAGGTTTACACACCCATATAGAATATAAACACCAACGAACTGTTCAATACTTGAAATCGGATACTCAACAACAACACGCTGAATAAAGGATAAACCAAGACTTCTCAACAATACAAATACTCAACATAATTGCACAAGGCAACAAGATATCAACAGAATCAAGAATCCAACAGAATACTCATAAGGAACGATCAACGAGAATATACCCAAGAATAATCAATAACAACAAGATACGAGGTAACTCAAGAATCAAGTAAAGAGACCAAATAGACCTCAACCTAAGGATAAGTACTAACCCTTACCCTCCAACCACCACCAATCCTCATACCAAACATCAAACCCAACTCAATTCACGGAGGTACGTAATACCCGAACCATAAAGGCAAATGGCGCCCAAATACGCGAAGGCAAATCGTGCCCGAATACATAGAGGCAAATATTCTTCAACTACTAAAGTGGCAAATAGTGCCGATATGCATAAATGGCAAATAATGCTCATATACACAAATGGCAAATAATGCCCATATACACAAATGGCAATTAAAGCCTCAAGAATACACAAAGATACTCAAAGATTCATCAACCATATCCAACCTCAACTTCAGCCCAAGAACAACCACTCAAAGTGTTCATCTCAGACATGAACACAAACCAACTCCCAGATAATATAATCAAGGATTCAACAAAGCAAGAGATTCAAAAGATGGACCAAAAGGTAGGAATAAATACTCCAAAGACATGGTAAAATACCTAACAAAATACTCCAACAAGATTCAGAACAAAAGGGGAAACAACCAAACAAACAGATCACAGAATAGCTCACTGGAACCGAACTACAGTAGCCCAACGGAACAACCCAGCGGAACCCCTAGCTCCGCCGCACTCCTCCGCAAGAAGGAGGCGGATCACCCTGGCGGAAGACCTCCCTCCGCCATCCTCCACCGTTACATGCTTACGGAAGGCACCAACGGGTCACATTATTCCGTTAGAGTCCTCCGTAAGTGTTAACCAACCCTTCCCAGAACGGATCAGACAGAATACGAAATATTCATTCCAAAATACAAGAATAGGATTATATTGCTCAGATTACAACTCCCAGAAGCCAAATAAACAAGGAATCCGTACCAATAAATATCCATAAACATCAATACACAAAGGATCAAGAACACAAGTTCATAAATCCATCAAAACAACTCACAGGCAACAAAGAATAGGCTAAGCAGCAAAGAAATACTCAGGATTCCAATACACCAAATAATATCATAGATTGAGAGTGTAAAAAATAGGTTTTAGTGGACATGATGGTTACCTCTTGAAGCACACTCCACCCAAGAACTCTCAAACTTCTTCACAAAGCTTCACCTCCACCTTGATCATCTTTTCCCAAAAGATCCCCAAAAGAACAACATAAGAACTTGTATAAAGATTATGAAAACTACATGATGCAAGGCATACTCTTAGAGATAGATACTTACCCAAGCCCCAACAATCCTAAAAGAGCAATCTTGACTTGAATATTGAAGATGAAATGAACGCCAAACTTTGAAGGAGAAGAAGATGAAAATGGCGTGAATGAGTAGGGAAGAGAGAGAGTGAAAACCTCTAGAAAATGCTAAGTCTTGAATATATATACCATAATACATATATACATATATGTATATATTAGGGTGGAAGATTTTAATAAGGAATGGGCTTAGCTCTTTATATATATAACAATGTTATGTACAATATTAATTTATTGGGCCAAAAGATTCATCTCTTAAATAGATAAATACATAGAATAAGGAGAAAGCCCATAGTATTAGGAATTAAATGTCTTAGGGACAATATATATATATACTAGCATAAGGAATTGGGCCATTATATAAATACTCTTACTTATAAGAATTGTAAGGATCCAAATTAGAATAAATCCCTTACAAGAATTAAATCAAGAATTGGGCTTTTGATTAAAATAATTAATTTCGGGTTCAAGAAATATATATATATATATATATATATATCTATATACGAAATTCGAAGGACTAGCCCAATTAAATTAAATAAATTGCCCGGTGGAAACAATTACCGGTCTCAAGGCTTGAACGAATTTACGGGGTGTTACAGGGGGGGGGGGTTGAATAGACTCACAAGGGGTTTTTGAAAACTTTTTCATGCGAGTTATATCGCAACGGAAAGATTATATCAAATTTTAGCTTCACTTTGCACTTAGGATTTTCTTATAAAAGATATTACGTTTGAGTGGAATATGCAATGCAATACGTAAAATAAATAAAAGAGAGAGAGAGAGAGAGAGAGATTTTTAAAGTGGTTCGGCTGTTAACTAAGCCTACTCCACTCTTCTTCACAACTCGTGAAGGTTTGCACTATATTCCCCGTAATAGTACAAACTCCGTTACAACAAGCTCTTTTGATCACTTAGCTCAGCAGCCTTGTTGTTGTAGGTTTTTCAACTTCTTCCAAGTTTACTCCGCCTCTTTCTACTTCGCTTGTAGAGATGGTTGGTTGTGATGATTCTCCAACTTGAAATCCTTGTGATTAGTTTCCTTGATAAGCTTCTTAATCACACAAGAATTTCTTTTTGCAAAATATCACTTGTATGCTTATGAATACCACACTGAGAGCTGTTTACTTGCTAGACAAAATTTCGCTTTTTCAACCTTGTCAAAGTGAGATGGGACAAGGGTATTTATAGGTGAAATTTCAGATCCGTTGGAGGGAATGTGAAATTCAAACATATTGTCCAGTGTGTAATATCCAATGGGTAAGGTTTTCACCTTTTTCAGAATGTCAGTACTTTATAGCCGTTTGTCCACTTTTGTGCAAGGACAATTTGTCTTTTGTCTCACAAAAAGGTGACAATCATTAAATGCTCCTTGGGATCGTTGCATAGGACCCCATTTGACATTCAGATATACCCATTTTCAAGGCAGTAGATAAGACAACTTATCAGAGAATGTCTTTGCCTTGGTTGTGCGAGGAAATGATTGACTTTATCATTCCTCTAAATCTCCTCGAGACAATCACAGTTTGATTGCTCGGTTATAAAAGCTTGGCCCTTCCATCCTTCGGCCTGTAATGCTAGTCTTCGGTTCTTCAAGCCTTCAACACTTCGGTTCTTCAAATCTTCAACTCTTCGATTTGATTCTTCAAGGTTTCGGTGTTTGTGACTTGAATCCTTTCCATGAGAGATATTTCAATGATGGTTCGTTACTAAGGATTCGGTCAACTTATAAGACTATGATGTAAAAACAAAAGCCTATTCTAAAAGACAAAAGAAAAGTTGGGGGGGTCTCCTCGGGTGGTTGGTATCATCAAAATCAACAGCTCGGGGTTCCTAACAGTTGTAATAGAATTTCTAATACAATATATTCTTTTTTAACTTTCCTAGTCGTAATATAATTCTAGATTAAAATTACTAATCTATACTATTAATAAGAGTTAATTCCATTTTTGGTCCTAGATTTATAGGTGGTAATCCACTTTTAGTCCTTCTTTTTCAAAATATCCCTTTTTGGTCTTAGTATTATTGTGGCATGACCTTTTTTGTCCTCCGTTAACAAAATCGTTGAAATATCGTAAAATATAAGGACATTTTGATCTTTTTTATACAAAGTGGGTTGATCCGATATACTTTTATTTTTATTTTTTTTTAAAATAAATTCATAATTGAAGACTTAAATGTGCTTGTATTTTACGGAAGTTAAATGATTTTGTTAATGGAGGACCAAAAATGGTCATGCCACAATAATAATAGGACCAAAAGGGGTTGCTTTGAATAAAAATGACTAAAAGTGGATTGGCACATAAAAATCTAGGACCAAAAATGAAATTAACTCCTATTAATAAAAACAAAATCCCCAAACCGCCCTAAAATGACGTCATTTTGGGCTATCTAATTTTGGGTAGCAAGGTTAGGTCATATATTTTTTCCTAGAAAATTATTGAAAATGTTGTCTTGGTTATGCTCATCTTAAATATAGTATGTAATTAAAATTTGTAGAATAAAAATTATTAAGTAATAAATATCTAATTAACATATAAAATGAAATAATGTTTATTACTGAATGGATTCTTCGTTATTTATTTATATTATGAGTTATTCCTTGACAATTGATTAACTCGGACATTTTATAATCAGAATAATACACAAGAATCGTTGCTCCAATCAAATAAGTTGTTCGATAATGCTCTGCCGTTGTTAGAACCAGCTATTGGTGCACCAACATTTAGTTCAGCTAATCTCAGTTTAATTGTAAGCAAATTTGTTATCTCAATAGCGTACCTAACTATTTTATTTAAATAAAATGCAATTTGTAATTTTACTTCCTCGGGTATAAATAATTGCATTGATTGGTAGTGAAGCATTGTACAGTGGATTTATGGTTTACTCTCCAAGAACACCTATTAATATGCCTAGGAATGGTAATACAACTCAAATTTAAATTATTTGTAATAACCTTTACATTTTAGTATATAAAAATTTTGATTTATTTGTTGTTTTAAATTACTGATTTACTCCAATTAATGAATTAATTATTATGTACTTATTTTTTTTTGAAGGCCAACCAATAGTGGTATATTAAATCAAAGCTGCAATAGCGTCAGGAGGGATAGAATCCCAATACAAAAACTCAGTTTGAGAATAGGCCAAAGAGGCAAGAGCATGAGCACCTAGATTAGCAGCTCTAGGTACCAAGCTTATAGAACAATGAGTAAAAGACGACATAATAGCCCTTGATGCTTCAATAGAAAACGCAATATAAGAAAACAACTCGTTGTGAATCGTTGAAAGCAATTGTTGAAGGTTTGCACAATAGGTATAGAGCACCACTTGATCAAGACCTCGGTTTTTTAGCCAAGAGAGGACCTCCTTGCACACCAAGGACTCTGCCATAAGAGGTGACAGGCAGCCATGTAACGGCCCATTGAACGCCGCAACAAAACCTCCATTGTCGGAGAACAGGACTGTGCCAACAGTCGACCTCCTTGTGGCCGGCATGAACCCTGCATCGAAGAAACATCGGAATCCTAGCGTCGGAGTCGGTGCTAACAGCTGCAGTGCTGGCGGGTGGTCTTCAGGTGATAGACCAGCCGAGTGCAGCGGCTGAATGTGATGGACTTGGCGCCATGCTTGCACCGCAGCACATGTTGTTCACCAAACTGCCCTCGGTTGCGGCAGGCAATTCTTCCACACGGCCGAGTTGCGAGCTAACCAGACATGGTACAGAACCGCCACTGCAATAAGAAGGTCTTCAGCCGTGAGCAAAGTCATAATATTAGAGAACCAATCTATAAAATTATTCCCCACCAAGGTTGGTGATATAATCTCAATTGTGCATATTTTTCTAAGTATTTTAGATCAACTTTTGAGCTTAAATGGAATAAATTGCTATCTTCAATGCATATTCCTTGCTTTCTCTCTTAGATATGGTTTCACTCTTGATTTGAGTGTTTTATGGTGTTTGTTAGTGTTTTGAAACCATTTTAGATCAAATGCAAAGCAAGGGAACATTTCAAGACATGTTTGGGAGTCAAAATGGAATAAGAATGCTTACATTGAGGCCTCGTCGCGTCCAGGATCAAATTCGTCACGTTCAGAATTTCCAGTGTTCAACATTGTTGAGATGGGTCCAGGGCTCGACGCGTCGAGCCCCTGTCTCGACACGTCGAGAATTCTGCGCAGTACAGTGGCGGAAAAGCCTATTTTGCCCCTATTTTTGCTCCCACTATATAAAGCTCATTTTCCCAAAACCCTAGAGCTAAGCTGCATTTGAGGAGGCAAAAAGAGTGAGAGTAAAAGGTGTCTTCCTCTCCAAAGAGTCTAGGAGGGATCCACCACTTTTGGAGAAGATACTCACTTTCAAGGAGCTACAAAGGCTTAGGGAGGAAGAAGGAAGACTTGGAAAGCTATATTCGGGAGAATTTCCTTTTCTTTCCTTTACTTTCTTAGTCTTTGTAAACTCTTCATTACTTGTGTTTTAAATTCAATCCTAGCCATGATTGGCTAAAGTAATCTTGGGATTTTTGGGTGATAGGTGTTTATGAATCCTATTTGCCTTGTTCTTCATGTTTAATGATATGTTTATATTTGGGTTTTATAACTTATGATGAAATTGTGATTTCTATTGTGATGCTTGTGATTAAAGGCCTAAATTACTTGTATCTTGCTATAGTTGTGTCTTGATGGGAGTTAGGGCATATCCTAGAGCACTCACTCTTGCACTTGACTTTTGCACCTTGGGAGAGGGCAAATTTGTTAAGGGATTTTATCTAGGTTGCTTGTTCTTGATTAGTTCTTTATTGTGGGTTTGAATTATGGGAGTAATTCATTCCCCTTTGTGAAAGCAATCCTCCACATTTGTTAGAACCCGAATTACATATCTCACCTTAGCTTGGCATTAGGAGACTAAACACCTAAACCCGGAAATCCCATCTCTCTCTCTATTTGTTTTCATCAACTAGCTTTTATTATTCTATTTTATTACAATATTTGCAACCGTTCAAACACCATTTTCGTTAGGATTAGCTTCACATGAATACATTAGTAACTAGTGTTCGGTACGCCCTGCTTCCCTGTGGATCGATACCCCGGAATACTCCGGGTATTTGAATTGTTATGAAATATGCTACAATCAAATTGGCGCCGTTGCTAGGGAAGTGGCGTTTAAGTATTGACATTAGTGAAAGTTTTACTCTAGGAGTCTAATCCATTATTTTTTCTTTATTTTTACTTACCCATAACAAAGTTTGCTTTCTTTAGTGTGATCTTGTGTTTTAGGTACTTGTTGCATGCAAACACGGTCATCGAGGAAAGAAGGATTATTACCTTTGGACCTTGAGATTGAAAAGAGAGCAAAGTACCTTAGAAAGCAACGAAAGATGGCACAAGCTCAAGGAAATATCAATGTAAATCTTAATGGAGATGGAAATGGAAGTGGCAATGGAAATGGAAACGGTGATGGGAATGGAGTTAATCAACCCCCACCGGTGAGGAGAGCTATGTCCGATTATATTGCACCCGATTTGGAAGAACGTGATAGTATCAACATTCCGGGTGTTGAGGCCAACAATTTCGAAATCAAACTGGCGATAATCCAAATGGTTGCATCGGATCAATTCAGAGGATCACCCATGGAAGATCCAAATGCTCATATTACTAAATTCCTCCGGGTTTGTAGCACTTTTAAGATGAACGGAGTTCCTACTGAAGCAATCAAACTTCGACTGTTTCCATTTTCAGTGAGGGAGAAAGCTCACGGTTGGCTCATTTCCTTTCTGGCTAATTATTTTGATAGTTGGGATCAACTTCACCGGGAATTCTTGAAGAAGTTCTACCCAATCTCAAAGACTCAAAGGATGAGAAGAGCAATCCAAAACTTCAAGCAATTGCCGAATGAGTCCTTAGCCGAGTCGTGGGAAAGATTCAAAAATTTAAGAAGACAATGCCCACACCATGGTATACAAAGTTGGGATCTAATTATGGTGTTCTATGAGGGATTATTTGACACTTCAAGAACTTTGGTGGATGCATCTTCGGGAGGTTCATTCACAGTCTTGGAACCTATTCAAGCCGAGGAATTGTTAGAAAAAATTGCAATGAACGGTTCTACTTGGTACTCCGATAGATCTTCACAAAGATTGGGAGGAGGTATTCATGAAGTGGAGTAAATATCCGCTTTATCGGCTAAAGTGGATAATGTTGCAACAATGGTGCAAAAGCTAGCTCAAATCACTCTTCAAAACCGAAATGTGATCTATGTTTCTACTCCTTCTTCTCCCTCAAGACAAGTATTGATTTGTGATCTTTGCGGTGGAGGGCACAACTTGGGTGAATGCCTTAATGAAGACACCAATTCTCAATCTTCCGTGGAACATATTGATTTGGTGGGATACAATAGGCCACAACAATCTTTTCAACCTCAAGGAGCCTATAATCCTAATACCTCAAGGAATCATCCCAGTTTTTCTTGGAGCAACCCAATGGGGGTGGCAAATCCCCAACATTTTGGTAATAGAGGATCTCCACCGGGATTTCAAGGGCAATCAAATTATAGAGGAGCCCCACCACAACAATTTAGGCCAACTCAAGGATTTCAACCCCAAGCTCCGACTATTGAACCAAGCCCCACCTCTACCTACTTTGGAAGCTCTACCTCCACCGAATTGGGTAGTTATGATGGAAATGATGGTGAAATCTCAATTGCAAAGTGAGGAAAGATTTAGACAAGTGACGGAGAGGTTGGACCAATTGAGTGCTCATAACAAGATGCTAGAGAACCAATTAGCAAATCAAGCTTCTACTTCTAGCACCAAAGTCACTGGGAAGTTGCCCGCTTGTCCCGAGAATTCAAGAGAGCATGTCAATGCCATTGTAACAAGAAGTGGCAAGAAACTTGAAGAACCACCTCTTCCGGTTGACAAACCAATGCCAAGTAAAATCATCGATGTTGAGATTGAAGAGAAACTCGAGGAAGAAGAGGCTAACCCTCCCGTTTTGAATTCGAGCCATCAAGGTCATGAAAATGATGAAAGAGAGAAGCCCGAGAGAAAGTATGTGCCACCACTTCCATTCCCTCAAAAATTCCAAAGGCAAGCCAAAGATAGTAGATGGAAAAAATTCTTGGATATTGTTGAAAATTTGAAAGTCTCTATCCCGTTGCTTGATTTGCTCACCCAAACACCTTCTTATGGGAAGTTTTTAAGGGAGATTCTATCTAAAAAGAGAAAGTTTGGTGATCAAGAAATGATTGCAATGACACAAGAGTACTGGGCCTTAACACGTGAAGAGGGAAGGTTTCCAACAAAGCTTAGAGATCCGGGAATATTCACAATTCCATGTGTTATTGGTGGTTCCACCATCAATAGATCACTTTGTGATTTAGGAGTGAGTGTTAATGTAATGCCTTTATCTCTTTGTAAGAAGCTCAATTTGGGAGAGCCACAACCGGTCGAATTAACACTTCAATTTGCTGACCGGTCAACCAAAAATCCTATTGGAATTCTTGAGGATGTTCTCGTTCGAGTTGACAAGTATTTTGTGCCTTGTGACTTCGTGGTAATGGATATTTGAGAAGACCCCTACACTCCAATCATATTGGGGAGACCTTTCTTGGCGACAACGGGAGCAATAATTGATGCATAGAAAGGATCAATGATCTTTGATTTTGGAGAAGAGAAAGTGGCATTCAATGTTCTTGAAGATCCTAATTCTCGTGTTATTGAAAGGTGTTATAGGGCCGATGTGATGGGTAGCAAGACTCGTGATGGAGATGCTAATTTTGCACATATGGAGAAAGGCGAAAAAGGATGTCTTTTGGGACTCAAGGCTTGCGATAGGAACTTCAATGAGGCTAGTTATGGTGGTAGCCTCACGGATCAACCCAGATGAACTTTGAAAAAGGGGTCGAGCTTATGGCCTTAAACAAGCGCTTCTTGGGAGGCAACCCAAGCCTTTTAATTTCTTGCATTTTAATTTTTGTTAGTTTATTTTGCATGATAGAAATTGAATATGAATTTGGATGTTACTTGCTTTAATTTGAAATTATATGATGCTAAACGAATTTTTTTTTTGAAAATTTTTGAGCCTAAGTTTTCGTGTTGATATGATTTCGGAGTTGAATCTTTGCTTGTTGAGTGTTGTTTTCGGGTTGGGAGTTAGTTTCATGTTTTACAGTTGAAAATTTTGTGAATTTGCACTCTGAACACTTTCGACGCGTCGAGAGTTAGACTCGACGCGTCAAATGTTTGCCGTAACATTTTTTAGAATTTCTGATGCTCTCGACGCGTCGAGCTCGTGCCGAATGATTTTTACGAAAATCTTAGAGGGCTCGACGACAGTCAGCATTGACCGAGACAGCTTTTAAACCCATTTTCCCCAAATTCTTTATTTGTTCTTCTTCGCACAAGCAGCACTCCCACCCATTTTCTTCACATTCTCTTCATCATTTGCTCTCAAAACACACTCAAATTCAATACAAACTCATCCTAAGGCATCAAGGTAACATCCTTATCCATTTTCTCCATCAATTTCTCTTAGTTTTGTTCTTAATTTCATAGTTTTTGGGCATGAAACCTAACCCACGAATTTTGCCTAATTTTCGAATTTTTTGGATTGAAATGCATTGGGTTAGTGTTTCTTTGCATCTTTTTACTCATAGTGTTGCTCTTACATGTTAATATTACATTACACTTGAATTTCAAATGAAGACGATAGATTTACACTCTTTATTTGCTCATGGATTTCTATGCTCAATGCCCATAGTTTCTTTCATGATTAGTGTAGCCTTATTTTACAAATGCTCATGACTGATTGTATTTGAGGTGGTGATATGTATTGTGATGAAATGGGTTGAATAGGGACACCAATTGCACTAAGCTTCTTTGTTCAAATTCTTGCACACAAGGTGTTTGATGAAATGCTCCAATAAAGTTCTTGATATTTCTTGCATTGTTTGCTTGCATATTGCTCTATGTTTCACATTAATCAATGCTTGCAAGTATATATTGTCCTCACTTTATGATATTGTAGATAAGAAATGCCTCCAAGAGTTAGGTTCACAAACAAAAGCCAAAGAGGAGAGTCATCACAACAAACTCAAGAGCCTCATCCTCGTATTTTCCACCACCACCCGAAGACGATCATCATTAGCAGGTCAAGGGATGCCCTTCAATCCCTTTCCCCTGATTTATTTTGTTGCATTGGGACAATGCAACTCTTTAAGTGTGGGGGGAAGTGTGGTTGAATTGATTTTCCCTTTTATATTTTTATATCTTTAGCTTTTGTTTTAGTATTTAGTTTTGACTACTTTTGAATCTTCTCCTGAAAATAATTTTGAACTCTTACTCCTAGTTGTCTTACTTTATGGGTTTCTATACAGAAAAATTGTGCTTTTATGTTGAAAAATATGCTCATTAGCTTGTTAGTTTCCCCCCTTGAATTTTTTGTAAAAATGTCATGCTTTTTCTTGGATGATTCATGATCTTTTTGTTGATAAATTACTTGTCATGGCACCTAGCTGCAATTATTTTCTCTTGCCGGTTTGTGGATTTTTTGGTTGAACTTGTTGCATTCCAATGTGCCATTGATGAAATCAAAGTGAAGCATATGATTGAACTATTCTCTTGCCAATGTCCTTGTTAACCGTTTAATAATTGAAATAATTCCTAATCTAGTGGTTTGTGCTTCGCTAGTGAAAGTTTATGCGAAATTCCGGCATTGCCTCATTAGTTGGCTTTATGGAACTTGCCTCATTACTCCTCCAAAATGTAGTCTAATTGTTTGCATGTTTAGAAATGATTTAGGCCATTTTTTGTTCACCTTTAGCCTTTAAACCTACCCATATCATATGTTTTTATCCCTTGTGTCCCCTTTGAGCCTTTTTCTTTGTTTAATAAGTGCTAAGCACTTAACCCCTCTTCGTGAATTTTTTTTGTTTAACCCTCATCATCAAACCCTTAGCCATTAGCCAAATATGTTCCCTTCCACCCTAGAGAGAATTTAGCATTTATCTTTGATATTCTTAGAAGAGATCTTTATGGAGCTTATAGTTTGAAAGCAACATGTACCTTGAAATGTCTAAGGGGGGTGTATTCAATCATGATTTTTGTAGATTTTTTAAAACTTTTAAAATGATAGATTTTAATAAACTTTTATTGACTTTCATAAAGTCGTTCAAAACTTTTTAAAACTTTGTAATACTCTATAAAAGTCAATATAAAAAACTTGCATAAACTTTTATCAACTTTTTTATTTTAAAAATTCTACAAAAGTCATTAAAATTCTAAATTGAATACATCCTTACAAACTTTCATAAGCAATTCATAACAATATTAAACACTAAAAATTTATAGTTATAGAATTGTTCAAATAAAATATTTAAAAATATAATTACTTTTTCTTGAGAAATTAATATTTAAAAAAATTATAATTACTAGTTGCATAAAAAAAAAATAGTATATATAAAAATTATATTTGATATATTGCTAGGTATCAAACAAAGAGCTATTATTTGCAATAACAATATGGGACTGCTAACAACAACAATGTGCTTCTCTTTGTAGCCTCAAATTGCTAGTGCAAATAATAGTTCACTATTCATAATAGCATGTTGTTAAAAAGAAAAAAGAAAAAAGAAAAAATATATTACGAATAAACATATGAATATTATGAAACATATAGTAAAAGTTGACGGTAATAGATACAAAAAATTTACTCTGTTCATGTATTTAGGTGAAAAAGTTTAGATGTTAGGGATAAAAAGTTCATAAAAAAATCAAAATATACAAGCAACAATGAAATAAAGTTCATAAAAAAATCAAAATATACAAGCAACAATGAAATAAAGTTCATAAAAAAATCAAAATATACAAGCAACAATGAAATAAAATTAATATTATTTTGAATTTTTAGAGGAAGATTGTAAAGTTTAGGAGAGAGAAAAAAAATTGGTAGAGTTTAGGTATGTAGAAAATATAATGAAGAAAAAATAGTTTATTGAATTTAGGTATAAGGTTTATAAAGATTAAAATTTTAAATAAGGAGAAAAAATTAGAGTTTAAATAGAGAGAGAAAAAAAACCTTCAGTGTTGGTAGAAATAAAATTTTGAAATCTTGGGGTTGGGGATTGGATTTCAGCTATTTATATTTGAGAAGGAAAAGTATATAAAAGTCTACAGAAGTTCTAAAATTAAAAAGTCATTACAAATTCATAACTTTTTGAATACCACATGACTTTTAAAGATTCTTTAAAAGTTATAATTGAATACCACATGACTTTTAAAAACTCTTTCAAAATCTTGATCGAATACCGCATGACTTTTAAATACTCTCTAAAAGTTTGAATTGAATACCTCCAAACTTTTAAAGTTCATAAAAGTCTTTAAAATTCTATGAAAGTCATGATTGAATACACCCCCCTAAGTGTGGGGGTCTAGATCTTTTGTGTATAGTCGTTTACTACTTGGGTAGTTTGCTAGCATTCGAATAAAGTTTGCCTCGATATTTGAAAAAAAAAAAAAAAGAAAAAAGAAAAAAAAGTCAAAAAAGATAAAAAATCAAAAATCAAAATCAAAATCAAAATCCCAAAGTTCCTTCTTTGAAAAGTTGTTGCGTATCTCGAGAAAAATCAAAAAAGAAAAGCAATGAGGAATAAAAGTTTGAATAGTTTGAAGTTTGTAAATAGCTTTGGAAAGTTTGTATTCGACCCCCACTTCATTAGAATATTGCCTTGGTTCTTAAAGTTACATTTGGCTCCTTTGGTCATATCTTTCTCATCTCTTCTAGGATTTTATAAGGTAGATATTAAGGTAGATATTTTTGACGTTCTCTCTCTTTTGTTAATTTTTTCATACCCCTTCTTTGTTAGCCTTAACCCTTAGCCCCGTTATAAGCTAATAAAAGACCTATTTGATCTTTGCATGCAACTTTAGGTCTATACTAGGAGGAGTACGAAAGGCAAGCCTTTGGGATCTATTTCTAATGCTAAGTTTTGCATAAACCTAACTGAGTATGTGTACACACTAGATTTCTCACTATAAATAATTTGGTGCTTGGATATTGGCCTGCGAATGGATCTTGTGTGTTAATTTGAGATGATTCTTGAAGCATGTTGTCGTGTGACAAGTTGGTTTGTGGATGTTTGGTTGTGCGAGAGAGGTATGCGCGACTTGTGTGCTTGACTTGAAATTTACCCATTTGTTTGCTTGAGGACAAGCAAAGACTTAAGTGTGGGGGAGTTTGATATAATCTCAATTGTGCATATTTTTCTAAGTATTTTGGATCAACTTTTGAGCTTAAATGGATTAAATTGCTATCTTCAATGCATATTCCTTGCTTTCTCTCTTAGATATGGTTTCACTCTTGATTTGAGTGTTTTATGGTGTTTGTTAGTGTTTTGAAACCATTTTAGATCAAATGCAAAGCAAGGGAACATTTCAAGACATATTTGGGAGTCAAAATGGAAGAAGAATGCTTACATTGAGGCCTCATCGCGTCCAGGATCAAATTCGTCACGTTCAGAATTTCCAGTGTGCAACATTGTTGAGATGGGTCCAGGGCTCGACGCGTCGAGAAATTGCCGTAGCAATTTCGGAAAAAAAAGATCAAGGCTCGATGCGTCGAGCCCCTGTCTCGACGCGTCGAGAATTCTGCGCAGTACAGTGGCGGAAAAGCCTATTTTGCCCCTATTTTTGCTCCCACTATATAAAGCTCATTTTCCCAAAACCCTAGAGCTAAGCTGCATTTGAGGAGGCAAAAAGAGTGAGAGTAAAAGGTGTCTTCCTCTCCAAAGAGTCTAGGAGGGATCCACCACTTTTGGAGAAGATACTCACTTTCAAGGAGCTACAAAGGCTTAGGGAGGAAGAAGGAAGACTTGGAAAGCTATATTCGGGAGAATTTCTTTTCCTTTCCTTTACTTTCTTAGTCTTTGTAAACTCTTCATTACTTGTGTTTTAAATTCAATCCTAGCCATGATTGGCTAAAGTAATCTTGGGATTTTTGGGTGATAGGTGTTTATGAATCCTATTTGCCTTGTTCTTCATGTTTAATGATATGTTTATATTTGGGTTTTATAACTTATGATGAAATTGTGATTTCTATTGTGATGCTTGTGATTAAAGGCCTAAATTACTTGTATCTTGCTATAGTTGTGTCTTGATGGGAGTTAGGGCATATCCTAGAGCACTCACTCTTGCACTTGACTTTTGCACCTTGGAAGAGGGCAAATTTGTTAAGGGATTTTGTCTAGGTTGCTTGTTCTTGATTAGTTCTTTATTGTGGGTTTGAATTATGGGAGTAATTCCTTCCCCTTTGTGAAAGCAATCCTCCACATTTGTTAGAACCCGAATTATATATCTCACCTTAGCTTGGCATTAGGAGACTAAACACCTAAACCCAGAAATCCCATCTCTCTCTCTCTCTATTTGTTTTCATCAACCGGCTTTTATTATTCTATTTTATTACAATATTTGCAACCGTTTAAACACCATTTTCGTTAGGATTAGCTTCACATGAATACATTAGTAACTAGTGTTTGGTACGCCCCGCTTCCCTGTGGATCGATACCCCGGAATACTCAGGGTATTTGAATTGTTATGAAATATGCTACAATCAGTTGGTATGGAAAAAGTAGCCTCATGCCAAACTAATTTTGAGAAATCACACAAAACAAGGGAGTGCATTATGTTCTCATGAATTAGACCATACATTGGGCATGATGGATGAACATCTACCCTCTTTAAAATCATATTTGTAGTGGTGGGAAGAACATCCGTGAGAGCTCTCCAAAGAAAAGCCTTCCATTTGGGAGGCGATTTAATCTTCCAGAGAGGTAACCATTTATCAAAAGCCCAGGGTCATTGGCAAACTCGCCACAAATGCATCTATAACCCTGTTTAGCAGTATAACAACCCCGTGGGTCTCCATGCCAATACCAAGAGTCTTCATGGTCAAGGCTGATAGGGATGCTCAGAATGCGTTCCACATCAATTGGTAGAAAAATATCCTGCAGTATGGCCTGATCCAACAAATTAGTAGCTGGGTCAATAAGACTAGAAACCAAGGAACCATCGAATCCCTGGGGCATTTTAGTCTGAACCAAAAGATCAGGATCATCAGGAAGCCATGGGTGCCCCCAAATTAAGGTTGATATACCATTCCCTATCCTTCTTCGTATACCAGAACATACCAACTCATGGGCCGCCATAATACTTCGCCAGCAGAAACTGGGACAACTACCTGTAGAAGCATCAACAAATGAAGACTGAGGGTAGTACCTGGCTTTATAAATTCTAGCCACCAGAGATTGGGGTTTAGTCAAAAAATGCCAGGCCTGTTTGCCCAACATTGCCAGATTAAAAGCTCTCAAATCCTTGAAACCCAAACCTCCATACTTCTTAGGATAGCATAACCAATCCCAAGCTTTTCAATGAATGCGCCTTTCGCCACCTGAACCCCACCAATACCGATTCATAACTCTCTTTATAGACAAGCAAACCGAGTGAGGGAGGAGGAAGACACTCATAGAAAAGGTTGGCATAGATTGTGCCACACTTTTCAACAACACTTCCTTTCCAACCTGTGATATTAACTTCTTACTCCAGGAGCCTACACTCTGATTTATTTTATCCTCAACATACGAAAAAACTGCCTTCTTATTTCGTCCAACAAATGCTGGCAAGCCCAGATATTTCCCGAAATTGGGAGCTTGAGCCACTCCAAGCACAGACACAACTCCCTCCCTATCATCTCTACTCGTGTTCCTGCTGAAGCACACACTCGACTTATTAAAATTGACAGCTTTCCTTGACATAGCCTCATATTCACTTAGGCACTATTTAATAGCGCCTGCCTCGTGCACATTAGCCTTAAAGAACAAAAGGCTATCATCTGCAAAGAACAAATGTGAAACAGGCGGAGCACCCCTCGCAACTCTGCAACCATGAAACAAACCTCGTCGTTCAGCCTGCTGTAACAATAGCTAGAGGCCTTCTGCACAAATAATGAACAAATATGGGGAAAGTGGATCTCCCTGTCTAATAACCCGTGTCAAGGTGACTTGACCTATATCCTCACCATTCACCAGAAAATTGTAAGAAACTGTGGTGACACATAGCATTATCAAGTTTACCCACTCAGTTGCAAAACCCAGAGCTAACAACATCCCACAGAGGAAATGCCACTCCATACGATCATAAGCCTTGGCCATGTCAAGCTTTAAGGCACCCCAGCCCACTACCCCAGTCTGCTTTCTATTCAAAAAATGCCCAACCTCTACTGCAATTAAGATATTATCCCTAATAAGTCTGTCAGGAATGAAAGCACTTTGTGATTCGGATATGATATCCCCCAGCAAAGGCTTCATCTTATTCGCAATCATTTTAGCCATAATCTTATACACTACATTACACAGGGCAATAGGCCAGAGATCAGACACCCTCTCCGGATGGCTTTTCTTAGGAATCAAAACAACATTAGTATCATTCAAACCACTTGGAAAGGAACAATCAGTCAAACAGCTAATCACAAAGGATGAAACATCTCCACCAACTATCTCCCAAAAATGCTGAAAGAACCCCGGATTCATTCCATCTGGGCTCGGAGCCTTATCAGGAAACATAGAGAATAGGGCAACCTTAACTTCCTCCGCCTCGAAAGGCCTTAGGAGGGCCTCATTCTGATTAAGGGATACACGGGGGGGGAGGGGGGGAATAGATGCAGTAAACAAATCCACAGGGTCTAAGTTATTAGAAGAAAAGATATCTTCAAAATAACTTAACACAATCGATTTTAAACCATCATCCTCCACCCACTCATCAGACTCATTTTTTAATTTAGACAATGTATTCTTCTTTTTACGAGCAGAAGCATACCTGTGAAAAAACTTCGTATTGGCGTCGGCTCCTCTCAACCAATATTGTTTTGCCCTCTGTTTCCAAAAAGCATCCTCTTGAGCCTCCAAACGACAAAGCTCGGTCTCAATACGATGAAATTCCGCAAGAGAGGTGGGATCTCTGAGATCCCTCAGGTGCAACTGCTCCTTCCGTAGGCTCTTTATCTGTTCACCAAAACGGTGAAAACGGTTTCCTCCCCATTTGGACAGCTTGTCACCGCAATGACGAAGGCAACTTAGCAATCCGCCATTCCTGGCCTCTTGTCAAGCATCCTCCACCTGTTCCCTGCACCCCTCATCCAGAAGCCAAGCCATTTCGAACCTAAAACCCCGCCTCGGCCCTCTACGTCTCACCCGATCGGTCTGAACACTCAAAAAGAGAGCGAAGTGGTCAGACGATCTAGTCAGAAGATTAGTCACACATGCATCTGGGAGGCAGCTACACCACTCGTCCCCTACAAGCACCTTATCAAGCCTCTCCTCCATCCAATCCACAGTTCCTTTGCCACATTCCCAAGTAAAACGATAGCCGTGCATGGGTAACTGAGACAACCGACAATCATCAACAGCTTCCCCGAACCCCCGTAAGAGAGCATCAGGGTGCGGGTTGCCACCACGCTTCTCATGCTGGAATAGGCGATCATTGAAATCACCAAGAACCACCCAAGGGAGAGCGGACCTAGTAGCTAAGGACCTTAACAAGTCCCAGGATTCACTCCTCCAGTTCCGCTCCGGGAAACCATAAAAGCCAGTCATATGCCAAACGCCACCCCTGTAAGATTCACCTCCACATCAACATGATTTCTTGAGAAACTTATAAGCCTGGTTGTATTGTATTTCCTCCAAAATAACGCTAAACCTCCACTCAGACCAACCCCCTCCACATAAAACAAGCCTTCAAAACCAAGTTTTATATGCAATCGCTCAGCATGGATCCTCCTCACCTTGGTTTCCATGAGGAAGACAAAACCAGGCTTCTTACTAGACACAAGGTCTACTACCTCACGAACTGTGCGTGGATTGCCTAAGCCACAACAGTTCCAACTCAACGTACTCATGATGATGGGCGGGCCTGGGAACCAGTACCCACCTGCTGCAAGTTTTTTGGAACATCAACCATGGTCACATCACCACTCACGCCTCCAAGCCTCCTACCACCGCCATTAGAGCCCTCCCGTCGCCGCTTCGTGACCGCAACCACAACCGGTTCCGCCTCCCGAGCACGACCAAGGTCCACCAGATCCGTAGTTGCCTCTAGCGTACTGTCCAGAGGGTTCGGACCCTCCGCCGGCACCAGCCAACGCTCTCCGACCGGACGTGGCCCCCTGCTGCCACCCGCCTGCAATGTAGCATCATACAGATAAAGGTCGACCGGTATCATTGCCTCCCTAGCCTTGAGACAGAACTTGTGCGAGTGCCCCAGAAGTTGTGCAAACGCTCGTACTTGAACATAACCCAGCAAGTCGACTTGTCACGTTTCATCAACCTCATACGCCGCTTTATCGGCTTGTCCACCGGTAGGGAAACCCAAATGCGGTAGAAGGTTTTCCAGGGGGCCCCAGCATAGCGTTCGTCCATCTTAACAAAAGTGCCGAGGTGATTGCCGATCTGCTCCAACACCACCGCTGTCATGTACCCCATGGGCAAGTCATGTAATTGAACCCACATATCCAGGGAGTCCAACACCACTGATAAGCACCAAGAATAGCTCATTTCAGGGGTCATTTAAGGGCTATAATTGTATGGTTTAGTACCCCTTTCATAAGAATATCATGCGTTAAGACTCGAATGTGATCAAAACCGCTAACAAGAGCTTGGAAGATGCTTTTTAGCTATTTTACAGCCAAATGGAGGACCTAAGGCCAAAACGGAGCAGAAAATGGAGAAACCATGAAGCAGGAGCCTCCCACGAAGCCTCACAAGCGTGTGGAGGGGCGTGGAAACATTCCAGAGAGCCCCCACGACCTCCACCACGCGTGTGGAAGATCGCGGAAAATATTTCTTCCGGGCTCGACACGTCGAGAGCCCTGTATCAGCCCTAAAATATGCTGCGCGGAAATTGTCTATCTTGCCCCTATTTTGTTCCCCCTATATAAGGCTCCTTATTTCAGACCTTTGGAGGAGGAGGAGGCACCCCATAATTTAGATCTTAGTTTTCTTTTCCAAATTCTTCCCCTTTGGGGAGGAATTCCAATACTCCTCCTTAGATTAGAGTAGATTAGGATGAAGATGATGATGTAGATTTAAAGCTTCCTTTAGGTAACTTTCTTCTTTTAATATAAAGTTTGAATCTTTACTTTCTTGCTTTGTTTATATTGCTTCTATTTAATGTTTATTATGTTAGAGTAGATTTGTTTGGGTGTGTGTGCCCTTGTTGATCTGTGGATTGATGTTTATAATTTGATATTATGATCTTGGTGTTGTGGGAGTATGATTGATGTTTTGTATGGATGATGTTGTTCAATCTTTGCTTCTATTTCCGGCCGGGATAGTTAGTAAACCGAGTGGAAGTGAGAGTGTGCGCGATAGCGGCCTCTCACGAGCCCAACTCATCTATATCTCCGCTCTTAATCCGAAAGGATGAGATCCGAGAGGAGTGGTAGGAAAGGTGTTCGATAAAATGCCTCAACCGAATGAGGATTGAGAGTTTGAGTGTGACGCCACTCGATACAAAGACCGTGACTCCCTAGATCAATCACGAAACCCAATTCCAAGCTACCTACGATAATCAATCCTTTGGCTTAACTTTGGCATGCACCCCTTCCTTTTATCTTTTGTATTTCCCATCTTATTTTACCTTTAAAACCTTTACCCAACCAACCATGAACAAAACCTTCCCCTTTGATTCTTGTAACTCTTACCTTTCAACTTCCTAAATGCCACACATATTCGGTTCCCATTTGTCATCCTTGAGAGACACGACACTTGGGGAATCTTCCTCGTTTTATCACTTCCACCCTTCACCTTCACCTCCCACTAAATTACATCCCGTCAACCACCGATGCCGGATGCGCACCGTCACAAACTTGCCGGCACACAAGCGAAACATTTTCGAATGACCATGGCCCCTCATGTAAAACATGCAGCATATCAGACTCGTGGTAGAACACAAATAGGAAAAGCCCTGGCTGCACCTCGGAAACCTATACACCCTTAACTGGCTGCCAAACTGAGGTCATAACCTGACGCATGTACTCGAGTTTGACAAGCTTAGTCGTTAGGAACTGGCCGACCACCGCCCACGTCCGCCCCTCCACCACCGCCGTGACACCCCAACTTTTCACAAGCTGAGATAGCTAAAACTTTAAACATAAAAGTTGCATATCTCAACAACTACTCATACTATAGCGGAAGCGATTTAAAACTTATCGTGTGTCATGCCATATCTAGGTAAAACACAGCCTAGATGCACAGGCTATCCAAAAACAAAACATAAAATTCTCAAAACATAACAGTAACAAAACTAGTCAAGATACATGATCCAAAACAAAGGCACGCAGGCCCGAAAAACGTGTAGAAAATCATTAGCAAAAGAATGCTAAGCAACCACCACTCACACTTGTGAGAACATACATAATATAATAAGCTTGTAAATAGGTTTACACACCCGTATAGAATATACACACCAACAAACTGTTCTTTAGTTAAAACGGAGACTCAACAACAACAAGCTGAATAAGCCATAAACCAAGGACTCTCCAAGTAAAACCAATATCCAATATGAATGTACAAGGCAACAAGTCTATAACGGAATACCAACTGAATCATAACCTCAACAGATTACTCACAAAGAAACCACCAAACCACAATATATCAAGGAATAACGGATAACAACTGAGATACAACTCAATTAAAGAACCATAAGGAACCAAACAAACATCATACCAAAGATAAGCACCAAACCATACCCTCCAACCACAATACCATCCCTCATACCAACCACCAAACCAAAGTTAGTACACAGAGGCATAAAGCCCAACCACAGAGGCAAATGATGCCCATTACCATAGAAGCGAAAGCCCAAACCACAGAGGCAAATGATGCCCATTACCACAGAGGCAAATGATGCCCATTACCACAGAGGCAAAAGCCCACAATTAGTTACACAGAGGCAAATGTTGCCCACAGTTAGCTCACCCTCAACAATCCAAAAGATACTCAGAGATTCACAACTCCACATCCAACCTCAGACTCAATCCCCAAAGATTATCCACCAACAGTGTTCACCTCAGATCACGAACACAACATATACTCAAAAAATATAACCAAGGATTCAACCAACCAATAGATCAAGATAATGAATCAAAAGACATGAATAAATACTCAAGAACCAAGGTGAAATACTCAGCAAAATATCCAAACAAGTTCCAGAATCAAAGATGAATCAACAAGACCAACAGATCACAAAACAAGCTACTGGAACCAAAATGCCAATTGAACTAGCGGAACTGCCCATTCCGCCACGCTCCTCCGTAAGAAGGAGGCAGAACTCTCCGGCGGAACACCTCCCTCCGCCAAAACTCACCGGCACGCACTTGCGGAAGACCCCAACGGGACACATTGTACTATTAGGATGCACCGCAAGAGCACCCTCAACGCACAACTCCCAGACTCGAATCAGAATGCAATATATTCATTCCAGAATGCAAGAATATGATCAGATTGTCTAGATTACCCATTTTAGAAGCCAAATAAACATGGAATCCATAACAATAAATGCTCATACTCATCAAGATGCAAAGGATCAAGAACACAAGTTCATTAACCCATTAAAATAGATCACGGATCATCAAAAACAAAGGCTAAACCAAGAAATTTCCACAGGATTCCAAAACATCAAGTATTATACATAGATGAAGAGTGTAAAATAGGTTTTAGTGAGACATGATGGTTACCTCTTGTAGCACAACTTCAAACCAAGCAAACACCTTCCTCTTCACAAGCCACTCCCACTTACTTGATCATCTTTTCCCAAAGAAAAATCCCAAAAGAACACCATAAGAACTTATAAAAAGATCATGAAAATGAGATGATACAAGGCATATTCCTAAAGAAAAACACTTACCCAAGCCCTAGAAATCCTAAAGGAGCAATCTTTGTCTTGAATCTTGAAGGATAGAAGATAGTGTATATTGTAGGGTTCTTAGGAAATGATAGGGTAGGAAGAGTTATTTCGCAAGAGAATGAAAAGGGTAGGAATAGTTAACACAAACTCTTTTATATGGATAGGAAGATCATTACATACATAGTGTATATATTATATTAGGGTAACTAGAAAAAATAATGGGCTTTTATAAAGAATGGGTCTTGCATTATTCAATATAATACTAGCAAGTATGAAATTGGTCCTTCAAAAAATAAATTGGGCCATTACAATATATTTTTACTTATAAGAAATATAAGGATCCAATTTAAAGAAATCCCTTATAGGAATTAAACCAAGAATTGGGCCTTAGAATAATTAATTAATTCCGGAATAAGAAATATATATATATATATATATATATATATATATATATATATATATATATATATATCAATTGGAAGAACAAAGCCTAATTAAATCAAATAAATTACACGGTAGAAATAATTACCAGTCTCAAGGCTTGAACAAAAATACAGGGTATTACACTCTACCCCCCTTAAAAGAAGCTTCGTCCCTGAAGCTCAAAGCTCACAGGAACTAGAACGGAACGGTTTAAAGAAATAAAGGATCGATCGAAGGTTAACAAAAGGATTGCTCAACCAAACTTAAACTTAAGAACATAATATATTTCTAACTCCTAAACTTCTAACTTACCCAACCCATGCACATCATGCAAAAACTAAGCTAACTACTTACCTAGGTCAAATAAAGGATTTATAACAAGGATCTAACACATGTCCTAAACACTAGCTAACCTGGATGGCCTCCTCGTGACGAACTGCCTGGAGCCTAGAAAGGATCGGGATATAGGTACTTAGGTGGAACCTCGATGCCCAGCTTTGCCTCTATGAAGCCCAAGCGCTGAAAACCACGCTCCACCCTCAGATCCAGCGATGTGAACCTAGCCTCCACCATCCGATGCATCTCCTACAACTTGAGAAGGACATGATCAACTGGCTGCTCCGGAACCATAGGGTCGTGCTGCGCCTTCCTTCGATGCTACCGATCGATCTCATCCTCAGACTCCTCTTCCTCAGACTCCTCCTCAGAATCGTCATCCTCCTCGTCGTCGCCCGCCTACTCGGCCTCCTAGGGTACGATCAAACCTCACAACCTCTTGTGGAGAATGTGGAAGCGATCTATGAGCTCTCTACTCTGATCCGCTGGCATCCTGCTCAACTCGTGGGCTGTGACGTACTCATTCCCGTCCACCTGGAACAAACCACAGTACTGTAGACTCGGCGCATTGAAAACACTATGAACTGGCTGCCTAGCGAGCTCCCCTGTCACATTCACCCTCTTCTTCTAAAAGATCCAACTCAAAATCATCCCATAAGGTCGATTGCAACGTTTGGCCATCTTGCAGAACTCCATGTGAGAAATCATCAAGCTGGGCAAGTCAAACTTAACCCGATGCTTCAAAAAGTACGTAAAGGTACACTCTAACCCAGCCACCTCCTTACTGTTGTTCCTATTTGGCAACAAACTTTCTCTTACAAGCAAAGTCAAGATCCTCTACTCTCCCGTCAAATCATGCTTAATGGGCCTGGCATCCAATGTGATGCCCTCTTCTCGCCCCAACATATACTGCAGATAATTCCGGAAACCTACCTCCGAAGTCTCAATCCAATAGTGACGGTCATATTGACTCACACCCCCTAATGGTAACCCGAGTAGTCTAGCAAGCTTAGGAAGGTCAAAGGAAATTCTCACACCCTTCACAATCGTAATGAGAACGGGTACCTGATTAACCCTCTTAACCCTCATGTTCTGATAAAATTCATGGACCAAATTGGGGTAGACTACGTTCTCAATCAGCAAAAATTGCTCCAATAATCCTTGAAAATTCAACATATCCACAAGCTCAGGCGAGAAATGTAACGGGTCAAGAGCCTTACCATCAATAATGGAGTATTGAATATTTCCCTAACCTTCACCTTCACCAGCTTGATTTCTTCTTGGCATTTTGAAGCTGTTATCCAATGGGCTACTTCATTCAGTGGGAATGAACAAGAAGCAGAGTAGCAATGCACTGGGTGTGTTTTCGGCTAGGGACGATGGAAACTTGGCTGCTTCGTTGACGGAGAAGATCCACGGAGGTCACTGGACTGCTGCTTCGTTGCTACGGGGGAAGAAGACTGAACAAAATGAGCCGATAGATCAAAGGTAGGGTTTTAATCTGGGTGGAGAAAGGAAAATACGCATATGCCCTTTGGCCTTGCGGAACACTTCAACGGAAGACCACGCACAACTAGCTTGTTCTTCTCCTTTTGCGGAACTCGCTCACGGAGCACTCCTGTCCGTTGCCCTCTTCCGCACGCACACACGGAGTACACCCGCGGAGTAACCTGCTCTGCTCCCTTCATCCGCACCGCTACGCTTACCCGGAACAAAATAAAAATTTGATCTTGCAACTTAGGACTAACGATTAAGCGTGGCTAGATGGTCCGGTCACTTTGCCACTTACCCTTTGGCACGAGTTTGAGCCCTGATGCGAACATTGGTTTTGCATACGCGTTAAATGGTCCTCTTTGCTTCTATCTTTTTTTTTTTAACTTGACTTCACGAGCTTCTTGGTTTCGTAACACGAGACCGAATTCTCAAACTTATCACTTAAACGCTACTTAAACTTCTACGCTGAGCGTAAGGTCACTTAAAGGTTCAACTAACTATATGCACCCTAGAAATATCCCCAAAGAGCACCTACATGCCATGTAATTAGAGATTAAGCTCGAGGGTTACCTTCATTAAGCCCGCTAGCCTCCGCTTGGGTTCGGCCCATCACAAAGATCTTCTTTTGCTGCGGCCCAGCCTGCAGCCCACGGCCTCCACTCGGCTTGCTTCCACCATTGCCCTCGGTTTCCTTGGAAGATCGGGTCACTGTCTGCGCTCCCGGGGTTGCACCCGGTCTAGAATGGGACGATCCTCCTTTCCTGGATGTGCACTCAAAAGCTCTATGTCCCCTAAGCCCGCAACTGTAGCACTCCACCAGATGTCCCTCGCAATCTCTCCCGGGATGGTCCCTCCCACATCTCCTGCAGTGGAAGTGCCGCTCTTTATCCCCGCCAATTCTAGGTCCCTGCCCCAACCCAAGGCGAGCTAGGCCTCCACTACTAGCACTTCCCCTTTGAAAACCTCCCCCCGAACTGGAGCCACCTGGCCTAGGCTTTTTAGAGTCCGAGGCAACACCCTCTTTGGGTCTCTTAGCACGGTCCTGCACTCCCCGCCTCATAGCCAACACCCGGTAGTGGTCTGCCGCACTGCTGTAAGCCTCACTCAGCGTACGGAACTTGAATACAACCAAGGCCATGCGGGTATCCCAATTCAGCCCGGCCACGAACCTCTCAATCTTGCTCTCCTCTGTCGGGACCAACACAGGGGCAAAACGAGCCAACTCCAGGAAACGCTTGTGATACTCCTGCACCGATCGAGGACCTTGCTTGAGGTGTAGGAACTTATCTTGCACAGCTGCCTTCACGTGCGTGGGGTAGAAGCGAGCGCGCATCTTGTCCTTGAAGGTCTCCCAACAGAAGTCCGGTTCCTGCCTCATCACCGGGCCTTCGTGGACCCACCAGAGATTAGCCTCCTGCTGCAGGTAAAAGCTAGTCATCTCGACACGCCGGCCCTGTGGACATTCCACCACTTCTAGAATCTTGTCAAAGGCGTATCCACTCCTCAAGGATCACGGGATCCTCCTGCTGTAATACCCCAATTTCCAAGACCAAATTTTCCTTAAATTTTTTTTTCAATTTAAAATTCACTATTATCATTACGGATTCATTAACTAACAAAAATGGAAATGGGTGTTATCGCCACGCTCAGGTATTTCTCTATACCCAAACGCTAAGGCTAAGGTTTACAACTTACAAAGATATCTCTAGACTAATACTAGTACAACAAATCAAATACACCCGTCTAAAAACAACTTCTAAATTTTCTATAAAAATGAAACTTTAACCAACTATCTAGGAAGTGGCGAATCGCTCTCATAATCCATGCTCATGCAGATGCACCTGAAATATACTCAAAGAGTATCCAAAGTTAGCGAGTAAGATTTAATTCACCTCCTAAAATAACTATTTACACATAGCACATAGAAGCACAACTCGCAGATAATAATATGTATAAATGTTTATATTGAACATATAGATGCAAATAACCAATACAATATTCTAAGTACTCACAGTTCTCCAAAAATATTCAAGACTTCCAAAACCCATAATTTCTCAAAAATACTCATAATTCATAATTTCCAAATCAGTATTTCCCACAATAGAAATTTTACGAACATTTCAAAAGTAATATATCTTTCAAAATCATTTGTTAATATATACATTTACATACACATGGAGGAACACCAATCTCAACACTATGGGCAGGGTCTTGTTTCATCAAGCCCTAGTGAACAATAATCTCTCTATTGAACACTACACAAAATCTCATTCAATCTCAAATAATGGGCAGGGTCTTGTTTCATCAAGCCCTAGTGAACAATAATCTCTCTATTGAACACTACAGAAAATCCCATTCAATCTCAAATAATGGGCAGGGTCTTAATTAATAAGCCCTAGTGAACAGCAATTACTCAACTGAACACTATACAAAGATCACATTTAAGTGGAACAGAACTAATACCTTAAGTGTGCACACCCCCAATGGGTTTCCAAGTCCAATGGGTAGTAACTAGTCCTAGTAGTCATGATACGTTTCTAATGACTACTACTCAACAGGGTAAATACCCTAGTGGTAGACTCAGCTAACCACTCCTCAGAATAACAGAATCAAAATTCGTATAGAGACAGGATACGTTTCTACTGCTCGTTACACAACCAACTGGGTCTTAACTCAAGTATCCAGAATTTCACAACAGAATACTACACAAACCTTAAAATTCATTAAAGGCATCACAACCCAACAAAACATTTTATCCTTCATCTTTATAAAAATATTAATAACAATATTTCTCATATGCCACTCCAAGATGGTAGATTTTCAAAATTCAATCACAAACTTTGTAGCCAACTAAAACATAGACTACTAATAACATCCACTTGAATTTCATATACAAATGTATGCATTTTCTCAAAATATTCATATGTCTCCCATTAACATAACATTCCAACCTCTGTAACCAACACATATGCATATAATCTCAAGTAAACAACTTCTCCATGGCTCAAATAATCAACAAGACACAAGAAACAGAAACTGACAGAAATTTCAGAAATTATGCAATTGATTGTAGAATTTTATGAGGAAAACTGGTAGCATATTTTAATACAAAATTTTCTAGATAATAAGTACATCAAGTCTAGATTATACACAAAAATTTTCAGGTCAATCCAAGGTCTAGAAGTATTTTTTTCAAAATTTTTCCAAACACTGCGCTGCACAGAAATTTAACTGACAGCACACTGCCACAACTTTACGGAATTTTTATGGAAATAATGAAGAATATCTATAACAAAATAATTTTATATACAACAAATATAATAAGTCTAGGTTCTCTAAAAAAATTTCAGGCCAATCAGAGTTCAAAAAGTATTTTTCACAAATTTTGATTTCAAACTGCGCCAGTCAGAATTTTCTCAAATTAAACAATGGCTACAATGAATAGAACCCTTATTTATTAATACCATAAAATCACCATATAATTATATATCACACAAAATATATTTATACACAATTCACAATAGAAACTTAGGAAAAATAATATTTTTATTGAGAAAAGAAATAATTTTGGTGATACTTACTCTAGAGCCAAAACTCCACTGCCAAAACTCCACTGCTCCCACTCCACCCTGCGAAGAAGGGTGGGTGCTGCCCCGCCACCCTCCGAACGAGGTCCGGCTGCCCGCGTTGGTTGTTCTGAACCATCGCGTTTCCTAAGAGCTGCGAGATCTGCATCAGCTGCTGAAGATTCTGCATCAGCTGCTCACCAAACGGCATGTCTGGGACATCCTCACGTCTCCTAGGCGGCACCATGATCGCTAACTGGGTCTTGCTCATCTTGTAAGGATTTATATTCACTTTCCCTTTCCCTAGTTATTCTAGCTTGGTGCTCCTTTTTATTTTTGACATGTGTGCACATTGGTGTATGTTTATGTGCAACATTATTTTCTTATGTGTGCAGGTAGGTTTTCCCCTTTTCCCTCCTCGCAAATTTGGGACAGTGTCTGATTTAACATTGTGATTTATGCCTCAGTTGTTCTTTCATATTATTCAAAGCAGTCATTTCTATATCTTGTGTGTTGACTTTGTAACTAAGGAGCTAGCTTAAGGTTATTCATAATTCTGCTTCGGTGCCTTCAACTATGTTGAATATAGCAACACCCTTGAGAATTTGGTACGTATTGTTACGATATTGATTGTAGTTTGTTTTACGGTTTCATCTTTTGGCAGTGTTCTTTGTTTGTTTTCTATAGAAATTGTTGTTATGCGATTATTTCCAGTCTGTTGGTGAGGGTCTCAAGTTTGCGGTGTGTCTTAATTTGGAGACCAAAAGGATGCAAATGAAGTGGCGCGACACCAAGAACAAGGTGGATTCTGGAGTGTATCTTATGCAGCACATGGAAAGTTATGGGGGGGAAGGTGTAGGGAGATGGGATTGTAGTCTAGTTAGGGACGATATATCTGAGCTTGAACGCTTACGTTTATGTTGCATGAAGGAAATTTGCATAGTTGATATAAATGCACATCATATGAGCAATGTAGCCCGTGCACTACGCTTCCTTTCAATTCCTTTGTCTACCACCAAGGATTGATTAAGATTATTGGTTTTATGTAATGTTTTGACTTCACAGTATTTTATCATGGCATTCGCCTAATTTTTTATCAATGCTACATTATTTTGGACTCATTGTTTTATCATAATTTTTGCTGTGCAATGGGTTTTATAGGTATACTAGTGTGAAGTGATTTTAGTAGTTTGGTGTTTTTTTTATGTGTGTTCACGAACATTGTCATTCTTTTGGGGACGTGTGTTATGTGCCCGTGAACTCGACCTTGTGTGCATTCTTGGTTATGTTGTATGTCATTTGCTCGCGGTTGCTTTGGTGTGCCCAAATAACATTACCTCTGTTCATTTGTGATCTCAGTTGTGTGCACTTGGTCTTTTTGCTATAAAATTTAAGAGATTTCAGGTCATTGGTGTTTTCTTTTTAGGTAATTTTATTGTGTGCCCGTCTACTCGATATTGTGTGCCTTGTGGGGTATGGTGTGGGCCTTTTAACCTGCGCATGTGTGCCACGTTACTGGTTTGCATTTACAATCTGTACTCCGTTTGTAAGTCATGAAAACATTTTTAAAAGCATTGAAATATTGTTATTTATTCATGTCTAAATGTAATTGAATTTCAAAATCGCATTGTTTTTTTTTATGTAAAATTACATTGTTTGCAAACTTTGCTGCACATTCCCATTGGTGTTCTCTCGTTGTTTTTTTCTATTTTTTTTCAGTGGGCAGTTACAGCTGTCGTGGCGGGCTGGTTGGTCACGCGTGTGGCACATGCGACTGTCTTTTGCTTTCTATTTTGCTATTTTTTTGCGTGCAATCTTTAACTGTTTTCCACTTCCTTTGTTCTTTGATATTTGTGATGGTTTGACTATTATGCTGCTCGTTGTTTGTGTGTCATATAATGTCTCTAGTAACTCATTATTGCTACTTTTATCATGTCTCCCCTCTACTCTTCAATATTTTACCTTTGTGATCTTGTATCAAGTTTAACATTTCCTACATTTCTGTTGTGTTCCCATTTGATAGTGCCATGTAAGTAAAAAACTCATTCCATAGTTTTGCTGCTAGTGTGTTATCCTTTGCTTCTTTATTCTTTGCTGCACTTGCATCGTCGCATTTGTCATTCAATTTGTGTGCACATGTTTTCCTTGTCCACCTTGTTACTATGGACTTTGGCAGTATCATTTCTGCGTCCTCGTCCTTTAGAACTACAAAAACATGGCTACATAATATTCTCACCCTGTTGTATTTCCCACATAAACATTTCACTATCCCATTCTCTTTATCATATTATACTATGAAGCTCTTTTATTTTCCCTCTTGGATTGTATACAAAATGTTATCTGTCCTTGGTATTTTCTTGTGATTCCGCAGGAAAATCACCCTTCGTATATTTCTGTTTGGACGTCGTAGAATACTGTAATTGTGTACACAGAAGCTGCATGTTTTTCAATGCGTAGAGGTGTCTTCATAGTAGGGAATGATGTTTCGCACTCTATAACTAATCGTGCATGTTTGTGTCGTTGCATATCTATAGTAGTGCTTTAAAACTAGGTGAAAAACTCTAAAAACGTACTGTGCTTGTTGATACATTTTCCAAATAATCCATTCTGCCTTGGATCGTGATGTTGTCCACACTAAGCCGCCCCCATAAACACTTCATTGAAGTATACCTCTATCCAATTTGACCTTCCTTCATACAATTGTGTGAACTATCGGTGGTCTCAAAATCCGTACTCCATCATTACTGCTTTCCACTTCTCTTCAAACTCTTCATGTCCCAAGGTTTCATTCCACACCGCTGCATTTAATGCCTTTCGAAAGGTTTCGTTTTTCGCTAATTTTCCACCAATATTCTCACTCACTTTTGACATAATGTGCCACATACAGAAACGACGCCTTGATTCCACGAACACTTTGGGAATTGCTTCCTTCATTGTTGGGTCTTGGTCTGTTATGTACAAGATGGTGTGTGCCCCATACAATGTTTGAATGCATCAAGTAGCCAAATGTACGATGTCATCTTCCTTCGATATTAGCCCTGCCCTAAAAATCACGCACTTCTTGTGATTGTCAATCCCAGTAAATGGCACAAAGACCAGTTTGTACCTGCACACATTTACACAGTTACTATTTGGACGGCTCATATTTAGTCTATCCAGATTGTGCAGTGCACACATGTGTATTCAATTGTGCACACCATTAAATATGTTATGGCACACAATTAGTTCATATAGATTAATGCATAACATGCACACAAGTAGTTCGTTTGGTGCTTAGACAAGTTTGTATACGTGCACACAAATTAAAATAAAAGTAGTATTTGCACAATATATCTTTACTAACATGTTGGTGCGGTACGTTGCATCGAATGAAACCATGTCTCTAAAGCATTCGTAGTTTTTCTTGGCTGTTGGGTCCGCCCAAAACACCCTCCTGAGTTGGTTTTCCTCGTCCACATTGTGTATGTAGGAAACAATGTTTGCTTCTTTGCATACATGTCTATCACTACTTCTTGTTAATTCTGGCAGTAGGATCCTACAAGCGAGGGAATTGACCTTCTTCATGAGACATTTCTCATTTGAAGCTACTGTTGATTGATTATCGCTCATCTTGAAGTGTTTTCTTTTTAATTTCCTTCATTCTGGGCAATTGATTATCGCTCATATCTCACCTCAATTTTCACCTTATAAATATTAGTATAAGGGAATCAACTTACCATGCATCTATTTCTTTAATGTAACAAAACTAATTAGATCAAATATGTTCTTTTTTGCAAACTAGCACATACAGTAACCCAATTGCACATGAGGCACTACCAACAAAAAAGAAGCGTACAAGCAATGAAGATGATGACAATGACAAACCTATCCAAAAGCGAATTAACAAAATTTAGAGTAATTCTAATCAAAAGTAGTATCTATTATCTAATACCATACCAACTACAATAACTATTTAGATAATTTTTTTTTTAGAAAAGTACAAATTAAACATTAATTTTAATGTCTACTATAATGAACTTCTCCTATATAATCTTGCATTGATATACTTTGAATTACTTATTTAAATACAATCATTAGGCATTAAATCAATTACGCAATGTGCGTGTAAAACTAGTATATATATAAGAAAAAAAACAAAAGCAACCAATTTGATAACTTTTGTACCATATTATTACAAACTTGCAACACACAATGATGCCAAAACAAAATTCAAGAAAATATGATTTTATTTTCCATGTCATCTTGCAATCTTAAAACTTGCAGGGATGAATTTAACCTTACTAACACACATCCAACTATTCCAATGTTTCTTCCACCTTTTTGCACTCAAGGCACCATCCCTCCTCAAGCAAACGTTTGTTTCACTTGCTCCAATTGTCGAAATGATGGTTCCACTCAATAATATTAATATTTTATTAAATTCGGAAGTATTAAAGATAAAATTAACTAACCATAATAAAGAACTTTTTAAATCATATAGATTTAAAATGTTCAAAGTTGGATGAATAATTATTTTCAATTTTATCTTGATAAGTAATATTGAGATTACTAATCATATTAGCAGAGTTTGATTATTAATTGTAGAAGTTCACTCCAATCTCACAATTGCACTAATAACTATTGATAAAATTGTAATTATGTCTTTAAATTTTAAAATGTTCCAATTAAATACTCGAATACAATAAAATAGTACATCAACCCTTTTTAAACCACTTTTTTGCATGTTAACTTCAGGTCCCTACCACATCAAATTCATATTGAATATTTTGCACTATAAAATTATTATATATTATTTTTTTAATAATATTTTGTTTCCGCTTATCGCAGTCACGACACTACTCTACTATTGTCATGAAGCTTATCAGTGATAATTTGTATTGTGCAAGATGTTTGAAATCTTTGTTAGAAAATTGTTGTCACCATAGTCTATATAGCATTAGAAAGGAAGTGTTGAAGACATATTTTATGAAAATAAAAAGAAAAAAAAGAAAAACATGTAAGTAAAAATTTGTCATGCCATCATCTTTTTTTTTTTTATCAGTAACTTGTTGATTACAGGTAAAAAAGAATTTAATTGCATAGTCTTAGAGCAATTTCATTTGTGATTTTTGGAAAGTTTTTTGTGGGACCCTAGCTGAGGTGGGCGAAAGAGCAATCGTTATATCGTGGACTAGGGTCCACAGTGCACTGTGGACTATGGTCCGAAACGACGTTGTTTAACTAAGTAGTGGGGAGTTGACGAGCGACGGACACCATTTCGTCTGTCCAATTCCCATTATGTGTAATTATGTGTATTCTATTATACAGTTCTGTACATTAGTAATTTCAATACCATTCTATGCATTATTGGTTTCCAATACCGCAATACCATTAAGTATAAAAAATTATATCATTACTATACAGAAGTATATAAAAGAATACACATATTATTTAATAGAATACACGCAATCAATAGTCTAAGTATTAGCATTACTAGTTTATGAGGTATGGTACTCGAAATCGATAATGTACATAATTATATACTAGAATACACAGAATCATATACCAGAATACACAGAATTTATGAATACAACACACAAAATTATTAACCTAAGTATTATCTATGTTGTTTCATGAGGTATGGTATTGGAAATCAGTAATATACAGAATTACATACTAGAATACACAGAATGTCACAGTAGAATGCACAGAACTCATCTTATAAGTTAAGGTCGAACGGGAAACAGAAAAGCCATTAATTAAAAGATCCAAAATACACAGAATCAATGAAAATGATACACAGAATATAAACATAAGTATTATCTCTTATGTTCCATGAGGTATGTTATTTTAAATCAATAATGTACAGAATTACATACTAGAATACACAGAATCAATGACTAGAATACACAGAATGTTACAAAAGAATGCACAGAACTCATCTTATAAGTTAAGGCCGAACGAAAAAATGGAAAAGCCGTTAATTAAAAGATCCAAAACGACATCGTTTTGGATCGGGGTGCACAATGCATTGTGCAACCTAGTCCACAATATAAATTGCCAGGAAAGATAGTCTATGAGAGAGAATGTTGAGATCTTCCTGCAAATCAAGTTTTTTTTGTGGGGCCCACAAAAATATTTTAAACAAAAATTGCCTAAATGCGCATTAGGTGCACTATGCAGGGTGTGTGATGTGCACACTGTCTCTGGGGGCGTGATGTCCTTCCAACATTCAGTTTTTATTTCTTTTTTTTTTTTCCACTAATTTTCTATCCCCTCTCCTTCCTTATTTTTCCTAATGTATTTGACAAAAACCCACCAAAAAATTAAACAATTGAGGATGCTCTTGTGAGTTTAAATAATTAATTAAAGGGTAACACTTATGTGAGACCGTCTCACGGGTCTCAATTCGTGAGATGAGTCAGGTCACATAATTTGGGTCATATTTAATTTATAGATTAGTTCTATTTGGGTTTTTTTTTAACAATCAGATATGGGTTTTTTTTAGCCCAGTTTTATTAATTCACGTGTTCTTCACGTACAAACTGTCCGAGCATTAGAGACGTAGAGTTTCCCTCCATTTTTTCATATAATTTTCAAATTTTCTCATCACAAAGGTGGATTTTCTTCACAATCTCATGTGAGTTTTTGTTTTTGATAGTTTTAATGTCTAAAATTTGCTAGGGTTTTGCTACTACACTCCAATTCTTCCGGTTCTTGCGGCACAATCGTATTCTTCCTTTTCTCGCGGTCGCCATTCCGCTTAATTTCTTGGAGTTTTTGCGTTTGCAGAGAAATTTCGCCCTCGGTAACTGCTATTGCGTTTGCAGTAAGTCAGATTGCATTTGCAGAGAAATTTCACCGCCGATAACTGCTATTACTATATGTTTGCGGAGGCAGCTATACTCTCCGTTTATTCTGTTTAATTTCTCGCATCAGGTAACTGCTATTACTGTAGGCTTATTCTATTTAATTTCTCTCATGATGTTCTCCATTATAATAAGGAGTTTTGTGTTTGCTATGAAGTAGTATATTTGTGCTATTAATTATTGTGTTTGATGGTTAAAATGTTGAGTATTAATTTGTGTTATAAAGTACTAGTTTTAGGCTATTACGTATTAAATTTAATGGTTAAAGTGTTGACTATTCATTTGTGTTTACAGTACTAGTTTTAGGCTATAAAGTATTAAATTTAATGGTTAAAGTGTTGAGTATTCAGTTGTGCTATTAGGTAGTATATTTGTGCTATGAAGTAATGTGTTTGATGGTTATAATAGACATGATTATTCATTTGTGATATGAAGTAATATAGTTGCACTATAAAGTATTGTGTTTGATGGTTAAAGTGTTGAGTATTCTTTTGTGTTATAAAGTACTAGTTTTAGGCTATTAAGTATTAGATTTAATGCTTTAAGTGTTGGTTATTCATTTGTGCAATTAAAAAGTATATTTGTTCTTTAATGTTTGGTGTTTGATGGTTAAAGTCATGATCATTCATTTGTGATATAAAGTAGTATATTTGCATCATAAAGTATTAGATTTAATGTTTGAAGTGTTGAGTATTCATTTTTGTTATGAAGTAGTATATTTATGCTATTAAGTATTGTGTTTGATGGTTAAAGTGTTGAGTTTTTATTTGTGTTATAAAGTACTAGTTTTAGGCTATTACGTATTAAAGTGTAGACTATTCATTTATCTTCACAAACCAACTAAATTATTGTCCAAATGTGAAAGTAATGCAGAACGATAAACATACTTTTCGTCCACTTACCTTGGAGTTCAATAATTCTAAAGGATTGTACCTTAAATTCTTGTATAGTCTAATTATTAGTTTAAGTGTTGACTATTCATTTGTGTTTTAAAGTACTAGTTTTATGCTATAAAGTATTAAATTTAATGGTTAAAGTAATAGATTTAGGCTATTAAGTATTGTGTTTGATGACTAAAATGTTGATTATGTATTTAATGGTGCAGACTAGGTATTAGATTTTTTTATTATGGAAGAAAAAAACAACAAGAGGAAATGGGGTAAAAATGTAATTCAAAGGTGTTTTTTTAGTGTTATATTTTTTAATTAGAATTATTACATTATTATTGTTTAGTGTTATCTTCTATTTTAATGCTATAAGTATTAATTAGATTTTGACTTACTAAAGACCTTGTGGTCTAGTGGTACCCAGTGTCTTGAAAAACACTCCCACATGGATTATGGGAGTGGGTTCAAGCCCTCTTTGTGCTTTAATAATGAAAGTTACAAGAGTAGGTTGTTCCATAATTTTGAGGTGGTTGGTAGAGAATTTTAATGGTTCTTGCCGTATGCTAACCATTAACTCTACCAATAGTTTCGCTATTACACCAAATGATGTTGCAAATGTTTTTCAGTTGCCAAGGTATGAGTCTACCATAGTCTTGACAGTTTTTCAGTTGCCAAGGTATGAGTCTACCATAGTCTTGACATTAAAACATAATGAAATAGTGGAGATTATGGCTGAATGGAAGGAGTAGTATGGACTTGAGAACAACACATCTATTGTAAAGCTTAAAGAATTACTTAAGGGTAGGTTATCCTATGGTGGTGATGACTTCAAAATGACATTTGTTTTGTATTGTTTATTAACTTTCCTTACACCTACTGCTAATAGGAAAGTAGATTTTACTGCTGTGAAATCTTTAATTAATGTTGGAGAGATTGGCTACTTTGATTGGAGCCAATATGATTTAGATAGACTATGCACATCAGTGTCAAAATACAATAAGTCTACCACACAAAAGCATGTTAGTGGATGTGTTCTACGGCTACAAATTCTATATTTTCATAGACTGAAATGGCGGGGGATAGCTCAACCAAGCACTCTTCCTTTCATTCAACATTGGTCATATGAAAAGTTAAAGCAAAGGATGCTTGAGGAAATATCTGCTGGAGATTTTGGGCAAGGAGAGTTGGATAATTCTACTTATCCTATTAGTAGTAGTAAGGTTGCTACTAAATTTGAGGATGAGGTTCTTAGAGAGAGATCAAGTAGTAGAAGTTGTGATGAAATCAAGGAAGAATCTTCAAGAGTTATCAAGTTCACAATCTCTAAAGGTGAACTTGATAACAATGAGATACACAAAATGGCGAAAGATGTAAGTATTGTTGGAATTTTTAGCTAAAATAGCTATTTTGAGTGGCTATTTTGTGGTACAAATATTTGTGGGGTCCACTTTCAATTTGGGTCGGGTGAAAGTGAATTCAAGTTCTTCATAGTAAACGAAGAAATTAATATTTTGTACGCTCAAAATAGGGGGTAATTGGTGAATGACAAATTGATTCTCAAAGTGAACCTATTTGAGAGAAGTCAAAATCTTAAGCTAGTTGCTAATTAAATTAGCAGTTCATAATTGTTTTTTTGATGAGGAATGTGTTTCTGTTATTCAATAGCAAACGTAGATGTACAAGGTAATATAACAATAGAATAAGAGTCCTAACTAAACACAATCTCTAGTGTTCTAATACTCCCCCCAAGCACAAGGGTGAGAAACAACATTGAGCTTGTCCCTCAAAGCAGTGAACCGAGGACCAGCTAGAGGTTTGGTGAACGTCAGCTAACTGATCCTTAGTGGAGACGAAATGAACCTGCAGCTCCTTCTTAGCTACCTTATCACGCACAAAGTGATAATCGATTTCAACATGCTTAGTCCTAGCATGAAAGACCGGATTAGCACACAAATAGGTAGCCCCTAAGTTGTCACACCAGAGAGACAGAGGCATAGAAGGACCGAGACCAAGCTCACGAAGCAAAGAAACCAACCACGTAACTTCAGCTGCAACATCAGCCAAAGCCTTGTACTCAACCTCAGTCGACGAACGAGCAACAGTGCGTTGCTTGCGACAAGTCCAGGAAACGAGATTGTCACCAAAGAAAACAGCAAATCCACTAGTAGACTTCCGATCAGCAGGATCACCGGCCCAATCCGAATCAGAAAAAGCATTGATCGCAACCGAGTCAGACTTATGAATACGAAGACCATAATGCAAAGTCCCCTTGATGTAACGAAGAACACGTTTCAGCATGCCCCAGTGAGCTGTAGTTGGAGCATGCATAGCCTGACAAAGCCTGTTAACCGCAAACGACAAATCAGGCCGCGTAATTGTGAGATACTTCAATGCCCCGGCAAGACTGCGATATTGCGTAGGGTCAGCATAGGGAACTCCATCATCAGCAGAATCACGAACCAAAGAGACCGGAGTAATAAGCGGCTTGCAATCAACCATACCAGCACGCTTTAGAATATAAAGCATCCCAGACGGCAACGACACGATCTCAATACCAAGAAAAAAAAGAGGGAGCAGCCATATCACGAACCTTGAACTCAGACGCCATCTGAGCCACAAGACCAAAAACTCGAGCCGAATCAGATCCCATGACCAAAATGTCATCAACATAAACAACCAGAAATAACAAAGTCGAGCTGCGAGAATAGATAAACAGGGAAACATCAGTCTTTGAGGGAGTGAAACCAACCGAAACCAGAAATGCGTGTAAGCGAGTAAACCACGCCCGAGGGGCCTGTTTAAGGCCATAAAGAAAACGTTGTAGAAGACACACATGACCAGGCAAGGCTTTGTCCTCGTACCCAAGCGGCTGCCTCATATAAACTGTCTCTGCAAGAGCACCATTTAGAAACGCATTATGTATATCCAACTGACGAATACACCAGTCACGCAATACAGCCAAGGACAACAGAAGCCGAACCGTGGTAGGCTTAACAACAGGACTGAAGGTCTCGAAGAAGTCCTACCCAGCCACCTGGTTAAACCCTTGGCGACCAAACGAGCTTTATGACGCTCAATCGTGCCATCAACCTTGCGCTTCGTTCTAAACACCAACTTGCACCCCACAACATACATACCGGGAGCAAAAGGGACCAACCGCCACGTCTGATTATGCAGCAAGGCATTACACTCTAAGTCCATCGCCTCACGCCACTCCGAAAATTGTACTGCCTGTGAGTAGCAGGTAAGCTCCGGAACACCAACCTGAGTAGATAAAGCAGCAAAATGATCACCAGGCTGTGACTGACTCCTGAGCTTCATGACATGAGAGCGTTCAGCAGGCCTCTGAACACGACGAGAGCGAGTAGGCTTCCGAGAAACCTCATCAGTAGCCGCCTGCACCCCCATATCAGTAATAGTACGGGAGCGAGAGTCTTGCGAATCCAGCACCGGGACAACAGAATCAGTAGCAGCCGGAGAAGAAGCATCAGACATACGAACCATGCCCACAACAGAGCCAGCAGCAGCCGGAGAAGGAACATCAGGCACACGAACTGTGCCCACACCCCACGGCACACCGGACACCGAACGAGCATCCTGCACAGACTTAGATGAAGCAAACGGGTAAACAGTTTCATCAAACCGCACATGACGGCTGACAAAAACCTTGTTAGTAACTAAATCCATACAACGGTAGCCGCGGAACGAAGGTGGATAACCAAGAAAAACACAGGGAGCTAACCGAAATTGTAACTTATTTTTGTTGTAGGGACGGAGTAAGGGGAAACAAAGACAACCGAATACCCGTAACGAGGCATAGGACGGAGGAGAACGATGCAACTTAAAATGAGGACTGACATCATCTAATACTCGAGTAGGCATTTTATTGATTAAGTGAACAGCGGTTTCAAAAGCGTAATCCCAGAACCGACTAGGAACCGAGGCCTGAGCCAACAATGCCAACCCAGTTTCAACTATGTGCCGATGACGGCGTTCTACCCTGCCATTTTGCTCATGCGTATAGGCACATGATTGCCTATGATTCAAGAGAAACAAATTTATGATGAAACTTTTTATACTCTCCCCCTAAGTCAGACTGAATGGAAACAATTTTATGATTATAAGAGCGTTCAACAAGAGCACGAAATTGATCAAATATGGCATACACATCAGTTTTAGAACGCATAGGATAAAACCAAACATAACGAGTATAATCATCAACGAATAAAACAAAATAACGAAACCCATTACATGAAAGTAACGGGGTTGGACCCCAAATGTCTGTATAAACTAACTCTAAGACACGAGACGAAGTAGTCCCAACATGGGGTAAGGGAAACCGAGAGGACTTCCCCAACTGACACGATGAACATAAATTCGAACTAATACTGGAATTAACTAAACAAGAGTTCAAAATCTGACGTCAGACACGCGTATGCGGATGACCCAACCTACTGTGCCAAAGAGAAGCTGAAGCATGAGCGGCAACAAACGCAGCAGGACCCAAACGAGAGACTGGCAACGAATATAAACCGCCCGAAGCCTGGCCCCTAAATAGAACCTTCTTGGTGGAAAGGTCCTTCACAAGAAAATAGGTCGGATGAAACTCAAAAAAGACTCGATTATCTTTAGCAAACTTTTGTACAGATAAAAGAGAAGCAGACAATTCAGGAACATGTAAGACATCAGACAAACGAAAAGACTTATTAGAAGCAACAACCATAATAGAACCAGTACTAACAATAGGTAAATTGTTACCGTTTCCAACTCGTAACGAGTCTGTGCCGGAGTAGCTAGTCGCAGATGACATCAAGGAAGAATCCGGCGTCGCATGGTGTGACGCACCCGTATCTGCGAACCAGTTCTCCGTAGCAACCGAACCTGCCTCCTCCGTCGGACCATGATAGGCCATATGTGCCTGCGGCGAACGTCCCTGGTCGTAGCGGCGATAACACGAAACGGCAGAATGGCCCCCGACGCCGCATATCTGACAGCGAACCGTGGAGCGATTCCGACCTCTATGACCGCGACCTTGCTGTCGGCCGCGGTTACCTCCACGCTAGGACTGTCCGCCGAACTTGCCACCTCGCCGAGCAGCCATCACCACCGGAGCAGTCTCCACGACGTCATCAGCGTAGATAAACTCCTGTGCAACCAGGAAATCAGCGAGCTCACCTAGTGTCACCGGAGCACCTCGCGTCAACGGAGCAACGAGCGGCCGAAATTCTGGACGGAGCCCACGAAATACATATAAATTTTGGTCGTTAAAAGACACCACCCGACCGGCCAACGCCAAGTCTTCGACCAAAACCTGCGCCCAGCCAAGGTAATTGGAGATGGAGGAGTCGCCTTGTCGTGGAACCAAGCGCCTGTTCGATCGACAACCACAGTTGTCGCGCCGTCGCACGTCCAACGACCAAATGCATGGTTTCCTCCGACAAAGAAGAGATTAGCAAAGAGAGAACTGCCTAGTCCTGACGCAGCTACGCAGTTCGCCTCGGATCATCCACCGGCACCGCCGTAGCAGCGGGCACAGCAGCAGAAGTTCCAGTCTTAGGAACCGTCGTCGGCGTCGGAGCGGGAGGGTAGTCAGAAGTGCCATCAACGTAACACAAGCTTTGGCCACGCAAGAACGGAACCATCTGCGTGCGCCAAAAAAGGAAGTTATGAGCCGTGAGTTTTAGAGACACGAAGTGGTGGGCAGAGGACAAGGTGGTATGCGGAGGCAACGGGACGGACATGGTGGCTTCGGAAACAGTCCGTTCGGAGGAATCTCCAATAGAGTCGTCGTTAGAACCGATTTGCGCCATAACCTAAACCTAACGATGATACCAGATGAGGAATGTGTTTCTGTTATTCAATAGCAAACGTAGATGTACAAGGTAATATAACAATAGAATAAGAGTCCTAACTAAACACAATCTCTAGTGTTCTAATATTTTTAAGCCTTGATTCATGTACCCGAAGTGTGCATGAAATGAGGCTTAATTAAGCAATTTGCTGTTTTGTATAATTAAAAATGAAAGGTGTAATTAGCATTTAATGCTAATGATAGCACTTTGAAGGTGCTTAGCTCTAGTAATTTTTTTGGGTTACAATGTAGTATTTATTCATAACTACTTTCTCAACCTACTGAAGCACAAAGAGACAGTAGCGCCTCCACTAAGACTCGAACCCACCCTCTTCCACATGGGAGTGCAACCGGGTACCACTAGACCACAAGGTCATTGGCTGGTTCTAGTAATTAATCATGCACCGAATGGTGCTGATTAATTAAGCACCGAATCGGTGCTACGTTTAAGGCACCGAGTCGATGCTTTGCACCAAACTGATGTTTTGCATCAAATCATGCTTAGCACCAAATTGTGCTTAATCTTAAGCACCTAATCGTGCTTAATTTTGAGCACCAAGTGGTGCTTTAGTTTCGGATGCTTCAATCATCTCCGAATCGTTATCCGTTCAGTTTGTACGGACTTCTCGGTCACTCAAATATTTTGAACACGGTCATTACGGTCAATACGGTCAATACGAATTAGTTGCGTATTAATTCGTGGCCTTTGATATTATTTTCAAATAATAAGTACGACTGTTTTAAACGTTATAAACCAAATATTAATTGGATTACTTAATGTCATAATTGCTATTTATTCTTAGCATCCCCTATATATTCATGTGTTTGGGCAGTAGCTTTTTTACACCCACTAAACCAACATAGGAAAAGTTAGAAACCAAGAAATTCTGATTTTCTCTCTAGCTTTGTCCTTTTCTTTTTCCAAAACATTACCCAATCTTTCCGAAATAGCTTGTGTTCAAAGCCTATTATTCTAGTTCACCGAAGTATATATGAAGTATATATATACTGCTTAATATCCTAAAAACAGTCAAAGTAAAGAATTTCAGATTTTGTATTTATGAAGTGGTTGTTAAATTGCTATGATTAATTTAAATTTTCAAAGTCCATCTTGTGCATGTTTTCTTCTTATTGCATGGATTGATATTTAAATAAATTTCTATAATAACAAGATTGTATGTAAGACACTAAATGATTTGGAAGTTGCTGTGAACTAAAATTTCTATCCTGGAATCGATTCTTATAATTTTATTCTATTACTCTGTATATAACACTTCATGATATACAAATATTTCCTTGTTTCACTACTCTAGACTCTTGACACTAACAATTAATGAGAGATTTATAGTTTATCTAGATTCTTGACACTAACATTCATTTGATTGGAGTTGTTTTGCTGCTCTAGACTCTATGGGGCAATGAAGATATATGAACAGTGTATCTTCTTCTTCTTTCTTCCTCATTTTTGGGTGTGAGTTTGTATATATTGCTTCAATGGATAATTATAATTTCTGTTAACCTTTTAAGAATGGTAATATATTATTGGTATCAGTTACCTATAATTTTGCTTTTAATAATAATAATAATAATAATAATAATAATAATAATAATTATTATTATTATTATTATTATTATTAGTATTATTATTATTATTATTATTATTATTATTATTATTATTATTAGTATTATTATTATTATTATTATTATTATTATTATTATAGGGATGAGATATAGTTTGGATAATATTTCTAACTTGCTTTTTTTTTCTAAATGGAAGCTCATTTTGCATATATATATACTGCATTTCCATAACATATATATATTTTAAATATTTTTTTACCAATAGAATCTTACCTTTTAATACCTCAAATCACAACTGAGAAAAAATAATGGAGTTGTAAAGTTTGTATTATTGAAAAGTTGAACACAATAGAGTCAAAGAGCAAACTTGAAACCAAGGCCTATAACATTACAATATGAAGTGGTTACTCCTTTTATTATTTTTAAACTTTAAAAATAATTCTATGTTGTTAGCACCTCCATTGGACCAAGGACCTTGTGGTCCAGTGGCATTAAACCCTTTCCTTTATACGGGAGGTGGTGGGTTCGAGCCTCAATGGAGGCAATACTAACTCTTGTGCTTCAATAATATTGCATTTTAATAGAGTTAGTAGTATTCAAAAAAAAAATTCTATGTTGTTAAAATAATTGATTATGTTTTCAAATAAGAAATAATTATAGGGAAACAAAGTTCAAGGAATAACTTATCATGATATTGAGCTACTCGATGAAAGGCTCAAGTTATACTCCACATATATTGTCTCTAATGCATTAGATACTCCACATATATTGTCTCTAATGCATTAGTCACTCGTACTAATGAATTTTTCAATGTCCTAGATGAGAGATATGTATTTGTTTGGTCAATTAATAAATTATTTTCTTAACTAATAAATTTTCTCTTCTCTTTTTTTTTTTTTAAATTTATACTCCAAATGTAATCTACATATAATCGCCTCTTGTATATATATTTTTTTAAGTGATGCCATATTTACAATGAAGTATTTCCACTTATGTAACTTTAAAAAAAAAAAGTTATAACTTTGACCGCTAGATTTAAAAATGGCCAAGACTGGTCCTTCAATTTTTAAATGTAACTTTTATAGCGCATATGTTCTAAAATGTTTGCTAATAGTAAGTTAATACATGACTTTATTCAAGTTTGGATACAGGATTTGATTTGATGGCTCACATATTATTGGATTTCACTACGAAAATATGAATGTAGAAGGGATATATCTGTAACGAGAAGAAAAATACATTTAAACAAATTTTATTCATTTGCAATTACCTTTACATCAATGTGCTTCCTTCATAACATATGTCATTTTACATGTAAGAAAAAAACAACTATAACTAATTTTTAGATTTTTAGATGTCCAATTCAACCAATAACAAAGCTTATAAATTATACTCTCTAATAGTTACAACATTTTCCTCTTTCATTTCGAAATCTTATAGGACCAGTAAGCAACATACTTTTATGTGAGATTAGAAACAATGGAAGATACTTATTGACTAAATAACACAAGGAGAAAATTGTTGCCATATAACGTTGCATACGATTATTTAAAATTATTGTTGTATACATTCATCACAATGAATTTGTATTTTTTGTGTTAATTTCAAATACATCAACAAAATAAACTTTACATAAATATTTATGCAACTTCGTCAATCAAAAAAAAAACTTTACAAATACATTTTATATATTGCAAAATGATTTACTAATCGAGTTTAAATATTGCACAAGTTTTCGCGCAAAGCGCGTAGAAAAAACTAGTGTGTGTATATATATATATATATATATATATATATATATATATATATATATATATATATATATATATATATATATATATATATATATA
>NC_044916.1:19487602-19504259 GCF_003576645.1 Ipomoea triloba | reverse complement strand
ATATATCACTATTGTATTCATTTAGGCAAATATTATTTGGTCGACAAAGGCTACCCAGAAAGAGAAGGGTATTTGACACCTTACCCCAAGACAAGGTACCATCAATCGGAGTTTCGTGGGGCAAATCCAATGGGATCTAGAGAAGTATTTATTCGAGCTCATTCATCTTTAAGAAGTTGTATTGAAAGGCCTTTTAGTGTTCTTAAAGCTCGATGGAAGATATTACAAAAAATGCCAAGATATTCATTAATAGATCAAAATAGGATAATTTGTTCATGTTTTGCACTAAACAACTATATTAGATGTACGATTGAAGACCCAGCTTTTAGAGTTATTGACGAAGACCCTGAATTCATACCTCTAGATATTTTTTAAGATGTTGAATTTAATTTTGTTCAAAGTGAAGAAGAAATGAGAACTCAAGGGATGGCAAGTATTCGCAATGACATTGTTTCAAGTTTGATGGCACCTAAACGTTCTTCTTAGACTTATTTTATATCATAACTATTTATTATGATATAGACTTATTTTACAATTAGAAGTGTATTGTTCATTTGAAGTCATGTTTTTTGCTATATTAAATATTGCTATATAGTTTCTAAATGGTTATAATTATTAAAAAATTGTTACCCATAACAATTTTGAAAAAAAATAATACACTAATGCCCTTATATGTCATTTTACATGTTAACCGTTAATCTAAACAGCTAATTTTGCCAAACATCTTTTTACAACCCGCTAACATAATCTGCTGGTCAATCTTGCTAGTACAATCCACTATTTGATAACCGCTAACACAATCCGCTACCGCTGGCCTGTTTGATTGGATGTAGTTTGGGGGGAATTGCAATTCAGTGAATTCCCAAACTACAGTGTTTGGTTGGAGGGAATTGCAATTCCGTGGAATTGCATTTCCCTCCAAATGTTGAATTGCAATTCATGGGGTACCCCCCATGAATTGCAATTCGGTGGAGAGGAGGGGCAATTTGTTGGTGTAAAGACAATTTTGCCCCTCCTCCAATACCCCTTGTCTTTTTTTTTTTTAAATTTGAAAGAATTATTATTATTATTATTATTACTAGTATTTTCTCCCGTGCGTTGCACAGAATGAATTTGTTATAATATTTTAACAATATTTGTATCGATATACAATTATATAAATTATAACATCGAATATTATATAGCGCAATTGATGAAATTAGTTGGATTGATTATGTTTTCTGATGTTTTCTTTGCTTGAATTAGAGCAAATAATTGTTCAATTACCCGTCTGATTCACGGATAAATTTTTGTATTATTTATTTAGATAATAAAATTAAAGATAAAATTATTTTTTAAAAAATATAATATTAAACATGTACATTTATTTGATTATAAGATTAGTGCAAAAGTATCACTCAATTAATTGAATAATATATGACTTGTTTGTTTACAATTATCTTAAAAAGATCTATATTTAATATAACTTAAGTAATTATATTATTAAAAAAATAAATATAGAAAAATGAGAAATAATTTAACTTTAATTATTACGGAGTATAAAAATAAATTCAACGACCAATATTTAGCTTAATTACCATAATAATTATTAGACAATTATTATTAGTCAATTACACTAAATTAATTATTTTTCGTTAACAGGAATATCAATTCGTATATACAAAATTTATTATTATTATTATATATTAAATATGTTCGACTTTCTGCAGTGTTCATGTCACACGTGTACTAATTAATTTGATCAACGACATCTAAAGTTGGTGAGGGAATTGCTCAACCTTCTAGTTAATAAATATTAATTATTATGGAGTACTATTTATTAATATAATTAATAATTAATATAATTAATTAATTAATATTTAATTTATATAATTATAATAATATAATTGCCGATTTTATTTACAATGAAATATTAATATATTCATTTTATTTTTCCTAATATTTTAATTTCCTTTTGAATATATTCAATTACTTTTTCCTTTATAAAATGAATTATTGATTGTCATTCATTTTTCCTTCATAATTTTTTCCTAATATTTCATTTGTTGGTTACTAATTCTTTTGTAGGGAAAGCTATGCTATATTTCCAGTGAAATATTAATATATTCATTTCGTTTTTCCTAATATTTCATTTCTTTTAAATATATATTCATTTCATTTTTCCTTCATACAAAAAATTAATATTGATCTCCATTCCTTTTTCCTTCATAATTTTTTCCTAATATTTTATTTGTTGGTTACTAATTTTTTCATATGGAAAGTTGTGTTATATTTTTAGTGAAATATTAATATATTCCTTTCATTTTTCCTAATATTTCATTTTCTTATAAACATATTCATTTCCATTTTCCTTCATAAAAAATTAATATTCATTTCCATTCTTTTTTCCTTCATAATTTTTTCCTAATATTTCATTTGGTGGTTACTAATTTGTTTGTAGAGAAAGCTGTGTTATATTTCCAGTGAAATATTAATATGTTCATTTCATTTTTTCTAATATTTCATTTCCTTTTGAATATATTTATTTCATTTTTCCTTCATAAAAAGAATTAATATTATTTTACATTCCTTTTTCCTTTATAATTTTTTCCTAATCATTCATTTCGTGGTTACTAATTTTTTCATAGGGAAAAGTTGTGTTATATTTTCAGTGAAATATTAATATATTCATTTCATTTTTCATAATATTCCATTTTCTTTTTAGTATATTCATTTCCTTTTTCCTTCATCAAAAGAATCAATACTGCTTTCCATCCATTCATTTTTCCTGATAATAATTGTCAATTAATTGGCCTGATTCCTTGCCAATTAGTAAGAAAATATTAATAACAGATTCCCGTGTAATATTTATTTTCTTTTTGTTCATAAAAATTTATTATTAAAAAGTAATATAATTATAAAAATATAATTGTTGAATATATTTTCAGTGAAATATTAATAAATTCATTTTTTTCATTCTAAATAATTAATATAATTATAATTATAATATAATTTTCGATTATATTTCCAGTAAAATATGAATATATTCATTTCCTTTTTCCTTCATATATTCATTTCCATTTTTTTTTCCTTCATAAGTTTTTGCTAATATTTCATTTGGTGGTTACTAATTTTTGCATAGGGAAAGCTATGTTATATTTATAGTGAATTTTTATTATTAATCTCCTTTTTCACTTGGTCTGATTCCTGTGCCAATTAGTTACATTAGTAACATAATATTAATAACAGATTCACATGTGTAATATTTATTTCCTTTTTCATTCATAAAAAGATTTTAATATTCATTTCCATATAATTAATAAGTAATATAATTATAAAAATATAATTTCCAATGAAATATTAATATATTCATTTTCTTTTTCCTTCATAAATATTAATATGATTAATATAGTTAAAATAATTTAATTGTCAAAATGAATTCAATTTTTTTTGTTCAATTTTCAATCAAATATTAATATTAATTTACATTTTCAAATGGCCTAAATTCGGTGCCGTTTAATTTTCAGTTAATTATTTTTTTAATATTCTTTTTTTGAACTATAATTATGGCATAAATTTCGTGCCGTTTAATTTCCAATTAAATATTTTTTTTAATATTCTTTTTTTGAACTATAATTTCACCTCTGAACATGGTATGAATAAATGATTAAAACAACTACATATTCAAAGTAATGTAAAACCATGAAATGTTAAGATTTAAACAAATTACACAAATTTAAAATTTGAAGTCTTTAATGCCCAAAAACATAAAATGTCTATGATTTCAACAGGAAAATATTTTATTAATTGCATCTCAACTTTCACGTACGTCTCTTAACAGATCCATTATCCTTTGCATCACATTGCTTATTAGGCTCCAAATATCTGCATTTGTAATTAAAGAATCAAAAGAGCCGGAAATATAAGATTTCAAATATAAAAGAATAGTTAAAAAAATCAATTAAAAAAGATTAGTTAATACTTAGAATAAAAGTTGTAGTTATTTGACAAATTAGCTTATCTTTCGACAATTGAAGCTACCAACAATTAACCATCGCGCTTGTGATTGCAAAATATAAGAACCTGCAATGAATGTAACCAAAAAAATCAAAAAAAAAAGATAAGAACAGTAAAAAAAACAGTAAATATGTCACACTTTTATGGAGAATGGTGGTTCTTCCTATGTACATTGATGCTTTCACAAACGAAAAACAACATAACTAAGAGAGTAAAATTGGTGGTGGTGGTTGGCTGGGTTTCTTCTTGTATTTATAGCCATAAAAAGATAGAGGCAGAGCTATTATTGGTAATTGGTAATAATTGGTAATTCATTTGATTACCATTCATACGTTTTCACCATTATCGTAATAATTGGTAATTGGTAATAAATAAATGGAATTGTAAACAAATAGGTTTTGAATATAATATATATGGAATTCAATTATAATTAATAGAATTCCATACAATTATAACTAATATATTTTTATATACTATTATATAGATATAGATATAGATATAGATATAGATTATTATTCTACCATAATAAATAAATAAATCTATACCATAAACATTTGTCAGTGGTATTACATTAATGCATGTATATGTATTAATCTATAAAATACAAATATACTATCATAATAATTAATTAGCATAAACAATTTTCAATGGTATTACATTAATGCACGTATATGTATTAATCTATAAAATATAAATATACTATCATAATAATTTTTTTTTTGAAAAAATCGTAATAAATAATTACCATAAACAATTTTCAGTGGTATTACATTAATGCACGTATATGTATTAATCTATAAAATACAAATATACTATCATAATAATTTTTTTTTGATAAAATACTATCATAATAATTAGCATAATTACTAATAAGGAATTACCATAATTACTAATAACTAATTACCAATCTATACTATATATAATATATTATGATTACCATAATTACTAATATTATGATAGAATAATATTAATTAATTATAATTAGAATAATAATTACCATATTACTAAAATGCCCCTACGTTTGGGCGGGAAATTTTTGAGGAGGATAATGCTTTTATATATAGTATAGATTATTATTATTTTGAAAGAGTTATTATTATTATTATTGTTATTATTATTATTTGAATGAATTATTATTATTATTATACTTATTATTATTATTATGTTTAAAGAATCATCATCATCATCATCATCGTTACTACTATTACTACAACATCTACCACAATATAAGGGCATTTTAGTCATTTTGTCGCTTTTTACCTTTCAATTCCCTATACTCCTATTTCTGCATATCAAACACTGTAATTTCAATTCCTACTTTATTCATTGAATTGCAATTCCACCCAATTACAATTCTTTTCCCCCCTAATTCACTCCTCCCAACCAAACGCCCTGTAACTGCTAACCGCTGATAACCAAACAAGCCCTTTGCCTTAATTGAAACGTTTTAAAACTTGTAGTCTTTAAAAAGACTTTTAGACAGTTAGAGTATTTTTTTTGAGTACTATTGATTCGTTATAATGTAGTATCTGTTCATCCACTTCTTTCTATATGAGAGTGCATGCCGGGTGTCACTCGACCACAAAGTCTTGGCACGGTTAGAGTATTTAAGTACTATTTAATAAAAAATAGGGAAAATGACACTTTTTCCCCCTGAGTTGTTTACTTATAGCACATTTCCCCCCTGTGTTATTTGTGTAGCACTTTATCCCCCTCAATTGTTTTTAAAGTGGCTATTTCTTCCCCTCTTAGTTAAATAAATATTTGGGTGGTTAAAACTAAGGGTAAAAATGGTATTTCACTATTTTTTTAATGAAGATGGGTTCACCGGTATTGTTGGAGAAGCTAAGTTAATGGCGTTCTTGATTTGGAAGGGAATGCTTGCCTCAATATTCTTAGAGAATATTGGAAACCGGTCCTAAACATTAATATTGTTGTCGCATGAACCTAAGCACGATAAGATGGTTATGGAAACCGCATAAATTGTATAATTCTTCATCCTATGGAAAATGGCTCTGCTTGTCAACACCGCGCTAACGATCATGCTCAACCCGGGCTCGGTCAGCACGATATCCGACGCACTCCTCGCCGCGTTCGCAACCGCAATTCCGATGTCTGCTCTCTTCAGCGCCGGCGCGTCGTTCACACCATCCCCAATCATTCCACAAATATGCTTTTTTTCCTGGAGTTTCCTCATAATGTCATATTTATGCTCTGGAAAAATTCCGGCGAACCCGCCGGCCTTCTCAATCAGCTCACAACTTGAAGTTTCTCAAAATCGTCGCCCTTCTCGCTGCTAGTGTACTCATCTTAGTACTAGACCAATGTACAATTTATGGCATTGCTACTGAAAGTGATGCCCTTTTTGAACAAGTACATGATGCCAACTGCTTCTCACAACTCCTTTATCATTATGCTTCGTATGCGTACTATGGAAGAACTCATTTCTTTACTTTATGGGCTGGAGAAGCTAAGGAAATGAAGTAGTGAAACCTTCCATCTCCATTTTAAAAGAGGGAATGTCATTTTTACCCTTGTTTTTAATCACCCAAATATTTATTTAACTAAGAGGGGAAGAAATAGCCACTTTAAAAATAATTGAGGGGATAAAGTGGTTACATAAATAATATAGGGGGAAAATGTGCTATAAGTAAACAATTCAGGGGGAAAAAGTGTCATTTTCCCTAAAAAAAAAAATATTTAAAGTCTGATATATATAATTTCCATTTTTAAATTCCCGCCTCCATTTCTTGCGCACTCGTCAGTCGTCACCGCAGTGAGGTTCACAGTCCCAACGGATTCCAACTCCTCTGTTCCCCTCTACTCACGAAGGTCTAATCTCCATGATTTGGAACAATTTTCCATATCACTAATTTTTACTTTCATATCTACTAATCCCCGCAGTGAGGTTCAAGCTCCGCCTAGGGTTTCTTTCAGTTTTTGCTAAAACTGTCTAATGTTGTGTGTATTTTTTGGTTTACTTTGAAATGTCTAGGACTGAGTTTCACTTTTCGTCCAAATGGGTGATTCTTCCAGGTACAAATAGAAGGAAAGTTATAAAAAAAAAACATTTCCTAACATTGATTGCATTGGTTATGTTCGATACTATGCGTATAGAGAAGATTTAATTTTTATGGAGTAGTTTCTGTATAATAAAAGGGAAATTTTCTGCAGGGAAGATGAGAAAAATACACTTAAGATACTTGTGGCTACGGATTGTCACTTGGGTTATTTGGAGAAGGATGAAATACGTAGGCATGATTCATTTCAGTCGTTTGAGGAGATATGTTCTATCGCAGAGAAAAATCAGGCAAGTTATTTCAATTCTTCAGTTTGATGCTGTGTATTAATAATAGATTATTGGTGGGTTGAATTTTCCCTGGGTTTTCTTAACAATCCTTAGCTCAAAGTTTAAGAACTGTAATTTTTTTAATTTTCCCACTTTGAATAGCTAAATTTATACCAGTCCCTGTGTTGTACACAGTACACTGACTTCAATTGGTTATCAGGTGGACTTTTTGCTTCTTGGAGGTGATCTTTTTCATGAGAATAAACCATCCAGGACTACATTAGTTAAAGCCATCGAGATTCTGCGTCGGTACTGTCTCAATGATCAACCAGTGCAGTTCCAAGTTGTCAGCGATCAGACAATAAACTTTGCAAATGTGTACTGGACAATTATACTACTAGTCTCTTCACTGCATTTAATTCATTGCTTTATTGTTTAGATTCCTAGTTTTGATAGATACTTATTTGTTGGAGAAATCATTTTTTTTTAACATATGCTATTGTGCTTACATACTTCATGTTATGCCTTTCAATTGGGATTTACAAATTTGTTTCTCATGTCATGGGGTTTTTTTCCCTTCATATCATGTATGGACCATTGCTTAGTAGTCTCTTTGTGCTAAACAATTAGAAAATGTTTATTTACTACACTTCTTTTTATAACATAACTGTGGTCTGTCCTTTCAGATTTGGTCATGTAAACTATGAAGATCCTCACTTTAATGTTGGATTGCCAGTTTTCAGTATTCATGGGAATCATGATGATCCTGCAGGCGTGGTATGGATCTTATTCTAAATTGTTTTATGTATTTTGTTATATACCCTGGAACCTAAAATTGTTCTGCATAATTCATACGGGCTTGCCTGTTTATTGAATAGTATGGTGTTGTTTTACTAAATTACATATGGAGAGTGCTCTTGCCTCTTCTAATGATCCCTGTTTGTCCATTGTCCTGCTTGTTCTAAAGAAAGCAAAGTGTACCTGATTACTCCAAACAAACCACCCATAAGAAAAATAGCTAATAGATTAACTTCGTAGAGAACGAAAATGTTTGGTATGCTCAAAATCTGAATATTCTGTAAATGGGTTGGAATTTTTCTTCACCTTTATGTTCATGTTGTAATATGCTTGACTTTCTAGCAAACGAAAAAGTTTAAAATATTATTTGTCCACAACTTTTCTTTGTAACTTTTATGTAGATATGCAAAGCTAACATTTCATCTTATAAATTAACTTTGACTGGAACAACCCTGTCTGCATATCTGACATCATCCACAATGCACTTTCCTATGTTGGTACATGATTTTATCAACAAGATAGCAATGCTTTTGTTGATGCTCAACAAGCATGGGACACCTTATTTCCATGGTAATTGAGAAAGTCATTTTCATTTTTCAGCATCAAAAGCATTGAATGACACAGCTTGATTGTATGGATTTAAGGTTGAACCTTTTGTGAAATACTCCCACATAATGCATCGTCTTAAAAGAAGTTTTTGAAACCTTACCTCTGTTTTAAGAGTTGATAGTTTCCAGGATTTAAACCACATCCTAACAGTCCATGGCTGAGCAAAAGTTTTAAACAACCACCCTACTTTTCATTTAAAACCTAATTACAGTGGAGTTTCTTTGTGTGTGAGAATTCTTCTCCAATCTGCATTGACAAGGATGAATTCTAACTTGAGAATTAACTCCATTCTTGTGTTCATTATCCTGCTTAATGACTGAATGAATTCCATCTATATTTGAATATTTATTGCATTCAGTGAATTAATTCCACTTTAGGTCCCTCAAATTTGCTTGGTTTGTCATCTATTATCATTTCCTGAAGCATATTTAAATACCTAATCAAAAAAGAGCACATTTTTGTTTTCATGTTACAGATATCAAGTTACTGCTTAGGTTCCTATTGATGCTTTTTTACCTGAAATTTGTTCCATAACTGTACGAATTTGAACTAATATTTTAATTTATTACATTCAGTTAGAATTAATCAGTGTTGCAAAAATCCCGCCTAGGCGCCGATTAATCCCCGTCTAGGCGCTAGGCGCCTGTCGACCGCCTAGCGTATCACCTTAAATGGTGGTCTAGGCGGTTAGCCTGCTAGGTGACCGCCTAAGCTCCACCTAGGCTGCCTAAACACCGCCTAGGCCGCTTATGCGCTGACCGCCTGGCCTCATAGGTACCGACTAGACCTCCTAGGCACCGACTAGGCCGCCCAGTCGGTCGATTAACTATTGTTCTTTTTTTTTTTTAATTGGTTATTTCACTCAAAACAACATCATTTTGAGCAAAATAACACCCTAAGTTGTACAAACTCTGATATTTTTTAAGTTAATATTTAATATTTTAGTATTAACTATTAAAGTATTATATAGTTTATAGTTATTAGTGTTTAAAAAATAAAAAATAAAATAAAATAATAAACGGGTGCCTAGGCGCCGATTAATCCCCGCCTAGGCGTCCTAGGCGCTCCCTGAGCGCCCGAGGAGTGCCTAGCGATTTTTTCAACCATGGAATTAATACCCATGTAGGCCCCTTGAATATAGTGGCAATTCCATTATAGTAACCCCCTTCTCCTGTGACTTCAAAAATGAGCAAGAGTGGTCCCAGGTACTCTCAAGTGGGAGACAATTTTTATACTACTCTTGGAAATTGGACAGGAATGATCTCAAACTAGTAGAAACTTGAGAAATGTGGTCTGCCAGTTATTAAATATTGTACACTTGTCAATTTTCAAACTTGGTGGGGACTAAATTGGAATTGCCATCATATTTGAGGGATCAAGAGTTGAACCAAGTCTATTATGTTATTCTAGTCAGTTACAGATGACAATACCAATTTTCTTACATACTGCTTTCTGATTTGTCTTTTTCAATAATTGTGACAGGACAACCTTTCTGCTGTTGATATTCTTTCAGCATGCAATCTTGTGAATTATTTTGGAAAAATGGATCTTGGAGGTTCTGGTGTTGGGCAGATATCTCTCTACCCCATTCTCATCAGGAAGGTTGGCACCGGCCTCTTTGATAATATCTTTCTTAATAAAAAATTTTAGATTTTTAGATTGGCTTCAAGCTGTTAATTGTAGGGTTCAACATCTGTAGCCCTCTATGGACTTGGTAATATAAGAGATGAGCGCTTGAATAGGATGTTTCAGGTATTGCTCTGAGTCTGGAGGTCTCTTTTTTGGGAATTCTATTTTTATCGTACAGCAGTGAGATATTATTCCTCTTGATGTTTTAGACACCTCATGCCGTTCAATGGATGCGACCTGAGGCTCAAGAAGAGTGTCAATTGTCGGACTGGTTCAACATCCTGGTTCTTCATCAGAACAGGTTATATTTGCTATTGTAGATAATAAATAATTCACCCTGATAGTATTATGTTATGAATGCAGGACACTTTACGTAGGTGACTAGGAACAATTATGTGTGGTGTCATTTAACAACAATGCATGCCTGTTTTCTGGTTTCCAGAGTAAAGACAAATCCTAAAAATGCAATAAATGAGCATTTCCTGCCTCGCTTTCTGGATTTCATTGTATGGGGCCATGAACATGAATGTCTGGTTGATCCTCAGGTGCTACTTATTTAGGTGTTTCTATTACAATTTCCTTTTAGTATGGTGTCTGATTAAAACTCATTTTTATAATAGGAAGTTCCAGGTATGGGTTTCCACATTACTCAGCCTGGCTCTTCTGTTGCAACATCACTGATTGATGGTGAATCAAAACCTAAACATGTGCTCCTTTTGGAGATTAAGGTTGTATTGTATCAATCTGTATGTTAACATTTTTATTTTGTTCTATTTTACTCATGTATACTGCTTAGTTTTAAATACTAAAATGATCGTGCTTATGTGACTGATGGTGAGATGCTTTCCATATAATGTAGGGAAATCAATATCGCCCGACAAAGATACCTCTTAAGTCAGTGCGGCCTTTTGAATACACTGAGGTTACTTTATATCTTTATATTGAACCAGTATATAAAATTATAAAGGAACATTTGCTAAACTAATCAGTTTTCATGCTGCAGATAGTTTTGAAGGATGAGCCAGATATTGATCCAAATGATCAAAACTCGATACTTGAACATTTGGACAATGTGGTATGTGCAGTTATTCAGTTCATTATCCTCTCTGTTTCTTTTATATGTTATTATATGAATATTCTGTTTCTATCATTCTTTTTCGTTACAAAGATTACTTGCTGATGCATCCTAGCTCCTTTGAATTATTGCAGGTCAGGAAGTTGATAGAACGATCTATTGCTATAAGTGGATCAGAGAACAAGCTCCCCTTAGTTCGAGTAAAGGTAGCAATTTCATGTATTTTTTAATGACTTTACCCTCCAATGGTTTTCATTTTTCAATTTTGTTTTCTTTTCTCTATATATCTGTCAAGTTGCATGCTCTCTTTTCTGGATGAGTTTTCAGGTAGATTACTCTGGATTTATGACAATAAATCCTCAAAGGTTTGGACAAAAATATGTGGGAAAGGTACTTTCTACTTTTTTCTGTTCAATGGTGAAAATTTTCTTATTTCCTTTCTGCAGCTCTCCACACCAAAAATGTGCATTTCCAATTTTTTTAGGTTGCAAATCCTCAGGATATACTTATATTCTCTAAATCTTCAAATAGAGGCCGCAGTGCAGGTAATTTGATTTCTTCTCTAGCTGTTCACAGTTTTATGTGATGAATTTGATTTCTTTTGCAGACACTTGTTTATGATATTATAAGGTGTGTGTGAATGCATTGCCTTCTTCCAAAATAGAGCATGCCTTTTAAGCGTCTTTTGGTCATCCTCCACATACTTTGACAATCCACACTTTTTTTCCTTAACTGGCCAAATTGACTTTCTTTCTGTAAGTGAAAGCGTGCGGTGACTGGTTTTCTTGATGAACCTAATATTACTTTTAGAATTTCTAGATTAGGTGATGCTTGATGGCCTGTTATTGCTGCTAATATTATTCCCTTCACAACATATTTTGCTTCTTTAGGTGAATGTGTGGCTGGCATCAGTGTTCTGTCCTCCTATCTGTGCCCTCTTATTCTTCCTGTCGTAGTGATTTAGTGCTTGATTATTTAGTCTTAATTGTGCAGTCAAAATTGAAGAGTCTGAAAGGCTTCGACCAGAAGAGTTGAATCAGCAGAATATAGAAGCTTTAGTTGCTGAGAGTAATTTGGTATGAGATCAAGTTTAAAACATCGTTTTTCTTTTTTACTTAGAACACCCATATCGACTTCACTTTTTAAATTCTTATTCTTCCATGTCTTCAATATAAGGCAAGGCTAATTTATTATCCAAAAAGGGGGAAAGTATCTCTGTGCACTGCCTGAGGCGCATCTAATCCTAACTGGTTTACAGAAAATGGAGATACTTCCTGTCAATGATCTGGATGTTGCATTGCACAGTTTTGTCAACAAGGATGACAAGATGGCTTTCTATTCTTGTGTGCAATACAACCTCAAGGAAACTCGTGTAAGTATTCTATTATGTTCAGTAAGCAAATCACGGTAGTCTCTGGATACATCTACTCCAGATTAAATTTTTTAGCATCAACTTTTCTCACATATCCTTTACATAGTAATATTTGCATGATTTGCATCTTGCACTAACAAACTAATGACTGAGTTGACAGAATAAAATTACTCGGGATTCAGATACACTGAAATTTGAAGAGGAGGATATAATTCTCAAAGTTGGGGAGTGCTTAGAGGTAAAACACTATTTTTTGTTATTCCCTCTTGTTCCAAGCTACCTAGAGGAGTGATGTGTTTACATTGTCACATAATTGCTTGCACAATGCTGTAGTCCTAACATCAATATCTTGTGTTCCTGTGATCTTTCATTCCTTTTCCCCCTCTTTCTGGATTTCTCTTTATATATTTGATTTCCCCTGGGGTAGGGGGATGGAGTGGTGATGAAGCTATCTGTTGGTGCTATCATAGTTTACCTTGGAAAAGGCAATATCTAATAAACCTGATGCTCTATTATGTTCCATCTGTGTGCTTTTAATGGAGATATAGCCATATAGGGGATGGAGCTTCCAAGGCTAAGGGTTACTCTTCTCAAGTGGTCTGCTGATACTATATTTATATTGGTCAAATAGACAAACAGGAATCATAGACGACCTAAAAGGCTAAAACATTTATAGATATAATCTCAAAACCATTTTGTTCTGAAATACCAACTTCATGACATCTGAATATATTCAATATCTTGAATGTATGAACCGCCACTTAAGTTGGTAGTCTCTGGGTTCAATATTTTGAATGTATGAACACCATCCTCTCTTTGAGTCTCTTGAGTACTGTACCCATCAATATCTATTGTTTTTGGATACATTAACTATCATATCATGTTACATACCTGCTGTACAGGCTTGTGTGGAACAGGCATCTATGCTTTGCATAAAAGACATTTGAAATCATGAAATAAAGTGGTGATTGCTCATTGCAGGAACGTGTCAAAGAAAGAGCTGTACAGAATAAAGATGACCAACCATTCTCATTTAGTGGGCAATCCTCAGAGGTATTCATTTATCTTTGACCTAGTGCATACAATTATAACTTGGGGTTGATGTTCCTTGGATAATCTTAGTTTTGTGTATAGAGGTAATTTTAGCACAATTTTCAGATCAGAAGTAAAAGTATTAGAGGCATTGAAAGTGCAGTTTCCTTCAGTGATGATGAGGACACAACTCCTTTTTCTGCCTCAAAGTCTACTGCCAATAAGGGCAAGAAAGAGTTATCTCAATCTTTTAGGTCCTCTCACGATGCTTCTGAAGTGGGCAAAACTTCAAGAGGAAGGGGCCGGGGGAGAGGTAGAGGCAGAGGCAGGGCTTCTAGCAATTTAAAGCAGACAACACTTGATATGGGATTTCGTCATTCACAAATGTATGAGCAGTGGGCCTAATAGATGATTTTCCAGATAACCTTTGCTTTTTGTTTTGTTTTGTTTTGTTTTGTTTTTTTTTTGGGGGGGTGTGTGTAGATCTTGATGGTCTCTAATTAATTTGTCAATCGAGTTGCTGCAGATCCTCATCAGTTCGAAGCATTGCAGAGGATGAGGAGAACGTGGACTCTGATTCAAGTGATGAAAAAGCTGAGAATGAAATAAATGATGTCGATGATAGCTTGGTATGCTTTTATTTCTTTATTGCTCCATGATTTTTTTTTCACTAATGCTTCTCTACCCTTGGCATTCAGGTTAATCTTCTAAGCACAAATGATGATATGATTACAAACAATTCTGCTTAAAAAGCACAAAACTATTATATAGATCAATTTCTGTGATCCCTAATTTAATTTGAAAAATACTTTCAGTAAAGTTATTTCTTACCTGCATAGCAATGATGGCTTGTATTCATCCGGTGCCAAGTAGTTTGATTTCCTTTTATCCCAATAGGTATGGTGTCATATGGAGATTAATGGAAGAGTTTTCAGTTTTTCTTTTTCTTTTATTTAATACTCTGTTTTTCATTTTTACTAGTGAATTTAAATTCTCATAATGAATTTGAATGTGGACCATTACTAATAGTAATTGTGAGGTTTTTCTGCTTTAATTTACTAATAGAAAAATAAATGTCATTGTAATATACTTTCTAATTATCGTGTTGTTTTATCAAGGATGATGAAACTCTTCAAGGCAAAGGCCGCAAAAGGGCTGCCCCACGGGGAAAGGGTAGAGGTAGTACATCCTCAGCTAAGAGAGGAAAGAAGTCAGATAATGCTCCTTCAATTCAAAGGATGCTTATGAATTTAGATGATGAAGATGATGATGATGAAGTGCCAAAGAAATCAAACAAACCTCCACCTCGTGTAAGTGAAAATAAACCTCTGGAAACTTTTGTTGTATTGAATTACTGAATCTTTCGAGTAGGACTACTTTCATGGAGCATTTGGCAGCAAATGCATCTTTACCCCAGTTTTTATTTTATAGTGCCAACTTTGTGAGTGTAGCTTATCAATAAGCATCGTTTTGTAGGTAACAAGGAACTACGGTGCTCTACGGAGGTGAGCGCAACTCAAAACCCAGATCGTTAGATCAATTATGGTGCATTACAGTTTAATCAGTTTAATTATAGGGGGGTTGCGTTACAAGCTGTAAATTTAGAAAGGGGAAAAAATTACAAAAAGTTGTTTCTTGGAACGCATTCTCAGCTTTTAGCATTTTAGTCTTGAGAGTGGATGTTATAGCACTTGTACAATTCTACCATGATTTCATTTTGCAGAAAAATGACTGGTGACTTATTATATGCGCAGAGTTGTAGCGGAGTTTTTGCTATTTTCAGTGCTCACCTTCAGTAACGTGTAATGTTACAGTTTTGTCCATATTTTCCAGTCATCTCTGTTTTTCATTTATTAGTTCTTCATAATTTCAAAATTCCATCATGGGTTATTATATTTTTATCCGGCAAATGCTTTCTATTGAAAGTTTTCTCCAGTTTTTTGGAAATTTGAAAAACTAGAAAACAGAAAACATGTTTACTATAACAGTTTTACATTTTGAAAACAGGAAATAATTTTCCAGTTTTCTAGAAAATTGAAACACAATTAAAAATTGTTTTCTAAATGGAAAACAGAATCAACTATCATCTATTAGACTATATGTCACTATAACTACATTTTCACCATTATCTACTTACATATTTATTCATTTAGACTACATTCATTATCATATTCTTTTACTTATCATCGTCTTCTATTAAAAATTGAAATCTATACCACGTTTTATATTTTGATTGAACTCAATTGATTATTTGTTCGGATATTTTTAATTATGTTATATCGGATATCGAAATTTCACATATATTACTATATTAGAATTCAAAATAAAATTTATATATTATATACATGTCATTCAAATGAATATATCCAAACATATTTTAAATATTAGTTCAAAAATATTAATATTATCTAAACTAAATTTTATGTTAACTTAATAGGTTATTGGTTCAGGTATATTTTATTTATGTTATATACAAATATAAATTTTATGTAATTTTTTTTTTTTTTTTTACATATATTGGACTTATCTATACTATATATAAAAGCATTATCCTCTAGAATTTTTCCGCCCAAATGTAAGGGTATTTTAGTAATATGGTAATTATAATTATAATAATATTATTATTAAATATTAATAATATTAATTATTGTTATTATTATAGAATAATACTAATGATAGAATAATATTAATTATAATTGATTATAATAGGTTATTAGTAATTATGGTAATTATTATGATAGAATAATATTAATGAGATAAGAATGTTGTTTTGATTGTTACAATTTTTGGTAATGTCAATCATATTTTATATATATATATATATATATATATATATATATATATATATATATATATT
>NC_044916.1:19429581-19486454 GCF_003576645.1 Ipomoea triloba | reverse complement strand
ATTGTTATTGCCTAATATTCTTATTAATTATTTCCAACCTAATTATTTCAATTCCTAGCCGAAATTAATGTACCAAAATATTAATTATTTATTAACATATAAATATAATTGCTTAATATTCTTATTTTATATTTAAGGTATAATATTATATATTAATTATTTATTAACATATAAATATAATTGCCTAATATTCTTATTTTATATTTAAGGTATAATATTATTAGTACAAAAATAGATTATCATTCCCTTCTTTTGAGTAATTATTATGATATTTTTATGGTTTTTTTTATACTTGCCATTATAAAGTCTAATTGATTTTGTACTAATATTATATATATATATATATATATATATTTGGTTCAAATGCGGCGGCGAGCTCCGGTGCGGTCATGCGGCCTAATCTGCACCGTCCAATTTCATTAATCTTACTGAAATTCGCGTATGTTTAAGTGGGGTTATTATGGTAATTTTAGTATTTATATTACGTGAATTGGAATGGTGCATTTTAGTACATAGTGTGGCGCGTTTGAATACATGTTGTGGTGCGTTTTATTACATATGTTAGTGCATTAACTGTGTTGTGGAATGGTGTGTTTTAATCTATCCGTTGGTGCATTTTCATACGTAGAATGATGTGTAACTGTGTTGTGGAATGGTGTGTTTTAATACGTCGTCTGGTGCATTTTAATACATTGAATGATGTGTATTTTAACACGTGTTTCTAATAAGTGTGGTGCATTTTAATACGTATAATGGTGCATATTTTACCACATGTTTTCTTCTTCTTTTTTTTTTTTGAAAACTAGCACATGTTTTCTAATATGTGTAAATAGTGTATGCTTATAATCTGACATGAGGCACGTTGTGGTACATTTTAATACCTAGAATGATGTGTTTTATTAAGTATATTGATGAATTTTAAGTGAATAGACGCATTTGGTATATTGTGTGGAATGGTGTGTTTTATCGGTCCTCTGGTGCGTTTTAGTACGTAGAATGATGTGTTCTGTAACATATATATATTGCGCGTTGATTTGATGAGTTGATATGATCTAATGGTTGAAAATAGGCCACACGGTCACACTTAATGATCAGGCCACACCTGATCATGACTCTATACACACACACACACACACACACACACACACACACACAATAGTACAAAATAAATTATTCATGTGTTAATAATTGCCTAATAATTATTATGGTAATTCTCATCGCCTACTCCCATGTGATTTTAATGATTATTTTATGATAATCTATATACATATTTTTATACTTAAGTATAATATTATTGGCACAAAATAAATTATAGTTATCTTTTCTTTAGGTGCAAATACTTAACTTAATAATTAAATATTAATATAATTGCCTAATTTTTATTTATTGTAATCATTATGGTAATTCTCATTCCCTTCTTCCGTGTAATTATTTAAGTAATATATATATAAGTATAATATTATTATAATTATAACTAAAGAATAATTGAATAATTTTTTCGACATTAATGTACTATAATTATTCAACCTTTTCTTTTATATATAATTCTCCTAATATAATTTGTATCTAATTTATTTTGAGACTAATATATAAATCATTACATTTCAAGTTTTTTTTTTACGTTACCATAATTCATCATTTTTCATTGTATCTCTTGCTTTTTTCAGTCACATAATTAAAACTCTACCCATAATGGTTCTTACTTTCGTTTTACTCAATGGAATAAATGCCTAATGTACTACTTAGACAATTATGGTACGATTAATTCGATTGTACGAGGTGTTAGGATTAAAAGATTGAGATACTTTTTTTTTGTTTAGTCGAAAACAATTTTAATAAGCTACTGTAAATAAGTAAATAAATAAATAAATAAATAAATATATATATATATATATATATATTGGTTTATTTCATTGGACTTTCTATTTATTCATTTATTTATTGTATTGTATTTATTTATTTACTTAGATTAGATGATTAAAATAATATCAATGATTATCTTTTTCATGTATCTATATTAAATGACATGTATATACAATATATGTGGACTATGCATATTACTGGCATATTTTATGTATGTGTAATTTGCATAATTATGTTTATATTCTAGGCACATTTGATTTATTTAAATTCAAATGTTTTAAAATCACGTGTTGTATCTAATAACATAATATTTTATAATATATTTTTTTTGGTAAAATATTGTGACGATCAATATATACAAGTAATTTAATATTACAAGAGAAAAAAATATTATATTGAGTAATATTTTTACACTAATCACATAATAAAATAATTGTACACGTTCAATATTAGAATTTTTTTATTATTTTATCTTTAATTTTATTATATAAATATATAATTTAAAATATTTATCCGTGCATTACACGGGTCATTGACCAATTATTTGCTTGAATTCAAGTAAGGATAATATTAGAAAACATAACCGATACAAACATTTTCATCATTTGCGCTATATAATATTGATGCTATAATTTATATAATTATATATCGATCTAAATATTCTTAAAACATTATACGAAAATTCATTCCGTGCAACGCACGGGCGAAAATACTAGTATATTTTAAAATATTTTAAATATAAGGTTTAAAAATCACTTGAAACTAAACTTATTATTAATTTTATAACGTTAATATAAAAAAAAAAACTTGAAAAATAAGTGTTAGTAAACAAGTTTTCTAAACAGAAAACATAGAATGGAAATCAGAGAATGAAAACTGAAAAATTAGAAAACAGAAATCAATTTTCTATTAGTAAACAGGCCTTATTTGTTAATCCATAAAAAAGTATTACATTTTTTTTATTAAAACAATATTACATATTTGAGATTTGTTTCACATTCAAATATGTTTGTATTACATTCTTTGTTAAACTAATGTAATATTACGTATAATTTTTAAGATGATGATAGTACATAGTAGAATTATGTAAGAAATGCATAATTATGCATAATTAATATAAATCAAAATAAGTAAATTCACATTGAATATAATTAAAATTCTAATAAATATATGATTGAGTTTGTTTTGCAAGATTTTTTTTTTTCAAAGTAATGGTAAATTATATAAATAACTCAAATGATACAAATAGGCTAGGCATACCCGAGATTGTCTTTGTCTTTATGGTGTTAACTACCACCACAAGAGGAGATTCAACATCCAAGCAAATTACCAACGACAAATACAATACAAAGGAAAATCAATAAACAAGAGCCACAAATGGCAAAACACAAATGAGACTAGTAAGAATACTCCAAGTGGAGGAGCGCTATTTCAATAAGACATGAGAAGTAGAGGCTCATCCACTCGCTTAGCTAGAGTGAAGGAAACCAGTAGTCCATGGTGCAAGGTCGCACCCAAAAGAAGCAAGGTGAAAACAAACAGTCCCATAGAGAAGCTGTTGTTGGTCTTGGTGAGGGTTAAGTACGGGGGGTAGCGGTGAATAGACTCGTAGGAAATTGAAAATTTCTTCGCGATTAGTAAAGCTTACCCAAGAGGTAAACCTGACTGATCGATAAGAGTTTTTAATGCACAACAGAAATTATAAGTTAACCCTTTTTAACGTTCTTTGAACGTTAAGTTTACTTGATAAAATTTTAGGTTTGGTTGTGTTAAAATACAAATGATAAAGCAGTATATATATATATATATATATATATATATATATATATATATATATATATATATATATATATATATATATATATATATATATATAGAGAGAGAGAGAGAGAGAGAGAGAGAGAGAGAGAGAGAGAGTCTGTGTGTGTGTGTGCGCGCGCGCGTGTTTTTATAGTGGTTCGGCTGTTAACAAAGCATACTCCACTCTTCTTCACAGTACGTGGAGGTTGTTGGAAAATTGCACTAAAAATGGCATTTTAAGTGGCCATTTTGTGGTATAAATATATGTGGGTCCACTTCCGATTTTGGGTCGGGTCAAAATGGATTCGGGTTCTTCGTAGTTAGACGAAGAGATTGATATATTATACGCTCAAAATGGATAATGGGTGAATGGGAAATTGATTCTCAAAGTAAACCCATTTGAGATGGAATTCAAGTGTGGAAAAGCTTATGTAGCTTTGTCCCACATTGGTTGGCAATGAACATTTGCCCCACTATATATACAAGAGTCCTTTTATGACTAAGTAACTTGTATAGCATAGAGGTTTTCTCTCACACACAGGGGGGTGCAAATCAAATCCCAAACTGAGCCTGAAAAGGCTTGACTCGTGTACGCCGGCCCGCAGCCTTAGCCTCTGGTGACCTCTCTCAGAGTTTATTTCTTAAGGGACGTTTTCGAAGCTCAGCCCGCGAGACATGAATAATGTCTCGAACAACGACTCTGGTGACCTCTCTCAGAGTTTATTTCTTAAGGGACGCAGACATGAACAACGACTCTTGTGACCTCTCGATTGCGACCTTTATGACCTCTCTCAGAGTTTATTTCTTAAGGGACGCAGACATGAACAACGACTCTTGTGACCTCTCGATTGCGACCTTTATTTCAGAGTTTATTTCTTAAGGGACGCAGACGACTGCAACCTTTATTTCAGAGTTTATTTCTTAATTTAAATGGATTTGGACTGCAACCTTTATTTCAGAGTTTATTTCTTAATTTAAATGGATTTGTTAGTGGGTGTAAATAGGCTGCTAGTGGAGGGAGGTTACGAATGGGAATTAAATGACAGATTTAATGCTATGATCCCATCCTCCACTATATATTCGTTGGTGAGCAGCTGATTTGGATATACAAGCTACACAGAACACACCTACGAAACATTTTCCTTCTCAAAACTCTGCTCATCCTTTCCTTCAAGCCATATGCGTTCATCCCACAGTTTAGTTCGCCGGGCTCCAAGTTTGTGTGCTCAAACGCAGGAGTCGTAGTACATTTTATCCTGGGAAACCTAGACCGCAACGTTCCAGCACCCCGGGAAGCGTTAAATAAGGTTTTAAGGAAAGTTACAACGCGACTCGTACTTACAACCGCCCCAAGTTCGTACTTACAACCGCCCCAAGTTCGTCCAGTTCACCCCGTCATCTTCCAAGGCCACTCAACCCAGCATGGTTCATTCTTCATTTGTAACTATTTAATCCTACGTGGATTATTTCTTCTTTCCTTGTAATTTGTTTTGTTGTTGTTTTCCAATTTCTTTGTATTTCCGATTGTCAGATATTCTCTAACAATCTTAAAACCTTATCTCTTCTTCTCCTTCTGACTCTCGGATTTCTGGAAAGAAATGGAAAACGTGTTGCCAGTAGCCAACTTTGGGGATGAAAATCCTAATGTTGTCGAAAACAACAGTGGGGGGAACGGCAACCAAGTTGCACATTCCCAGGCACCAGTGAACGTAGGTTCACAAGGGGGTGTCAGTTCGGAGGGGTATATCCTCACGATGAGGGTACCTACGGTACCAAGTGGTTCGGCTGAAAAACCGGACAAGTTTACGGGATCATTCTTTAAGAGATGGCAGCAAAAGATGCTGTTCTATCTTGCTACTCTCGGCTTGTCAAGGTTCTTGACCGAGAAGGTTTCTGAGTTGAAGGAACATGATGTTCAGTCAGTAATGGCAGTTGGGCTTTGGAAGGATTCTGACTTCCTTTACCGCAACTACGTTCTGAATGGGTTGTGAGATTCCCTTTACGATGTCTATCGTAAGATTGGTACAGCTAAGGCACTGTGAGAAGCTTTGGACCACAAGTACCGAAGCGAGGATGCCGGGGCAAAGAAATTTGTTGTTGGCAGGTTGTTTGATTTCAAAATGGTGGATTCAAAGACCTTGCTGAGTCAAGTTGAAGAGTTGCAATTGCTCTTTGACGAGATCCGTGATGAGGGCATGCCAATCAGTGAAGCCTTCCAAGTGGCGTCCATGATCCACTTGCTGCCTCCGGGATGGAAGGACTTCAAGAACTACCTGAAGCACAAGCGGAAGGAGATGAGTCTGGAGGACCTGATCCAGCGACTTCGAGTTGAGGAAGGAAACAGGACCAGTGACAGAAGAGGACCTTTCGTGGGAGGTGCCAAAGCCAACGTGGTGGAGCACGGACAAAGCTCCAAGAAGGGCAAGAAAAGACTGGGTCCGAATGTAATACCCCGTATTTTCCTAACATTATTATTTTATCCTAAGGCGTTGACATTCATAAGTTATGATCTTCAGATATTTCAAAAGAATTTTTATAAGTGAGTATAGTTGTTATTAAGCTGCGATCGAACGTCCCGGTCACGAACCGTAAAAATTTTAAGAGCTAGTATTCGGACCCGTTTGTCATAGGAAATGGATTTTTAGACACCATACTATTATTCTTGAATTTTCTATTTAATTAAATCAGCTCATAGCAGCGAAAATTTATTTTGATCATACATCACTAAATTTCGCGGTGCACCGAACCTAGCCCAATTTTGAGGGTTAGTCTGGAATAAATTTTTAGTTTCGGAAATTATTCTATCTGGATTATTTTCTACCGAAACTTTATCTGTTTGGACCCCAACTGATAAGTTGGAAGATATTTTATTATTTTATTATTTTTTTTCCAATCTTATCACATAAGATTGTGATGTAGTATAAAAGCCAATTTTTTTTCCTTTTTCCCTTGCTTTTGCCGAAATGAAGAGGAGAGGAGAGAGAAAGAGATCATCTTCATCATCTTCTTCCTCCATTGCTTCCATAGCTAATTTCCTTCACATCTCTCAAGAACGTTCGGTAAATCTTCGATTTTATTCGGTAAAAAGTTCTATTTTCCTTCCTAGAGCATGAATTTGAGAGTAATTTCTTGAAATCTCTTGTTATGGTGATGCTTTTGATCCTAGGGTTTAAGGTGAAATTGGGGAAATCAACTCCAAAAGCCTTCTACGAGAACTAGTAACCCGGTTGAGGTAAGGAATTCCCTTAAGTTGGTTTAGTCACTTGAAATTAGATAATTGATTATTTGGTTGAAATATGGTGTTTTGGAGCTTTGGGAATATTTTTGTATACATGTTCATAGCTTGGATATGCTTGTATATGTTGTATTTATGTCCATATAGGCTTATACTTGTGAAAATAGTGAAAGAAAATCAGGGTAGATTCTGGCAGTAACTTCCGAGATTTATTGGGAAAAATTGGTAAGGTATTTTGATCCTATTTTTTTTAGACATGTAGTTCTATAAGTGTAGAACCCGCATATAAAATTTCATAATGATCGGAGTAGTGGAAGTATGGTTTTCGAATTTTTCTCCAAAACTGGTCCAGAGAGAAAAATTCTGGACAGCACACTGCCAAGGGCAAAGATGGAATTTTCTGTGTTTATTCGCGGACCAAAATGCCCAAAACGTTTTACGGACATCAAGTACTATGAGTTGGGGTTCTACCATAAAAATTTCAAGTGAAAAAGAGTTCGGGAACTATTTTTACCGGCTCAATTTTTCGGACTGCGCCAAGCTGAATTACTGTCCAGAATAGGCAGAACGTGTTGGACGCGGACCTGGACGCGCGTCCACTGCGCGTCCAGTGGAGTCCAGTAGGTTCGAGAGTAAGATTAAATGGTGTAAGCTTGATTATTGATTATTGATGTTTAGATGATGTGGTTGTTTGATGTTCGTGAGATCAAACTAAGCTTGATTGTTGTTGATGTTAGATGATGGAATGGTAAGGATCCTAAGAGATTATTAGGAGTATAAACATGATGATGTTGGACCGATTTTGATACTGATGATGGTGGCGTTGATTAAGCTTAATGGTGATTAGTATATTGCTAAATTATGGGTTATGGTGACTAATTAGTTTGATTATGGACTTATAATGATTAAGGATGCTTAGTGATAGTTGAAATAGGAATTTATGAGCTTTATGTTGAGGTGTTTAAGTGCAAATATTATTGATTTTGGGAATGATTAAGGATTAATGATGAACTGATTATGTTAAGTATATTGATGATTGGGTGATGATAATTAAATTTTGATGAAGTAATAATGAGGATGAGATTATAAATTAGTGGTGTTGAAGGTACTGTAATGTTGTCATTGATGGTGGATTATGAAGAAATTAAGGTTAAGGGTTAGATATGAATTAAGTATAGTGAGGAGGTAATTAGTAGTTATTAAGTATGAATTACTTATGGGTTATGGATGATGTTGTTGCTTGAAGCTTAGGGATGATGTTAATATTATTGTTGTCGAAGTGATCTGTTTATATGATTTGTTAGTGGTGAAATTACTGCTAAGGATAGAGTTAAAGAAGGATGATGGAATAATGAATAATGTTATTGATAATGGTGATGTCACTAAGTTGTTGAGCTAATTGACGATTATAGGTGAGGATGCATATTACCGTATGGTGATAATGAAGTGTGTGGCAATGAGGGGTTCATGGTTTAATAGTAATTATTAAATGTGAAGCATGATATGATAATTGTTGGTGATGATGCTACTATAATTAGAGGATAATTAGGCTTAGTTTCTAATCATGGTAATTTTTGACATTGATGATGGGTTAAGAGATCATAATTACGTTATTATTATATATATATATATATGCGAAAGTATGTTTATATTGTTTAAAGTGCATAAGTGAGAAAGTAAAGAATGAGACAAAATGAAATTATGGTGTGAAGTTGGAGACTATTCCTTTTAACATTCACAATGGATTCACAAACAATGGGCCCTGAAGTGATTGGTGTTAACCACGTTGAGTAACCTTGTAGAAACATATCCAGGGTTACTAGAGCTAGTGACTAACCTGCGGGCTTGGAATCCCGACAAGGGGTGTGCACACTAAAGGTCCTAGATCTGCTTCCCCTAGTTGGAATAACTAGGTTGTGGTAAGGTGGTGGAAATGAGAAGGAAATGGTGGTGTTAATTGGAATATCTTTAACTTTATTATGGTAAGCTGGTTATTACTATTTAAATGCTTATATAATTATGACTGTGATGATGAGTATGATTATGGAGTACCGATGAGAATTGGATTGTAATATGGACTGAAATTTATGATAAGGAGCAAGATTAAGGATGTTAATATGAATGGTGCTAGGAATCGATTGATTCATAAATGGTTGACTATGGGTTCGTACCATTATAATAATAGTATTAAGAATGGACATATGTAGTGTTAGTGGAATTTATATAAGTGTATAACTAGGTAGATGGATTTCAAGTAAGAGACAGGTGAATGTTGATTCACTAAACACTTTTTGTACAAGTCTTCATTGTTAACTTATTTTCAGGTGAAATCTCATCAAATGGGTATAGTTACAAAACTCTCTTATGCGTGTTTTCAAACCTTTGTCTACTTTTAAGTGACATTAGATTTCCTTACTTAGCCGTCGCGCTAACTACACTTCAATGTGTTCTTATCAGTTGCAGATTAGTGTGGACCCCTGTAGCCCAGCAAGCTCTGAACAGAAGAGAAGTACAGGTTGAGGTCTACTCTATCTTAGAATAGATACTCTGGAAGGAGGACTTCCTTATGTATTAAGTTTGATATTGATGTTGTAGTTTGATGTTGCATTTTGAGGTTGTAAGTTTAGCCTTAACGTTTGGGTATAGGAGAGATACCTAAGCGTGGCGGTAACACCCGGTTTTCTGCTGGCTAGATGTAAGCTTCCGCGACGCATTATCAGTGATTTTGTAATACAAGTAAGAGTTGAAAATTGGGGTGTTACACCGAAAGGTGGTGTTTCCAAGGGCAAGTTCCAAGGGAAATGTTACAATTATGGCAAGTTGGGCCACAAGTCCATGGAATGCAAGGCTCTAAAGAAAAAGAACAAGGGTTCTGAAGCCAACTTGCTTGGTGATATGAGCCAAAAGGTGGCTGAGATTAGCCTCTCGGCTATGGTCACCGAGGTGAACCTGGTGGGTTCCAACCCGCTCGAATGGTTCATTGACACTGGTGCAACCGGGGTATGTTCAGTACCTTTGAAGTCATTAAGGGTGAAAAGGTCTGGATGGGAAACTCTGCTCAGTCCAATGTTGAGGGCGTGGGCAAAGTGATTTTGAAGATGACTTCTGGGAAGGAACTAACATTAAATAATGTGTTGTATGTTCCGGACCTTAGGAAAAATCTTGTTTCTGACTCGTTGTTGAACAAGCATGGATTCAAGATAGTCTTCGAATCAGACAAAGTAGTTTTGTCGAAATTAGGGATGTTTGTTGGTAAAGGATATGTACTTGACGGGCTTTTCAAGCTCAATGTAATGCCTATTATCAATAAAAGCAAAGTTAATTCCGTTTACTTGCTTGAGTATTCCAATTTGTGGCATGGTAGACTAGGTCATGTTAATACAAATAATTAGCATGAACCATATCCCTACATTTCAAGTTAATACAAATAAATGTGAAATTTGTGTTGAGGCAAAACTAACTAAAGCTCCCTTCAAATCGGTTGAAAGGGAGATTAAGCCACTAGGATTGGTACATAGTGATTTGTGCGATTTTAGATCGATTTAAACGAGAGGTGGTAATAAGTATTTTATCACGTTTATCGATGATTGCACACAATTTTTCTATATGTATTTGCTAAAGAGCAAAGACGAAGCCAAGGAAAAGTTCATTCTTTATAAGGATGAAGTGGAAAACCAACTTAATCGAAAGATTATAAGGGTTAGAAGCGATAGAGGTGGTGAGTACGAAGTACCTCTCGATGACTTCTGTGCGAGTGTTGGAATAATACACGAGCGTACTGCACCTTATGCACCTCAATCGAATGGTGTTGCCAAACGTAAGAATCGTACATTGAAAGAGATGATGAATGCGATGCTTATAAGTTCTGGTCTACCTCAAAGCATGTGGGCTGAGGCGATTTTGACAAGTAATTACCTTTTGAATAAGGTACCTCACAAGAAGCTCGATAAGACCCCTTATGAGTTGTGGAAAGGTAGGAAACCTTCCTACCAATACCTCAAAGTGTGGGGGTGTCTTGCCAAAGTTTTGGTTCCAACACCTAAGAAAATAAAGATAAGTCCAAAGACGGTGGATTGTATCTTTATTGGATATGCACACAATAGTAGTGCTTATCGGTTCTTAGTACACGAGTCCCATAATCCAGACGTACATAAGAACACTATAATTGAATCAAGGAATGCAAGTTTCTTTGAAAATGTATTTCCTTGTAGGTCTAATGAAAGACCAAGTACGTCACTTCGAGAGGTCGAGAGACCTAGTACGTCACTTCGAGAGGTCGACAGACCAAGTACGTCACTTCGAGAGGTCAACATACCAAGTATGTCACTTCGAGAGGTGGATGTTACTATGGACAATGATGGCGGGCATTCTGAGGAAGTACCCGAGCTCGAGCCGAGACGTAGTAAACGGGCGAGAGTCAAAAAATCATTTGGTCCAGATTTTCTAATCTACTTGTTAGAGTATGATTCGAGTACTCTAACTCGTTTGATAGAAAACGAACCGGATTTTCTATCTTGTTTGATACAGAACGAACCTATGACTTATCGAGAAGCTGTGACTTCTACGGAAGATCCTATGTGGAAGGAAGCTATCAAAAGTGAATTGGATTCTATCTTACAGAATCACACTTGGGAACTTGTTGATCTTCCTCCAGGTTGTAAACCTTTAGGATCCAAGTGGGTCTTTAAAAGGAAAATGAAACTAGATGGTTCCATCGAGAAGTATAAGGCTAGACTTGTAATCAAGGGTTACAGGCAACGAGAAGGCCTTGATTACTTCGATACGTATTCTCCTGTGACGAGAATAAACTCCATTAGGATGATTCTTGCCATAGCCGCATTGCGAAATTTGAAAGTTCATCAAATGGATGTGAAAACAGCTTTCTTAAATGGCGAGTTAGATGAGGAAATCTATATGGACCAACCCGAAGGGTTTGTGGTTCCGGGCCAAGAAAAGCAAGTGTGTAAATTAGTTAAATCGCTCTATGGTTTGAAACAAGCGCCTAAACAGTGGTACAAGAAATTTGACCATTCGATGTTAACTAATGGGTTCAAAATAAACGAAAGTGACAAATGTATCTACGTTAAGGAAACGGTAGATGGCTATGTCATTCTCTGTTCATACGTGGATGATATACTCATCATTGGTAGTAATGATCGAATGATCAAGTCTACCAAGAACATGTTAAATGTAAGATTTGACATGAAGGATATGGGTTTGGCTGATCTAATCCTCGGGATTAAGATTATTAAAAGACCTGATGGTCTTGTGTTGAGCCAATCTTATTATGTTGATAAAATCCTTGAAAAATTTAACAAGGATGATAATCAATTGGCCAAAACACCATTTGATACAAATGTTCAACTAACCAAGAACCACGGGGAGTGTATCTCTCAAGTAGAATATGCTCGAGTAATTGGTAGCTTGATGTATCTTATGAGTTGTACAAGGCCGGATATTGCCTTTGCTATTAGTAAACTTAGCAAGTTACTAGCAATCCCGGTGTGATTCACTGGAAGGCAATAGTAAAGGTCATGAGATACTTGAGGTATACTCGTGATCTCGGACTGCACTATGTAAGATATCCCGCTGTACTTGAAGGGTATAGCGATGCTAGCTGGATATCTGACATTAAGGATTCTAAATCCACGAGTGGTTATGTGTTTACACTAGCCGGTGCAGCCGTTGCATGGAAATCTTCCAAGCAAACAGTAATAGCCAGGTCCAAAATGGAATCAGAAATGATTGCCTTGGACAAGTGCTGTGAAGAGGCTGAATGGCTACGCCATTTTTTGGAAGATATTCCAAGTTGGGAAAGACCTGTACCTCTGATGTTGCTGTTTAGCGTGAGGTAGTGTGAAGGTGATAAAACGAAGAGTCATGAACTCCCCGAGTGTCGTGTCTCTCGCGGATGGCAAATTAGAGAATACCGGATCCCTATCTTGTATTGTTTATATAACGCAAAAGATGAACTCATAAAGATTGATAAGGTGGGGTGGTGAGAGTGCAAAGATTGAGGATATTTTGAAAATAATAAATGTGAGTAAAAGCGGATGGGGGCTAGAATATCATGGAGATTGGTTCAAAGCATATAGTATAGGTTTTATTTCCATTGAGAAATGTTTGAAGGAGCTTGGAACATTGTCCTGAGTGGCGTCACACTCAAGCTCCCAATCCTCAGTATGGTTGGGGAATTTTGTCAAACACTTTGTCTACAAGTTCCCTCCGGATCTCATCTTCTCAGATTGAGAGCGGGATATGTGGGTAGTGGGCTACATCTCTTTGCGATATCTCGCCAAAGAGATGATCCTATACTCTTGAAGAGATCGGGGCCCTCGATCTAACAAGTTCATACAAAACATACTCACAATTTCAACAATCCCCAAAGAAATCAAACTCATTCATCAAGTTTAGATCAAGAACACAAAATCTCCATCCTTCCTAGCCCCTATCCTAAGAACTAGCCCTTCATAGGCTTCAATAACATGATTTCATTCAAATAGCAAAGCATATTTACAAGATCAAAATAAAAAGCAAATGTCTTTAAGGAAAAAGGAAAAAGCAAGAAAGAGTTCCAAAGAGAAAGCAAGTTTCAATGAGAGAATTTACCCAAAAGGATCTCAAAGCTATGGAGATCCAAGTTCTCTTCTCCAAGGAGCTCTTCCTCCTCTACCTAATCCTATCTAACCCTAACCTAAAGTGAGAAGTGAAAAATTGACAAAAGACCCCCTCCCCTAGCTGAAATGTCCCTTAAATACTTAAAATATCGCGTAGGGTTCTGGTGCCCGTCCACGCCTGCTCACACGCGTGTGGACTGGCGTGGATGCTTACTGGAATAATTCCACGCCAGCTCACATGCGTAGTGATGCTTGTGGACGCAAATCTCTCCGTTTTCGTTTCCTTCGTTGTTTCCGGTTTGGTCTTTGTGTATCCCCGTGTGGATTGGTTCTTCCTCTTCATTGCTTATACCTTCCTTGGTTGAATTCAGCCTCCGATCCTGTGGAAATCTTTCAAAACATACCATGCAAAACTCTTTTGCAATTTGTTAGCAAAATAGAACGAAAATACATAATTGCATTCTTCAAGACTTTGTTTTGGCAAGAAATCAACTTAATTAGTTCTAGATAATTAGGTACTTTTGGTGTTTATCAACCTCCAATTTGTGTGCATTGTGATAGTCAAGCAACAATTGGGAGAGTACGGAGTCAGATTTATAATGGTAAGTCTAGACATATGCGTCGTAGACATAACACCATTAAACAACTCCTCGCAACTGGTGTTGTCTCGATTGACTTCGTGAGGTCAACAAACAATATAGCGGATCCGCTAACCAAAGGGTTGAGAAAAGAAGTTGTCGAGAAGTTGGCACGAGGAATGGGTCTAAAGCCCTTGGACTAAAAATTCCAAAGTGGATACCCAACCTAGCTAGCACCTAGGTTCAATGGGACAACTAAATTATGGAATAACATGTCACTGTGGGGGTCCCTGGACTCCCTACCACTCCTCGTTAAAACAGTGACTCCCGATCGAGGCTAGCACACTAGTGCTTTAATGATTCGATTGTCATCTGACATATGATGTGTATGCAATGTAAAATGGACATATGTTGAGTTGCAGGAAACTCGAGAAAGAATCACCTATGTGAGAGAGAAGTGAGGGTCGCTTCAAAGGAGAATTGAAGGGGCTTAATTCTTTAGAAACTCTTGCAGAACCAGGAACGGTGTCCCACGACCAAAATGGGCACAGTCATGAGAACAAAACGTGGTTGGAAGGTTCCTGTGTGAGATTTGTCAATGTCTACACAAACGGCAGTCGGTTCAAAGACATCGCATTCTACCGTACAGCCAGTAGAGTACATAGATCTCACGAGGCAAGGTTCAAAGGGTTACACCTACCTTTGCTATGCAGGAATCAACCGTTGAACGCAGTTGTTTCCGATTTCAAAATTCCCTTGAAAATCATTTTTCATTCATGTGGGGGATTGTTGAAAAATTGCAATAAAAATGGCATTTTAAGTGGCCATTTTGTGGTATAAATATATGTGGGTCCACTTCTGATTTCGGGTCGGGTCAAAGTGGATTCGGGTTCTTCGTAGTTAGACGAAGAGATTGATATATTATACGCTCAAAATGGATAATGGGTGAATGAGAAATTGATTCTCAAAGTAGACCCATTTGAGATGGAATTCAAGTGTGGAAAAGCTTATGTAGCTTTGTCCCACATTGGTTGGGAATGAACATTTTCCCCACTATATATACAAGAGTCCTTTTATGACTAAGTAACTTGTATAGCATAGAGGTTTTCTCCCACGCACAGGGGGTGCAAATCAAATCCCAAACTGAGCCTGAAAAGGCTTGATTCGTGTACGCCAGCACCTGCGGGCACGAATGTCGTCCGAAAAATTGGCTGGCCTTGCGGGCATAAGTTATGCCACATTTTCGAACTAGTTTTCCATCTCAGAATCACATGAGATCAGAAATGATCTCTCGTCCGAGACATCAAACGAACTGACCTCTCGAGAGGTAGTCCGATGTCTCGAACCAAGTCGCTCGCGTACGAGTGCGGTATCGCGCAGCCCGGGTTGCGCGCACGTTCGATATCTCGCGGACCAATTTGATGTCTCGAAGCAATGTCTCGATGCCGGTACGATGTCTCGAAGCTAGCACTTCTCGACGTCTCGCGGCACGTACTATGTCTCGAACCTGATGTCTCGAAGGGACGCAGACATGAAAGATGTCTCGAACAACGACTCTGGTGACCTCTCGACTGCGACCTTTCACCTACTGGATCCGTTCATAGGAATGACTCTTGGTATTACAGAATTAATATGATTAATTCCAATCATTATTTCAGAGTTTATTTCTTAATTTAAATGGATTTGTTAGTGGGTGTAAATAGGCTGCTAGTGGAGGGAGGTTACGAATGAGAATTAAATGCCATATTTAATGCTATGATTCCATCCTCTACTATATATTCGTTGGTGAGCAGCTGATTTAGATATACAAGCTACACAGAACACACCTACGAAACACTTTCCTCCTCAAAACTCTGCTCATCCTTTCCTTCAAGCCATCTGCGTTCATCCCACGGTTTAGTTCGCCGGGCTCCAAGTTTGTGGCTCAAACGCAGGAGTCGTAGTACGTTTTATCCTGGGAAACCTAGACCGCAACGTTCCAGCACCACGGGAAGCGGTAAATAAGGTTTTAAGGAAAGTGGCAACGCGACTCGTACTTACAACCGCCCCAAGTTCGTCCAGTTCACCCCGTCATCTTCCAAGGCCACTCAACCCAGCGTGGTTCCTTCTTCATTTGTAACTGTTTAATCCTACGTGGATTATTTCTTCTTTCCTTGTAATTTGTTTTGTTGTTGTTGTTTTCCAATTTTTTTTGTATTTCCAATTGTCAAGATATTCTCTAATAGAGGTTTTGATGGGCGTCGGCCAGGTTATCCGAGTTCATCCCCTGCTCGATTCGAGACGTGGCGCTGTGGCTTACCATGGAGGGATGTGGTTAAATGGTTAATGTCCACATACTTATCACCATTTGGTTTTAAGTAGGATATGACGACTAGATAGTCAAGGAACTCTATGGTTAAGCGTGCTTGACTTCTACCAGTCACGGACACCCAGGTGTTTCAACTCCTATAGAGTTTACTCTGTCTCTTTCTACTTCTCTGAGTAGAGTAACAAAGGTTGGAGAAAGTAGTTTCTTCTTCTCCAACTAGATGTCTTGGCTTGATTAAATTTGGAGGATATAGCTTTAACGCTTTTGGTCTCTCTTCTCTTTCACAGTACACTGATCACAACACTTGAAATTTGAAAGCTTTTTCGCACTTAGAAAATAAGAATACGACATATATAAGCAGGGAGAAAAATAGTTCCATTGGAGGGGAAAACTATTTTCAAACGCCTAAGTGACCAGCGGGTAGAGACCGACGGGTAATTTGGAGGGTAGGTGAGAGTTGTCAGATTTTCAGCCGTTGCAACTTAAATTGCATTGAACATTTACTTTTTGTTCTACACATGTTGTCATGGCATTTAATGAAAATCGAGCTTGGATATGTTCCTAGGACTCACTTTGCCTTAGGACATATTAACTAACTTTAAGCTTTCAGATGTACAACTTAGAAAATGTCTCAAGCAGTCCTATCGAGTGGTTAACTAGGTTAATGCCTCGAGTCTTAGATCCTTTCGGATACGAATGATTGACCTTACTATTTTTTCCTTAACTCCTCGAAAGGTAGGTCATTCCCAATCTTTGACCTTTACGACCCTTCGATATAGAATGGTTGACCTTACCATTCGGTTTGTACCACTTCGAATTTTAGACCCTTCCACCTCTCAGTCGTTGCAACCTTTCGGTTTTGATTGTCTTCTACCCTTCGACTCTTTAATCTTCATCTTTAGTCTCGGACTAGAGTTAACCATTCGATTACTCTTCTTCTCTTTGCATTCAAAACATGACCCCTTGGGTTGATCTTCGAACCGTTGATATCTGTATTCGAGAGTTAACCACTCGGATTACTCTATGACTTGTTGTATTTAACTGTACTCTCGAGTGTCCATTCAGATGATTACAATTTAACTACTTGAAGTACCATTCGGATGAATTCGAATGTTGAGCATAATAGACTAAGTCTAAAAACTGAAATAATTGGGGGGTCTAAACTCCTATTGTTTGGTATCATCAAAATCTAATACAAAGTGTTCCTAACAGAAGCGACAAAGGCGAGATAAGTCATCCTAGAAGAGGAAAAAGATCATGCATTAGGTCAATATGCTGGATGATATGCATGTGAGTATGTGACTCCACAGGAATGAGAGACATGCTAAGTCATCCTTGAGCACCTAATGGGCATCACAAGGTTTAGGGAAGACCGCCATCCAAAAAAAGCAACAAGATCCAGATTGAATGAGCCGTGATGGTCTAAATTATCCTCCCTACTTTTGGTAAGTAGACAACCATCACCAGTGTTGAGATTGCTTTTACCACCCTTAGTCGGGTGAGCTAGGCTACTATTCACTGCTAGTAGCTACATAGTAGTTTGTACTACCATTCCTACTTTTAGTAAGTAGGCAATTATCAATGAACTTGGCATGACTATACCACCGCAGGTAAGGTGGGCTAGGTTACTGATCTCACTAGTAACTACTAAGTAATCTGTATTACCATCCTCACTTTTAGTAAGTGGGTAACTATATGTTACTGGAACTACCAGTAAAAATTAATGGAGTAGTCTATATTGCCATCTCCACTTTTAGTAAGTGGGAAACTATCAATGGACTTGACAAGCCTTTACTACCGTCGTAAGGTGGGCTAGGTTGCTAATACCGCCAGTAACTACAAAGTAGTTTGTACTAACATCCCCATTTTTAGTAAGTGGACAACTATATGTTACTGGAACTGCCAATAACAAAGAGGTAGTTTGTACTACTATCCCACTTTTAGTAAGTGAGAAACTATTAATAGACTTGAGATGCATTTACCATCGTCGATCAGGTGGGCTAAGGTCTCACTTCAATGCTAATACCTACGTGTGGCCCAAGGCCAGATCAACAAAAATTAAATTGAGAGGGATATGCAGTAAAAAGAATTTTATACATATTCCTAGAGACAATCCGGCAAACACATAAGCTTGTGGGATATTCTTGTTATGAATGATGGCATTCCTACCACGCAAGATATGGTACACTAAGAAAATAGAGTAATGAGGATCCCTTTAGAATGAATACGGGTTTCCCGGTGAAGCCTGATGATCTATTTCATAGTATTTCTGATTGTAGTAATACCAGTGTTGCAAAAATCCGCCTAGATGCCGATTAATCCCCACCTAGGCGCTAGGCGCCGGTCGACTGCTTAGCGTATCACATTAAATGGTGGTCTAGGCGGCTGACCAACTAGGCGACCGGCTAGGCCGCTTAGGCGCTGACCGCCTAGGTCTCCTAAGCACCGACTAGGTCGCCTAGTTGACCAATTAACTATTGTTCTTTTTTTTTTAATGTGTTATTTCACTCAAAACAACATTTTTTGAGGGAAATAACCTTAAATTTTACAAACTCTAGATATTTTTTAGGTTAATATTTAATATTTTAGTATTAACTATTAAAATATTATATAATTTATAATTATTTGTCTTTAAAAAATTTAAAATACTTTTAAACAATTTTTTTTAAAAAATAAAATAAAATAAAGAAATACACTGGCGCCGATTAATCCCCACCTAGGTGTCATAGGCGCTAGGTACTCCCTGAGCGCTCGAGGAGCGCCTAGCGATTTTTTCAGCCATGAGTAATACTCTTTTCAAAGGGAAATTCTCTTCGTACTCCGTCCCAAACCTACATGAAAAAAAATTACAAGAAAAAAAGAAAAAGATGTAGTGATAAGACTCAAGCATGTAATTGCATAGAGGGTAATTTTTGTCAATGTTAAGGAAAAGCAGTTTGTCCATCGTACGCAATATATCCTTAAGAGCGAGCTAGGTGATGAAGGAAAAAATTCTTGGGATGATATTTTTCCAGACCCACCTCGCAATGTGAGTGCTAGACGCCTAGACCTATGAAGGTGATACTCGAATTACAACTATACAAATTTAATTAGGCAAGTGCACCTATTATTTTTTAGTATAGATGATTGAGTAACGAGTATCTTATCCCATAAGGACTGTGAATACTAGTACTATTCGTTATTTTATTATGTCGCCTAAGAATGCCCTCAAGAATCAATTAGGAATGAAAATAAAAGCCTAAGACAGGAAAACAATGCAAGCAAGTTTGAGGAAATTAACCAGTGAGAAAAGAGTACTTGGATCTATGGACCCTATAGGATATCATTAAACATAAAAGATACATGTAAATAACAATTATTGTTCCTAAGACCGTGAGACCTCCTATTTTATGCTAATATCTTTCTCAAGAGTATTAACAAATAATCCCTAGGTTGATTAATTAGAATCCTTTCTAAATCAAAATTTCCCCAAAGATTACCTTCAAGGTTTGTAAGTTTTACTGAATGATTTGACTCGAACATGAAGGATAAATGTCATCCTACATCTATGGTTGCAATACACTCCTTAAAATTGTGTGCAATCTATATTCACTAAGGATATCTCCATTGCAAAGTTCATCCACCAATCAAGAATCCAATAAGCTAGCAATTACTGATTCAAGATTAATAAAGAAACACAATTGAATCAAATGACAAACAATTATAAATTAGCAATAAACAATTAAGAACATGGTCTCAATTTAGGGTTCACCATAAATCCAAGTATTGCAGTGTTTAGCAATCATTGAGACAAACACGAAAGAAATTAAAGAAACAAAAAAAAAAAAACAAAGAACATAGGAAAACCCTTTTAATCTGTAAAGAAATCTTGATTCCAAGCTTTCCCAATATGTACAGATGTCTTCCAAAGAGTGGTTGAAGCCCCCAAGAGTGTCTTCGAACGTTTCTTAAAATATTAGATCGAAAAATCCTCAAAAGACCACAAAACAGACTTAAATACCACTTTATCGCGTCTGAAGTAGACCGTTACACGACCACGACACTACCGTGTCATTTATGACACCAGTAAGGCGCCCATGTAGAGGTGGCCAAATCTTGGGCCTGGGCCGGGCTAGAACATATCAGGATCGAACTGGAATAACCTGAGCCGGTTTGGCATCGTTACATGGCCACGACACTGCCGTGTCAATTATGACACTAGTAAGGGGTAGATGCTATGTCAATTATGACACCAGTAAGGCGCCCTGGTACAAGTAGCCAAATCCCGGGCTTAAGTGGGGCTTGGGCCTAGACTAGAACAAATTAGGACTGGCCCGGAATAACCCTGCCGTGTCATAATGACGCTCGGACCTGGACTAGACCCGGGCCTCTGGGAATTTTTTATATTTTGTTATTTTTATTATAAAGAATAATTATAAATTTAATGTTTGTTTAAAATGAGATTTGAACTCTTGACCTTGAACTTTCTACAAGTCGGTTCCGGTCTAGGCTTAGCCCGAACGAGGCCTAAAGAAGCCCAAACTCGTTTTTAGGGCCAATTCAGGGCTGGTTTGACCTTGAACCGGCTCGTGGCCAGCTCTACGTCCAAGTGACATGGGCGTGTCACCACCTAGGCACATCAGACTTCAGTCTCAATTTTGGAATTGTTCTTCTCTGAATTTGAGAAAACTTTAAACATGAAAGTTATAGGGCACTCTCTTATCTTTCCATAGTCACTTGAATAACCTTTATTGGACTTTATGAGGGAGATATGACCAAAGTACTATTGACATGTTGCAAGACAAATTTCTCAAGGTGTGCTTGAATCTTCTGACTTTCTGGCGTCAATGCATCCAGAATCTTTCAAAGTGTTCAATTCAAAAGTTGTAGATGACTCCCTTAGCTTTCTATTGACATTTGAATCACATCAATCGAATATCGTCTTACAGAGTTATGGCCAAAATACTCTAGCATGTCGGGAATTGTTATGTTTTATCATTCTTGCTTATAAATACCTAAAAACCCAAATGATAAAGAACTAAGTACTAAATTCATTAAATTGAACAAGAAATATTTTAAATTGATATGAAATAGCTAATAGAAATAAGTGCATTTGAGCACTTTCAAAATGTCATAGATTTTGGCACTAGGAAGCTCCCCACCCCGAGCCAAGCAAGCAAGACCCATGCAATAATTTGATGTGTTTCCAAATTTTGCCCAAATCTCATCACGAACGACAACCAGGCTCTTTAGAAACGAGAGTACTCTTTGCAATAAATTTTTATTTTTATTTGTTGGAACAAGCCTTCTAGCTCAAGCATTAAGGTAAATATGGACAGGAGTTTTAAAGGATAACTATATACTACTTCTGGAGATAATGTCAAAATTTGCCCAAGAGAATAGTTGTGCGATTCTTCTATGGGGTGGGTCTAGCCTCAAGTTTAACAGTGGAGATTTGAACTATTTTTATGAACTTTCTATTTGTTGGGACATATGTTTTAATGTGATTCTCTTAATTAAAAAATGAAGCAACAAGAAAAAGCTAGAGAACCAATTTTTAGATACTAGAGGTAATTCATGAACTTTTGAATAGAATTGGATTTGTTATATTCCTCACATTCATCGAGAGCGCGAGAGCTGATTGCATGTGTTGATTAGTTGATAACTTATCATTGCTCTTGTCTCGTTGTTTGTACTTTTTGGAAAAATCTCAAATAATATGAGTTTACTAATAGTTGTTAATGATACGATATGATAAAAGTTGTTTGATCTAAATTCGTGTAGTTTGCTTATGATATTCAAAATTTTTTTTTTGGTTCCATTGTAACAAAAAAATAATCTTTTTGCTAATAATTTTATATATATATATATATATATATATATATATATATATATATATATTGAAAGGAATTATATTTTAAATATTGGCCAAATAAGTTAAAACATTCCCACTAATTAAATTCTTGACAATCTAGATTTAACCAGACTCATCACTAATCTAAGTAGGATTAACAGAATTTGTTTGCAGTCTGCCAGTTTGGCTCCACTATCTGCTCCATGGCGCTCGACGCCGACGACGAGTTCGTACTTCTCAGCTGCACCGAGTCGGACCAGACGATTCGGGAGGGAGATGGCCAAGAGATCATCGTATCAACGGATGCTATTATCGATTGGGACATGGCTTATATTCTCACTCACCAAATCGTCAAAATCAAAGCGAACCGTCAAAGGTAATTTTATTTTTTCATCTTTTTAATCATCCCAAACTTAACTCTTTAAACTATTTCTATAATTTTTATATTAGTTTAAATTTTATATCTGATAATGATTGTTTCCGTTTTCTCTGTGCTCAGGCTCATTGAACAGTCTTCATATTTTCGTTCTCTCTTGAGTGGAAGCTTCAGGTATCATAATGTTTTATATTAAATCCTGATTGAAATTGTTTTTTTTTTTTTTTTTCTTTNAATTTTTTTTTTTTTTTTTTTTCTTTCATTCTCTCTTAATATATTTCTGGTACATCTGAGAGAATGATGATTGAGCTTGAGCCTACAGACGCAGAAGGCATTACATAAAAAAAATTGTTACGTAATCCATACTTATTCTTTTCTTTTAATGGTTTTACCAAACATGTTAAAGTGGATTATTTGATGTATTCTCTAACCTGATATGTAAATCATGCACATTATGCCAATATAAATTGCACCTTGCATGCTTATGCTTGCTTTGGTAGTTTGATAGAGCAGGGTTTGATAACTTTTTCATTTTTTATTTTCTACCTTTGATAGGAGATATTTCAATGACATGAAATTTTTTTGTTGCAGTGAGTCATGCCTGGATTGTATATCCATCAATTGGAACATGGAATCATTTATAAATGCTTTAAGGTCTATGTTTGGATGTTCTCTGGATATTACTCCAGAAAGTTTCATCTCTTTTTGTGAGGTGAGTTTACTAAATATTTTTTTCTGTTTCTTTTATCTGAGATATATTAGTGGCTGAAAAAATTTCCAAACTGTAAAAATAAGTAGTTACCAAGTAATTGGCTGTTTTTTGTCCATACTTTTATTTTTATTGAAGGATGCATTTCATCTCAATTAAAAGCCTAAGCTGTTAAAGAATGGAAATTTATTGTTTTATATTTACATCAATGTGGCCCCTTAGATGTTTGTTGGATACTTTTTTATGGAAAAATATGCAGAAATGCTTTTGATGACAGATAGGCTGTAGGCAAGGGATTTGAACCCTTGACCTTTTGTCCAATCTGATACCATATTTTATGATGTATTCCATTGGTGCAGAAATTGGGTTTACATAAAAAACTTACAATTAGTGGTAATAGTTTTGTACTTAAATTTAAGTCTTCTCATCTGTGACACCAGGCTGCACTATTTTTTGGAGTGGATTATCTCCTTTCGGAGTGTCAATGTTGGTTAAAGAGTGTGACTTCATACAAGGGGATTTTGCTACCTCAAATACAATTAGCTGATTTGATCAGCATCTGGAAATATGGTTTGGAGAATGGTAAGTGTATCTTTGATTATTAGATACTGTAAAAATGATTAGCACAACATAGTGATGATCATGCTTACTCCTTTGCTGTCCACATAACGGCTTGTGTCTTATAGATTAAAGTGCGATATGATGCAGCAATTGATTTTGTGCCACAACTATGTATATTCTATCTGGCCTGCAACTTTGTAAGTGCTTAAAATTTTACTTAGTCATTCGTAGCTTATTTATTTATTTTTTCTTAAGCTACATTTTGTGGAACTTTCAATCCTCACTGTCAACTTATGATCAACTAAGCAAGATCTGGTTCCTTCTTTCTTCAGATGTGGGCAATTTCCTTTGATGCTTTCCATGATGTTCCTTATGAAATGTTATATTCATGTATAAAGAATCCTAATTTGACAGTAGACAGGTTGGTGAAGCCTTTAAGTTGTATCTTTGAACACACACACATCCACACTCTCTCTTATCTAATGCCAACCATAACTGCTGCATTCTTTCACACAGTGAAAAGCATCTTTGTGATGCTATTCTAGCTTGGCTTACTTCCAACACCAAAGAGTATGGGGCTTCAAGTGCTTCAATAAATGATTACACTGACATTTTGGCAGAGGTAGGGATGTGATTCTGCAGTGCTTAAATATTTTAGTATTTCTTGTTTGCAGTGGAAGTTTCTCTCTACACTAGAGTGAGCCTGTGCATATGAGAAGTTCTAAGGGTGGGGTGGGGGGTGGGGGGTGGTATGATTCAAAATGTGTTGATAAATTATATCTTCTTTTTTAATTTTATATTTCATGCTATAAACCTAGACCATGACATCAAATCTCAAGAAGTTTGTTTGTTGGTAAGAATACATTGCCCTATCTTTGTGAAATACAAATTGTGAATTTTAAGTAACTGAATTCCCTAACATGAAACAGCGGTGTTCTAGGTATTTATTTATGTATGTTTCTTTTGGAGTCTTGCATTGGTATTGGGGGATGAAAGCCAATTCTCTATTTAGTAATATTAGCTGTTAAATGAGAAAACCCTACTCTAAATATATTAGTGTTCTGTATATTACTTGATGATCTGAAAGTGTACAAGGATGGTGTATTTATATACTCGAGATGATCTAGAGCCACAAAATTCAAATTCAAACACCTAAGGTTGAGAGTAATCCTCTCAACCTCCCACCTATAACTCTAACATTAGCCTTTATAACATAATGGAATAGAAATTCTAGCAAATAGGAAAACTAAAATTATTTAGTTCCTTCTTCTTTAAATTTTATTCAACAATTTTATTATTTTAGTGTCAACAGCTCAATTACCGTACTGCTGTTTGCTTACCTGTAGACTATATATACAAGAGGCTTTCTTTAACAGTTTCTGCTTGGTAGCTTTTAATTTAATATTTTAATTTAATTTTATTCATTTTCTTTTTTAGTTTAAGCACCACAGACACTACGGAAAAGACATTTTTTGTATGTTATCTCCTGTGTATAAGCTATATTTGCAAAAAAAATGATTGTATGTGGAATATAAATATATAATTATGAAATCTTTTTGATGTTTTATCAATGCATATCTGTTGTGGCCTTTCTTACAGTGATTTTGCAGTTTGTACTTTTAGAAATGTTGCTTGTACACCAGGTTATTTGGAGATGTTGTCTTACTTGCATCTCTTGATTTTCATTTTTGACAAATTCTTTTGCACCAAGTGTAGTTGCAATTGAATGCAAAGAATACTCTGTGTGTGTCTGGTATTGATTTGATCATTTCTAGATTTCTATGCCTAGTTATTTGTTGTGATTCTTGTAGAATATGAACTGTGTATTTGAACTGAGAGCAGCTATTCTCTCAACTTCCCTTAATATCCTCTAACAATTCTAATTGCATTTGATCTTGAACAGATCCGTTTTGGCCTTTTGCCTTTATCATTTGCTGCAGGTATGACAACCTTCTAATGCTTACTTAAGGAAACCAAAATATTGATTCATTTATAGTGAGTTTCAATATACATTGGTACTTGTTTCAGTGAAAAGAAGATGCAACTTCTTTTCGGAGTTTGCTGATAGAGGTATCAGTACCATTCTTACTTTAGCAAGTTATCCTTCTGCAAGCTCAACAAACATCCTTGATGATGAAGACTTTAGTCATCTTAGAATCCGGTTGACTAAATATACTAAGGTTATCCACTGCTAAATAATCCCTAATTGTATCTGATGGTCTTTTTAGTTTCATTTAGAATTATTGTACTGGAGACAAGTGTCTGTTACACTCGTTGACACTGTTTGATATCCTCTTGGCTTTGATTGATGTGGATTTCTTCTACTAGTTCATTGTGTCAAAACTAACAAACTTTGAATTGAACTTTGTCAAGGAAACCATTGTCTAATCACTATTTTTTTATTTATATATCTGCTATGAAATAAGTCTTTGAGTATGTGTGATATTTACATCTCATTCACAATTTTAGATGTTAATAAGGATGTGTGGGTTTCAAAGGTCTTTGATAACTGGTGGGATTTGCTACTTTGCTCAACTAAGCCTTATTCCCAATTTGGTTGTGGGGTTAGATACACTCATAGTATTGAACTGCTAAGAATTTGCTAAAATGTATTTTCTACTTAGGAGGAGGTCTTTCATGCTGCAGTCTCTCCTAAAGGCTGTTCATCCACAACTATGAAAAGAGTTTTCTGGAGTTGCTTTAGTTTTTATTTTCCTCATTTAGGATAAATTAAAAAGAAGATAGAGGATGGTGAGAGCTTTCTTGTTGTGCTCAGCCCTTTTATTTATTTTTTATTTACTTCAATTTGTTTTTATTTTTATTTTAGGAGATATGCTGTTCATTTGTATTCAGAATTTGTTCTGTGCCTCCTTGGAAAAGCTATTTTCATCTTTATTTATTTAGCCTTCTTTTATTGCATTATTTGAAATATAGTTGTAAAATTCAATGTAGGATGCCAACAGCAATTTTCCTTGCTTGTATTGCAATACAAATTCCTGTTCTAAACTGTTTATTCTTAAAATACTGCAGAAAGTGGACCTTTCAGGTTGCCCTCAGTTCAGTCCTGCTCTTCTCCTCTTATCAGTGCTTCACTCTTCACATAGCATGGATCCCATTTTGAAAAATAAAATTAAGCAGCAATTACTTACTTTTGAGGATCCTATTGGGCCCAACTTTGAGATTTCCTGGCAAATATTTCCAATTTTGACTTTTGAAGGAGTGCAAGAAGTGGATATCTCAAATTGTCAAATGCCACTTCTTAAACCTGTTGTTGAATGCTTTTCCAGGTCTTTCCCATCATTAAAGACATTAAAGGCAGCTAATTATTTAAAGCTACCCACTGCAATGTTGTACCAATTGGTGCAAAGGTGCCGTCTACTCAATGATGTAGACCTGAGTGTGGACATTAGCCCAATTATACCAGCCAAAGTTTCTATAAAATTTTCACACCCAGATGTAGCACCACAAAGATCAAGACGCATCACTCCTATGGATGCTGTTTCATTCTCATACAATCTTGGACTGCAGCTGTCAAACATAACAAACCTCACATTAGAGGGTCGAACTGATATCTCAGGTAAGATATATTTGGTCCTGCAAGCTTGTCCATTCCAACCCTCCTTTCCTTGGCCCAACAACAATGTCATTTATCTCTTTGTATTTTATAATATTGTCTGCATTTTCTTATCAATATATACATGTATATAAAACTGTCTTCACTCATTTATTAACTTCCTTTCATATATTTATTTATCTCAGACCGTCATCTCTTCTTTTTCACGGAATTCTGTCCATCCTTATGTTATGTTAACCTTCGAGGGTGTATATCTTTGACTGATGATGGAATATCAGTTGTACTGCTTAAATGTATAAAGCTGCACTCAATCTTGGTTTGTGATACTTACTTTGGACGGAATTCCGTTCTGGCTCTTTGCTATGGTGCATCAAAATTCGAGAATTCTGCAGCACCTAAATTTGAAGACTTCTCTCAGTCTCTGGCCTCTAGACTTCAAGTCCTGCATATGGGTGGCTGCAAGAGTAACTTATCCTTCTACGCCCCTTTATATTTATTAATGTTATTATTTATTTTGGATATAGAACTATAGTTTCTTTTCGATACCAAAGATTGCTTAGCCTCCTTTTACACTATACAATCTTTTGTTGAAGAGTGCGCTATGCATATTAATTCATGATACTTTGGAGCTCCTATTTTGAAATTCTAGTCCTTTTGAACTCATAGAGCCAAAAGTGTTGAGTTATTGAATCATATTCTCACTTGATTCTTTAACATCATTGGTATTATTTGCCTGATAAATTTGACAATTTAAGTACTTGGTAAACATAATATTTTTGTTTGAACCTTTTCTTGTTTATTTGTTGATGATAAAGGCTTAAAAGATTTTTTAGCATGCAGGCTTGATTATTTGGTTGTTTTCTCGGTAACCTTTATTGTGTGAATCTTAAACTCCAGTTACTGATGCATTAAGATTAAAATATTGAAATGAAATGCTATAATGGCAATTCCTCCTTTAAGTGGTGCTGAACACAACTAGGGGGTCTTTTCCTTTACGATATTCTCTTATGCTACAATATTAAAATTAGTCTCAATTAACACATTGTTCTATCTTCTTGGTAGGTGTTACTGAGACATTTCTTTCGGAGCTTATATCTCAAACACCTATGTTGAAAAGTCTTTGCTTAAGGGAGACTGAACTTGTGGATCATGCACTAGACAAATTTTCAGGATCTTGCTTGGAGATGCTTGATGTCTCGAATACTAAGGTGTCTCTATGTACCCAGTTTCCTTAGCTTCAATTCCTTCAAATCATTCAAATTGTCTGTTATCCAGTAAATGTATCAGGTTTCCTGTAGATGAAGTTTTAAGCTAAGTGGCAGTCAAATACTAGGTCACTGTCTAAGTGGCCAGTGAAGGAAAATTATCACAATATGGATCCATATACCTTTATAAAAGATGCATCTTTGTTTAACTTGGTAGAATGCCATATTTTCCTTAGATGGTTAAAGACACTAGGGCATTGACTTTGACGTTTTAGGGAAACTTTATAAGGTGATGGATTCAACCTCCTTTATGGATAGAAAATCATCTTATGAATGATTCATTTTTGAATTTCAGGTTTCTGGCTCTGCTGTGGCTCAAGTGATCCGGAGAAATCTCGGCCTAAAGTGTTTCATTGCCAGAGATTGTAGAAATTTTTTACAAGAGGAAAGCAAAAGTGTGACAGAGAAGTCCAATGCTTTCTCATATCATTACAGTGAGTTATACTATGAACTTGGCAAATCCTGCCAATTGGAGGAAATTGCAGTTGGATGGGGATTTTCATTCTTTTCTTTAGAGGTTCTGAGGCCAGCAATTAGAATGTTAAGGACAATAATTATAGGGTTGGGTGGATCTTTTGGCGAAGATGGGCTGAAGATGTTGCCAACTCTCTGTCCCTGGTTGGAGACTTTGATTCTTTATTTCCAGGTAATCTATGACTGTTACCAGATGTTGAAAGGCATAGGTTAAAATGAGGTTTTTCAACTTGTTTAAGTCCCAGAATTTGTTTGTTTTCTATATTGGTAACAGTAAGTTATAATTTTAAATAGCAGGAAAATAAATATTTTGTGGATATTGAGAACATCCACTGTATATTTCTAATAAAAAAATAACAGTCAAATTGATTTTCTTATCGTAATAACTACAAATAATGATTGCCCCAAAAGGGAAGCTGTTGGAGTTTGCCTGAGGATTTGAGTTTTCAACATTGATTCTTTCACTTCTAAATCCAATTCTTCATTTTTCTGGCACACATCTCATCCCCAGCACCTTCTTTGCAAGTAACATATCTAATTGTTGCAACCATTTTTGAGCCACAAAATGAAAAGACAAAAAGAGAAGTAGATACGGTAAACAAAATCTATTGGATTCCTTCTCTCTGCCAATCCTATTTTTCTGTTATCTCCTTTAGGTTGGGGCATATAAGTGTTAGAAGATGTTGAGGGAAGTTGAGAGAATATCTCTCAGCTACTCATTTTGAATTTGAAATGAGTGGTTGAGAGCTTGGCTAATCCTACTACTAGCTTGTATAAATAGTATACTTGTACAGTTCCTTCTCATGGGTTTAATACACACAGTTCACATTCTATGATAAGTTTTTGCTCAGCTCCCAAATGCATTGCCTTAGCCTGTGGGATCACTTCATGAAATATATGCCTGTTCCAAACACCACATGGTATTTCCAGTATGGCCTGCCTTAGACTCATTCTAGTTTTACCTTACCAAACATTGTTTAGTATATTATGTTATTTCTTTCTACATTTGTTATGCATTGAAACCTTTTCAAATGATGACTTAAGAAGCTGATGTTGGATATAGAAATAGGTTGGTTTTTATATTAAGCTGTCCTTTATTTGACTAAAACACTTTTTAGGTTGTAGTACAATGCTTTAATCTTGGAGTTCAGAGTGTAGCTTGATGGTAACTTGAAACCGCTTTCCAAGTTGTACACATTGGTTCAAATTGTATCACCCTCATCCCCCATAAGATGTACCCAAAAAAAAAAAAAAANAAATTTTTTTTTTTTTTTTTTTTCTTTCATTCTCTCTTAATATATTTCTGGTACATCTGAGAGAATGATGATTGAGCTTGAGCCTACAGACGCAGAAGGCATTACATAAAAAAAATTGTTACGTAATCCATACTTATTCTTTTCTTTTAATGGTTTTACCAAACATGTTAAAGTGGATTATTTGATGTATTCTCTAACCTGATATGTAAATCATGCACATTATGCCAATATAAATTGCACCTTGCATGCTTATGCTTGCTTTGGTAGTTTGATAGAGCAGGGTTTGATAACTTTTTCATTTTTTATTTTCTACCTTTGATAGGAGATATTTCAATGACATGAAATTTTTTTGTTGCAGTGAGTCATGCCTGGATTGTATATCCATCAATTGGAACATGGAATCATTTATAAATGCTTTAAGGTCTATGTTTGGATGTTCTCTGGATATTACTCCAGAAAGTTTCATCTCTTTTTGTGAGGTGAGTTTACTAAATATTTTTTTCTGTTTCTTTTATCTGAGATATATTAGTGGCTGAAAAAATTTCCAAACTGTAAAAATAAGTAGTTACCAAGTAATTGGCTGTTTTTTGTCCATACTTTTATTTTTATTGAAGGATGCATTTCATCTCAATTAAAAGCCTAAGCTGTTAAAGAATGGAAATTTATTGTTTTATATTTACATCAATGTGGCCCCTTAGATGTTTGTTGGATACTTTTTTATGGAAAAATATGCAGAAATGCTTTTGATGACAGATAGGCTGTAGGCAAGGGATTTGAACCCTTGACCTTTTGTCCAATCTGATACCATATTTTATGATGTATTCCATTGGTGCAGAAATTGGGTTTACATAAAAAACTTACAATTAGTGGTAATAGTTTTGTACTTAAATTTAAGTCTTCTCATCTGTGACACCAGGCTGCACTATTTTTTGGAGTGGATTATCTCCTTTCGGAGTGTCAATGTTGGTTAAAGAGTGTGACTTCATACAAGGGGATTTTGCTACCTCAAATACAATTAGCTGATTTGATCAGCATCTGGAAATATGGTTTGGAGAATGGTAAGTGTATCTTTGATTATTAGATACTGTAAAAATGATTAGCACAACATAGTGATGATCATGCTTACTCCTTTGCTGTCCACATAACGGCTTGTGTCTTATAGATTAAAGTGCGATATGATGCAGCAATTGATTTTGTGCCACAACTATGTATATTCTATCTGGCCTGCAACTTTGTAAGTGCTTAAAATTTTACTTAGTCATTCGTAGCTTATTTATTTATTTTTTCTTAAGCTACATTTTGTGGAACTTTCAATCCTCACTGTCAACTTATGATCAACTAAGCAAGATCTGGTTCCTTCTTTCTTCAGATGTGGGCAATTTCCTTTGATGCTTTCCATGATGTTCCTTATGAAATGTTATATTCATGTATAAAGAATCCTAATTTGACAGTAGACAGGTTGGTGAAGCCTTTAAGTTGTATCTTTGAACACACACACATCCACACTCTCTCTTATCTAATGCCAACCATAACTGCTGCATTCTTTCACACAGTGAAAAGCATCTTTGTGATGCTATTCTAGCTTGGCTTACTTCCAACACCAAAGAGTATGGGGCTTCAAGTGCTTCAATAAATGATTACACTGACATTTTGGCAGAGGTAGGGATGTGATTCTGCAGTGCTTAAATATTTTAGTATTTCTTGTTTGCAGTGGAAGTTTCTCTCTACACTAGAGTGAGCCTGTGCATATGAGAAGTTCTAAGGGTGGGGTGGGGGGTGGGGGGTGGTATGATTCAAAATGTGTTGATAAATTATATCTTCTTTTTTAATTTTATATTTCATGCTATAAACCTAGACCATGACATCAAATCTCAAGAAGTTTGTTTGTTGGTAAGAATACATTGCCCTATCTTTGTGAAATACAAATTGTGAATTTTAAGTAACTGAATTCCCTAACATGAAACAGCGGTGTTCTAGGTATTTATTTATGTATGTTTCTTTTGGAGTCTTGCATTGGTATTGGGGGATGAAAGCCAATTCTCTATTTAGTAATATTAGCTGTTAAATGAGAAAACCCTACTCTAAATATATTAGTGTTCTGTATATTACTTGATGATCTGAAAGTGTACAAGGATGGTGTATTTATATACTCGAGATGATCTAGAGCCACAAAATTCAAATTCAAACACCTAAGGTTGAGAGTAATCCTCTCAACCTCCCACCTATAACTCTAACATTAGCCTTTATAACATAATGGAATAGAAATTCTAGCAAATAGGAAAACTAAAATTATTTAGTTCCTTCTTCTTTAAATTTTATTCAACAATTTTATTATTTTAGTGTCAACAGCTCAATTACCGTACTGCTGTTTGCTTACCTGTAGACTATATATACAAGAGGCTTTCTTTAACAGTTTCTGCTTGGTAGCTTTTAATTTAATATTTTAATTTAATTTTATTCATTTTCTTTTTTAGTTTAAGCACCACAGACACTACGGAAAAGACATTTTTTGTATGTTATCTCCTGTGTATAAGCTATATTTGCAAAAAAAATGATTGTATGTGGAATATAAATATATAATTATGAAATCTTTTTGATGTTTTATCAATGCATATCTGTTGTGGCCTTTCTTACAGTGATTTTGCAGTTTGTACTTTTAGAAATGTTGCTTGTACACCAGGTTATTTGGAGATGTTGTCTTACTTGCATCTCTTGATTTTCATTTTTGACAAATTCTTTTGCACCAAGTGTAGTTGCAATTGAATGCAAAGAATACTCTGTGTGTGTCTGGTATTGATTTGATCATTTCTAGATTTCTATGCCTAGTTATTTGTTGTGATTCTTGTAGAATATGAACTGTGTATTTGAACTGAGAGCAGCTATTCTCTCAACTTCCCTTAATATCCTCTAACAATTCTAATTGCATTTGATCTTGAACAGATCCGTTTTGGCCTTTTGCCTTTATCATTTGCTGCAGGTATGACAACCTTCTAATGCTTACTTAAGGAAACCAAAATATTGATTCATTTATAGTGAGTTTCAATATACATTGGTACTTGTTTCAGTGAAAAGAAGATGCAACTTCTTTTCGGAGTTTGCTGATAGAGGTATCAGTACCATTCTTACTTTAGCAAGTTATCCTTCTGCAAGCTCAACAAACATCCTTGATGATGAAGACTTTAGTCATCTTAGAATCCGGTTGACTAAATATACTAAGGTTATCCACTGCTAAATAATCCCTAATTGTATCTGATGGTCTTTTTAGTTTCATTTAGAATTATTGTACTGGAGACAAGTGTCTGTTACACTCGTTGACACTGTTTGATATCCTCTTGGCTTTGATTGATGTGGATTTCTTCTACTAGTTCATTGTGTCAAAACTAACAAACTTTGAATTGAACTTTGTCAAGGAAACCATTGTCTAATCACTATTTTTTTATTTATATATCTGCTATGAAATAAGTCTTTGAGTATGTGTGATATTTACATCTCATTCACAATTTTAGATGTTAATAAGGATGTGTGGGTTTCAAAGGTCTTTGATAACTGGTGGGATTTGCTACTTTGCTCAACTAAGCCTTATTCCCAATTTGGTTGTGGGGTTAGATACACTCATAGTATTGAACTGCTAAGAATTTGCTAAAATGTATTTTCTACTTAGGAGGAGGTCTTTCATGCTGCAGTCTCTCCTAAAGGCTGTTCATCCACAACTATGAAAAGAGTTTTCTGGAGTTGCTTTAGTTTTTATTTTCCTCATTTAGGATAAATTAAAAAGAAGATAGAGGATGGTGAGAGCTTTCTTGTTGTGCTCAGCCCTTTTATTTATTTTTTATTTACTTCAATTTGTTTTTATTTTTATTTTAGGAGATATGCTGTTCATTTGTATTCAGAATTTGTTCTGTGCCTCCTTGGAAAAGCTATTTTCATCTTTATTTATTTAGCCTTCTTTTATTGCATTATTTGAAATATAGTTGTAAAATTCAATGTAGGATGCCAACAGCAATTTTCCTTGCTTGTATTGCAATACAAATTCCTGTTCTAAACTGTTTATTCTTAAAATACTGCAGAAAGTGGACCTTTCAGGTTGCCCTCAGTTCAGTCCTGCTCTTCTCCTCTTATCAGTGCTTCACTCTTCACATAGCATGGATCCCATTTTGAAAAATAAAATTAAGCAGCAATTACTTACTTTTGAGGATCCTATTGGGCCCAACTTTGAGATTTCCTGGCAAATATTTCCAATTTTGACTTTTGAAGGAGTGCAAGAAGTGGATATCTCAAATTGTCAAATGCCACTTCTTAAACCTGTTGTTGAATGCTTTTCCAGGTCTTTCCCATCATTAAAGACATTAAAGGCAGCTAATTATTTAAAGCTACCCACTGCAATGTTGTACCAATTGGTGCAAAGGTGCCGTCTACTCAATGATGTAGACCTGAGTGTGGACATTAGCCCAATTATACCAGCCAAAGTTTCTATAAAATTTTCACACCCAGATGTAGCACCACAAAGATCAAGACGCATCACTCCTATGGATGCTGTTTCATTCTCATACAATCTTGGACTGCAGCTGTCAAACATAACAAACCTCACATTAGAGGGTCGAACTGATATCTCAGGTAAGATATATTTGGTCCTGCAAGCTTGTCCATTCCAACCCTCCTTTCCTTGGCCCAACAACAATGTCATTTATCTCTTTGTATTTTATAATATTGTCTGCATTTTCTTATCAATATATACATGTATATAAAACTGTCTTCACTCATTTATTAACTTCCTTTCATATATTTATTTATCTCAGACCGTCATCTCTTCTTTTTCACGGAATTCTGTCCATCCTTATGTTATGTTAACCTTCGAGGGTGTATATCTTTGACTGATGATGGAATATCAGTTGTACTGCTTAAATGTATAAAGCTGCACTCAATCTTGGTTTGTGATACTTACTTTGGACGGAATTCCGTTCTGGCTCTTTGCTATGGTGCATCAAAATTCGAGAATTCTGCAGCACCTAAATTTGAAGACTTCTCTCAGTCTCTGGCCTCTAGACTTCAAGTCCTGCATATGGGTGGCTGCAAGAGTAACTTATCCTTCTACGCCCCTTTATATTTATTAATGTTATTATTTATTTTGGATATAGAACTATAGTTTCTTTTCGATACCAAAGATTGCTTAGCCTCCTTTTACACTATACAATCTTTTGTTGAAGAGTGCGCTATGCATATTAATTCATGATACTTTGGAGCTCCTATTTTGAAATTCTAGTCCTTTTGAACTCATAGAGCCAAAAGTGTTGAGTTATTGAATCATATTCTCACTTGATTCTTTAACATCATTGGTATTATTTGCCTGATAAATTTGACAATTTAAGTACTTGGTAAACATAATATTTTTGTTTGAACCTTTTCTTGTTTATTTGTTGATGATAAAGGCTTAAAAGATTTTTTAGCATGCAGGCTTGATTATTTGGTTGTTTTCTCGGTAACCTTTATTGTGTGAATCTTAAACTCCAGTTACTGATGCATTAAGATTAAAATATTGAAATGAAATGCTATAATGGCAATTCCTCCTTTAAGTGGTGCTGAACACAACTAGGGGGTCTTTTCCTTTACGATATTCTCTTATGCTACAATATTAAAATTAGTCTCAATTAACACATTGTTCTATCTTCTTGGTAGGTGTTACTGAGACATTTCTTTCGGAGCTTATATCTCAAACACCTATGTTGAAAAGTCTTTGCTTAAGGGAGACTGAACTTGTGGATCATGCACTAGACAAATTTTCAGGATCTTGCTTGGAGATGCTTGATGTCTCGAATACTAAGGTGTCTCTATGTACCCAGTTTCCTTAGCTTCAATTCCTTCAAATCATTCAAATTGTCTGTTATCCAGTAAATGTATCAGGTTTCCTGTAGATGAAGTTTTAAGCTAAGTGGCAGTCAAATACTAGGTCACTGTCTAAGTGGCCAGTGAAGGAAAATTATCACAATATGGATCCATATACCTTTATAAAAGATGCATCTTTGTTTAACTTGGTAGAATGCCATATTTTCCTTAGATGGTTAAAGACACTAGGGCATTGACTTTGACGTTTTAGGGAAACTTTATAAGGTGATGGATTCAACCTCCTTTATGGATAGAAAATCATCTTATGAATGATTCATTTTTGAATTTCAGGTTTCTGGCTCTGCTGTGGCTCAAGTGATCCGGAGAAATCTCGGCCTAAAGTGTTTCATTGCCAGAGATTGTAGAAATTTTTTACAAGAGGAAAGCAAAAGTGTGACAGAGAAGTCCAATGCTTTCTCATATCATTACAGTGAGTTATACTATGAACTTGGCAAATCCTGCCAATTGGAGGAAATTGCAGTTGGATGGGGATTTTCATTCTTTTCTTTAGAGGTTCTGAGGCCAGCAATTAGAATGTTAAGGACAATAATTATAGGGTTGGGTGGATCTTTTGGCGAAGATGGGCTGAAGATGTTGCCAACTCTCTGTCCCTGGTTGGAGACTTTGATTCTTTATTTCCAGGTAATCTATGACTGTTACCAGATGTTGAAAGGCATAGGTTAAAATGAGGTTTTTCAACTTGTTTAAGTCCCAGAATTTGTTTGTTTTCTATATTGGTAACAGTAAGTTATAATTTTAAATAGCAGGAAAATAAATATTTTGTGGATATTGAGAACATCCACTGTATATTTCTAATAAAAAAATAACAGTCAAATTGATTTTCTTATCGTAATAACTACAAATAATGATTGCCCCAAAAGGGAAGCTGTTGGAGTTTGCCTGAGGATTTGAGTTTTCAACATTGATTCTTTCACTTCTAAATCCAATTCTTCATTTTTCTGGCACACATCTCATCCCCAGCACCTTCTTTGCAAGTAACATATCTAATTGTTGCAACCATTTTTGAGCCACAAAATGAAAAGACAAAAAGAGAAGTAGATACGGTAAACAAAATCTATTGGATTCCTTCTCTCTGCCAATCCTATTTTTCTGTTATCTCCTTTAGGTTGGGGCATATAAGTGTTAGAAGATGTTGAGGGAAGTTGAGAGAATATCTCTCAGCTACTCATTTTGAATTTGAAATGAGTGGTTGAGAGCTTGGCTAATCCTACTACTAGCTTGTATAAATAGTATACTTGTACAGTTCCTTCTCATGGGTTTAATACACACAGTTCACATTCTATGATAAGTTTTTGCTCAGCTCCCAAATGCATTGCCTTAGCCTGTGGGATCACTTCATGAAATATATGCCTGTTCCAAACACCACATGGTATTTCCAGTATGGCCTGCCTTAGACTCATTCTAGTTTTACCTTACCAAACATTGTTTAGTATATTATGTTATTTCTTTCTACATTTGTTATGCATTGAAACCTTTTCAAATGATGACTTAAGAAGCTGATGTTGGATATAGAAATAGGTTGGTTTTTATATTAAGCTGTCCTTTATTTGACTAAAACACTTTTTAGGTTGTAGTACAATGCTTTAATCTTGGAGTTCAGAGTGTAGCTTGATGGTAACTTGAAACCGCTTTCCAAGTTGTACACATTGGTTCAAATTGTATCACCCTCATCCCCCATAAGATGTACCCAAAAAAAAAAAAAAAGAAAAAAAGAAAAAAAGAAAAAGAAACAATGGCTTTGATCTCTCTGGCTTTTTGGGCAAAGATTTAGTGGCATCTATTAGTAAAATGTGCTGAATGTAAGTAAGCAAAGGAGAAAATACATAATCTTACACTCCGTATTCATTTACATTAACAAATTGTTGTTACTTGTACTTGGAAGTTGTTCCAAATGCTTTTTGCTTGTATTCTATAACTGGAGTTTTATCTGATTGTAGCAGGTAATATCTGACTCCATCATGCTAAAAATTTTAAAGGCTTTAAAAAACTTGCAAGTTTTGGCCCTTTGCTATTGTATTGGTGAGATTTCATCATCAATCTTTAAGTTCAGCATGCCAAATTTGAGAAAATTGAAACTTGAAAGAGTGACTGCATGGATGACCAATGATGACCTGCTTATTCTCACTCAGAATTGTGTGAACTTGATCGAACTTTCATTGGCAGGATGCTCACTTCTTAATTCAGGTTTGTTACTATTACCCAACCAAAAAAAATTTGGGTTTGTGACTCTTCCAGGAAGCATCCTGTAGGACACATGAAGAAATTCCGCATGCATGTAGTTCTTAAATTATCCCATCTTTAGATTCTTCTTGCCTGTAAATATTAGAGTGAATTTTTTGTTACTAATTGATTATTTTTTCCAATATATAATACTGACATGAAAATGCTGATCAAAATGAAGGATGTAATCATGTAACTCTTTGTTTTTACTGTTTTTTTTGGCAGAGTCCCAACATATTATTTCACTTGGTTGGCCTGGATTGATATCAGTCCATCTAGAGGTTTGCCATTGTTATTATCACTCCCTATATTTGATAAATTTCCTTCCTTGGTAGAATTTGAAAATTTTAGTTTGTAACAAGCTATGCAAGAATAATTGATTCATTTAAAACTGTTGAATAGGAAGTAAACAAGGTATTTAAGTTTATTTTATGAACAAATGAGAGCATCTACATGTTACCCACACTAGCTAGATGAGAACACTTCAAAATGATGGTCGGATGGTTACAATCAAACACTTAGTCTAACTCAACAGTCAACATATGAACACTCTCCTTCAAGCTGGAGCATGTATATATAGTAAGCTCTAAGCTTGTTAGAAATGTATTTGATCCTAGGCCTTCTAAAGAGATTTAGTAAATATATATACTAACTGGTCATTCACTCATTCGGCCAACAAGTGAGGCAATGATTTCTCTTGAAGTAACCTTCGCTCAGACAAAATGACAATCAATTTCATTGCGTTTTATTCTCTCATGGAAAACTGGGCTGAATGCAATATGTAATGCTACCTGATTGTCACTGATAAACTTCATAGATTCAAGCTCACAAAACTTTAATTTTGTATGAAGATGCTTCAACTTTATCAGTTCACATGTCCTAAACATTGGACCTTTGCACTTGAATGTGTTACCACATCCTACTTCTTAGTTTTTCAAAGAGAAGATAGTATCTTGATAACTTCCTATCCCTAAAACACCCGACATAAGAACTGACTAACAACACTCATTGCAAATGAAATATAAATATAGGGCAACTGTCACATACAGCAACTTCCCAACTAACTTTTGGTATCTACCAGGATTAGATAAAGGTTTTTTTTTTTCCCAGTAAAAGCTTAATCTTGGGATTCATGGTTGTCACGGTGTGTTAATTGGCATGTAGTCAACATACCTGTTTCCTCAAGTGTATCTATAGACTTCTATGCAGATGAATTGGAATATTGGATGTCCGATCTTAATTGTCTGAACTGACCTTCCAACTTCCTGTAAGGAACTTTGGAACTCGTTATACGAAGAAACTGAAAATATGGGATCTAGTTCAGTTCTTGTGTTCATGCCTTGTCAATATCAGACTTTTAGATTGTTTTTTTTTTCAGGACTGTGGTGAAGTGACAAGTTGTGGTGTGACATCACTTTTAGAATGTCATGCCCTTGAAGATATTATCTTACGACATAATGTGAGTCTTCTAATCTTTGTTATTTTTCGATCTGATGTTTGTTCTTTTTATGGAGATTAAATAAATAGTGGCATTTGCACTGGGCAACATAAGTGTTCACAATGCATGGGAAGATTTGCATCTTTCTGTGAATCTGTAGATGTTGTCTTCCATGACTGTTTTAGGGACATATGTACTTGGAGAATGTGATTTATTATTATAGGAATATTTTACAGTGCCGGATAATAATAATCGTAAGGGATGTGGTACATTCTTTAATTTGACAAAATTAAAGGAATGAGTTCAATTTTGCAAAATTACAAAATGTATCCCATCCCTTGCAATTTTTAATATTTGGCTTTGTTACTACTGGCATAGGAGTGGCTCCCTATTATTATAATGATAATAAATTTTATGTAGTAATTAGTCATGTTTATTTGACTTTAAAAACGCAGGGTACCGGAATGCAGAGGGATATTATTTCTCACATTGCTTCAAAGGTAACAAGACAACAGAGGCATTTGAATGCTTGATGCCTTAACCATAATTTACTCCACCAAGTAGCTTAAATCTATATTTTGTTTTATGATTTTGGATCAGATGCCAATGCTTCGAAAGATATCCCTTGATGTATGTGATGCAATGGATCGTGACTTTGACATCCCAAATGTAAGAAAATGTTTGTGTTACTGTTCTTGCATCATTTGGATTATATAGTGGTGGTGCAAACATTGTATGGCAAACTTTTATAATCAGCCAAGGTCACTCAACTGGGCTATAATGTACATGGACCAATTGAATCCAATCAATTAGCTAGTCTAACTCTTTATAAACCAATTGTTATACCATGGATCATATTGCATTTTGAATCTTAGTCTAAAAATAATGTGTTTGCTGTTACATTCTGTACACGCAGTTAACAAATTTTGTACCTGTAAACAAGTTGAAGGCACATAATATGGTAATTACATGCACATAACATGATAATTACATACACATAAATTGTTAACTGCAAGTACAAAATATGTTAACTATAGACACATAAGATATTGGTTAACATGTTATGTGTCTGCAGTTAACAGTTTATGTAGGTACAAAATTTGAAGGTTATTTTTGGACCAGGATCCACAGTGTAAGGTAGACTTGGTCTAGTTTATAATTCGTCCTTATAAACTCATATATTCTCTAAAATGGGACTCTTAACAACAACCATTCTCAATCTCCGATAAATTGACTTGTGGTGTTGCGTGAGATGGTTCTTGATAATTCATATTCACGCTGCTGTTATACTACTGCATCTCCTTATAGGTCTATACTATCCTCTGAGAAGCTGGCCAGCCATATATCTACAGTTGTTGCGGTGTGTGTATATCTCTTTGAACTTTCTGCTAATAACTCTCTACTTGTACTCAATGTGGCCCATACAGTTCACCAACAGGTATCCATTAAGTATTGTAAAGATAGCAAGATGCAAGCAGAAAAAATGCAGTCTAGAGCTGATGGACACGAAGTACGAAGGTCGGACAAACCCAGTTCACGTAGAGACATTAGTGATGGTGTGGAACAGCAAGGAACTCACAACAGCTGTTGTCAAGGAAAGATTGTAAACACAGCTGAGGATGTTGTACGTCATTTTAGTTTTACCTACATACATAATCGTACTATATTTATTACAAATGCATCTAAATACTCTTCAACAATTACACAAGTAATCTTAAGTGTATCTGAATATTGTTCCGAAATTACACTTGTAATCTTCTATTTCAAGATTATTGCATATTTAATTAAAAATGTCAAATATATTTACAAATATAAAAATATGTAATTTTGTAAAAAGTTCATGGCAAAAGTATTTTGAAATAAACGCATTAAAATTAGAAGTTAATAACAATATTTATATGATACTATGGATAAGTTAGTGTACTAAAAAAAAAAAAAAAACAGAGCATAACCCTACGTTTATATATTAAAATTGATAAGATAAAAACAGTTTAAACTATCAAATTAGATTGTCTTTTGATTACCATTGAATATAAACTTATGTGGGATATTAAAATTGATTAACTATTAAATAAAAATTGCCTTGTTTGGTAAATAACTTTTTAGGATATTTTTTTATTATTTAAATTTGAGTTGTTTGACCGAGTCAATTGTTTATCAAACAACTCATGTGAATGTTTAATAAATAGTGTTACAGGGTCAATTTCTTTCTCGAAATTCTAACACCAGCAAGAAAAATGTGATAAACAATCATCCTTGTTCACCATGCTTGGTAACTGTTACGGAGTCAATTTCTTTATTGAAAATTTTCGAGACCAGACGACCTATCTCAGCTCGAGATAGTCAACCAACACAAATCAATACCGTCTAGTTTGCACATTCGCACCCAATGGGTAGAGCTTAGGGAAATGTTGGGACACTTTAGGAAAATAGCGTGAACCACAACAAGTCTTACCGTTCGAAGACCAACATATATTAATTCAAACCCGAACGAATATACTAGACTCATTCGTTAGTTAAACTCTCGGCCAACACCTCTCAAACACTTAGGGTGCGTTCACTAACAGGAAATTTTCCTGGTTTTCTGAAAATTTTGAAAATTTGAGAAATAAAAAAATAAAAAACGCGTTTACCTATCCATGTTCTCATTTTGAAAATTGAGAAACTCTCTATTTAGGGTGTGTTTGGTAGCCCGGAAAATGATTTCCGGAAATCATTTTCCAGGCTTTGAGTGTTTGGGAACATCTGGAAAATGTGGTCAACGGAAATCAATTTCCGTTGACCACGGAAAATAGGTGGGTTTTTCCGGAAAATGGCTTCACGCCAAGGGAGAGACGGCTCCCTTCAGTCCGGCGGACTGGTTTCCGGCAGGGGGCCGGAAACCAGAGTCGATCTGGCCGGAAACCAGAGTAGATCGGCTCTGGTTTCCGGCTGGTCTGGTTTCCGCCGGAAGCCACAACAGTCGTCATCTTTTTTTTTTTTTTTTTAGTTATAATAAATATTATTAGGTTATATATTTTTTATATTTTAAATAAAATAATAAAAATATATAATTATATATTTCTACTCATTTTCCACTCATTTTCTGGAAAATGAACCAAACACCTAAAGACAGTTTTCCATAGTACATCCAAACACGGAAAATGAACTCATTTTCCGGAAAATAACTCATTTTCCAGAAGTCATTTTCCTGCTTTCCAAACACACCCTTAATAGGAAAACAAGAACACACCTAAAAGTTGTTTTCTAATTTGAAAACTCGCGTTAACAGTGCAGCACAGTAAAATGTGGATGAGATCATTTATTCGATTCCTACCGCCATCACTTTTTCTTCACTTTTTCTTCATCTACTCAGTGTACCAGCGACTCCTTTCTCTCTTCTTCTTCGTTACTCCGTGTACAGAGAGGCAAATGCGACATGGATCTTTCTTCTTCTTCGTAGCAGAGACGACTCCAAAGCCATCTAGACGCGGATCTCCTCCGATCTCTAGTCTCAGATGGAACTTCGCTCAGATCCGAGTACCAGACGCGGCTCTCTTCCTACCAGACGGACAGACAGAGGTCAGATCTCTCCCAAGACGGAGTCACCAAAGTCGTCTGTTGGATCGTGCCCATCACCTCGCTCCAGGGTAAGCTTTCTTGAACTCTAAGACTACCGTTTCAGTATATTTTGTTTATGATGTGCATTTTTAACTACATTTTTTGAGCTAAAATTTTCTATTGTGTGGATAATGTGCTGCTTGGTTCTCTTTAGGTTTGTTTTTGTATGTGTTTTTTTTTGCTTAATTGATAGTAGGGTGCTAGATATGGTGTTTGTGTTGTAGGTTTTTCTGCGTTTTTTGTTGAAGGATCAGATTTGTACATATATGGGTTTAGGTATTGAATGAGATTTTTTACTGCTCAGTGTCTGAAAATTTGAATATGAATAATGAATCTGTAATTCTGTATGTTGTTTTTCTCACTCGTCTGCTGAGATTGTTGAGCTCTAGGTGGTTCTTAGAGGAATTTGTACGTATGTATTAGTTATAACTACTAGTTATTATACATCATAGACAATAAACTGTGGTTCTCAACTCATAGTTCTGAAATTTAAACGGTGATGCTGGTTTGAGTTGTTATCTGACTTATCTCACACAATTTTTACTCCATTTGTCTTGTTTTCCTCTGTATTCAGTGACTTAAAATTTCAACTGAACCTAAACTTCATTTAGGATTAATAATTAGTGAAGTATTTATATTTGAAATTGATGAGGCAACCACTAGCTCATGAAGTCATGTATTACCTCACTTTACTAATTATATATATCAAGGCCTTAAAATTGATGAATATACTGGAAATATGATGACATGTATGTATGGCCAATGTTGTTATACTGGAAATTGATCTAACAATAAACTATATTACTTGCTTCATGCATTTATGCATCTTTGTTTCATTTTACATCTAACTAAACTTCAATTCTCAAATTTGTTTTTGATCTGTTTTCTGTGCTGATTTGTTTTCCAGTGAAGTATGCAATGATTTTCCTATTGGTTACTCACAAATTAGTATAGCTATTTGTTTAAAAAGGCTACAATATATTTGTTTAAAAGGGCTGCAATATATTAATGGTTGCATATTTACTTAGATGAATAACTTGGAAGAAACAAATGAGGAAGAGGCAAAATGGCCCGATAGAGCCGTTATACAGCTTTAGAGAATTTTAAATGAAAGAGTAAAAAAAAGTCCATTTGGACAACTTTCATTAAAACCTTCGGACTGGAATGATGTTGGTCGGGAGATGATGGAGTCTGTTGGTCTCAATTACGGGATTAGTAAACTTAAAGGAAAGTGTAACATGCTGAAATTGATGTACAAGCAGTTTTCTGAGTTGGTTTCTCATACGGGGGTAACATACAATTCACTTACAAACACTGTGGAGGCATGTGAGGATACATGGCAAAAATTCTACGCGGTATGACCCCAAACTCTTGTTATATTAGTTTAATGCTAGTGAATTATTTAATTGAATTGTTTAATTGTTTCATTGAAACAGAAGCATCCTAAATTCAAGTCTTATAATAGAAATAGTTGCAAACACTACGAGCTAATGACTGAGGTATTTGCCCGATCTGTTGCCACTGGAGGTCTTGCCAACTCGTCCATGCAAATGCCACTTAACTCTGATGAGGAATGCCTTGCCGAGGATGAGTTCTTACTTCATGCAAGACCATCAGTAATTGAAGTTGATACAGGTCATACCAGTTCAAAAGGAAAAAGGAGTTTGGATGAGATGATGGATATTGTTGGTAGCGCGAGGAAGGACACTACCAAGAAGTTGAGGGAGAAGTTAAGTAATGCAATGGATAGTGTTAGTGCGAATATGACTTCAAAAGAACAACGCCGAAAAGCCAGGGAAGATGCTAGTATGATGAGTATGACGGCTGTTGCCCCATATACCATGAAAGCTTGTATTCAGATTCTGAACAACATGAGTGGGATTCCTCGTGCTGCAATGAATGCAGCTTTCCTGAAATTGGAAAATCTTGACCTCCGTGAGGGGTTCATAGAAATGTCTCCTGAATGGCAACGTGAATGAATGTTATCTTTGATTTGAATGTGTTAGATAAATCTGTTGTTGTTAACTATTAGCTTAATATGTTGTTGTTGTTAACTATTAGCTTAATCTGTTGTTGTTGTTAGTGCTTTGAACTTTAGAATGAGATTTGTTACTGCTTAGGACTTTGAGTAGACTTGTTGTATGTGACCCAACTTTCTTAGCACTTTCTATTAATATAACAGTTTGATTCAAAGATCTGTTGCTAATTTTTTATTTTTTATTTTTTACATTTGTCTGCTACACTTCATATTGCAGGGATAATGTCACAACAATGTTTTTCTAGTTCCAATAGCTCTAGTGACAGTGATGATGATGAAGATGATTATGCAGCGATACTTATGATTATTGCTGCATGTGTATTGATGGATGACATAGAGAGGACTCCATGTAGAACCTCAATCCTTTCAGGTAAGGATTATATAACTGAAGTGTTGAACGGAAATAGTGCTAGGTGTTATGAATCCTTTAGGATGGTGTCACGTGTGTTCAAAAGTCTATGTGAGACATTGAAGGGCTTAGAAATGTTAAAAGATACAAGACATGTTCAAGTGGAGGAACAATTAGCAATGGGTCTCCTAGTTCTCACGCATAGATTAACACACCGTGTAATTTCTGAGCGGTTTTAGCATTCTACTAGAACTGTACATAATTGTGCGAAGCGTATGGTACGTGCACTTGTGCGGTTCGGACGCGAAATAATAAAGCCAGTTAATAAAGGACCAGTGCAACCATAAATATTGGGAAATCCAAAATGGTATCCATATTTTGAGGTATGATTGGTAGTTGTACAAAATTATAAATTAATGACTGTAGTTATTTTTATAAATTATGTAATAATATTACATTCTTGGTGATAGAAATGTCTAGGTTCTATAGATGGAACGCATTTGGTAGCTTGGGCACCTGCATCAAAGCAAACTACATTTCGTGGTAGAAAAGGAGGAATGGTGACTCAAAATGTCATGGCGGTTTGCTCGCATGACATGATGTTTACATTCGTATATGCGGGTTGGGAAGGAAGTGCGAATGATTCTCGCATATTCTTAGATGCACTTTCAAAGCCTGAAATTCGGTTTCCCATGCCACCCGAAGGTTAGAGCATTCGATTAAACTTAATTTAAATTATTTATTAACTTAGCGTATTCATATTTAATTTAAATCAATAAGTTAGTACTTCTTTAAGTATAGTCAATTTCTCGAATGAATAGGTCATTACTATGTTGTTGATGGTGGTTACCCAAATGTACCTGGTTTTTTGGCACCATACCGCGGGGAGGCCTATCACTTGAATGAGTTTCGTGGCCAAGGACGAATACAAAATAAGCAAAGCTCTATTTAATTATCGACACTCATCATTGCGGAATGTGATTGAGAGATGCTTTGGACTTTTAGGCGAGATTTCCAATTCTAAAGTTCATTAATGCTTACCCATTGGTTAGACAAAGCCAAATTCCTATTGCATGTTGTGCATTACACAATTTCATACGGTTGAAAGACATGGATGATCAATTAGCTAGCATGTACGCCATGCAAGATATGATTTTGGATGATGATGGTGGAAGCACTAGTGGAGTTGGAAATGATATCATACAATTAGATATGAGTCAACAACATCAAATGCTACAAGTGCGTGAAGACATTGCAAATGCAATATGGGCAAATTATAATCATTGATGATGTACTCAATTTTATTTGTAATGTTTTGTAATAACATTTTGTCATGACATAACTTAGTCTTAATTAATTGTTAGTCTTTTTATTTATTTTAATTTTTTTGTGTGTGTATATATAGAGTACATAATTAACTAATTGGAAAATGAATTTCGAAAACCAGTACTGGTAAAACAAGTTTTCAAAACTAAAAAATTAAAAACAGAGAATGGAAAACAGAAAACAGAAAACATAAAACAATTTTCTGTTGGTAAACAGGCCCTCAGTGTTTCTATACACTTCTCATGCACTCTGTACAACAAAATGGCTACAAGATGGGCTATTTATAGCCCCAGGGCAGTTACAGACCAACTGTCTTAGTCAAGTTTACTAGAGTTAAGCCAACCATGGCTAAAACCCAAGTCAACTCCATAACCGACGCCTAATTGGTCGAAAATTCGTCCATCAATTGAAATTGTCAAAAAATTCGCAAAACTACCCAACCGCCGAGAATCTGCACCATGGTCCAACAAGCGTGCACTGCTCTGGTCCTTGGTTTGCATTTTCTCATCATTGGTCCATGGTTTGCACCATCCGTCGCACAAATTTGTGCCAAGACTGCCCACCTTGATTCGCTCCCATGTCGCTCCACATCGACATGCATTTTCCCTCGTTGGTGAGCCAATCACTTAATCGTGCCCTGCATTTCTTACAACGATACGAGTGAATCTGAATCGCACCGCAACGACCAGCAAATCAACACACGGGACCCACGCTAATTCACACTAACTCACCTTTAGATTATAACTGCTGAGATCAACTCCCAAGTCTCGAACCAACTTGAACCATCTTCGGACCCTTCTGCGCCAAACCCCGCAATAATGAACCTTGCCACCAACAAGGTAACCACCCTAGCCAAAACCAGGCCAAGCGTCTCTTAAGCTACCAATGACTTGAACCTGAGCTTCTTCTACCAAGCCATCTTCCTAGCGACTTAGTCAACCGACTAACCAAGTCGACTAGCCCCTAAGCCATGCCGCCCTCATGACTTAGCCATAGCAGAACCCTTGCCACGCCAAAAATCATGGCTTTTAGCCAAACCAAAGCCAAAACCAAACCCACTAAAAATGCGATTGTAATAGTAACTCAGGCTCATGAAATTATAATTTAACTCAAAGTAGAAACGATAGCAGTTATTAAGTGGGAAAAATGTTTCTTTGTGCATGTATTACATTCTGAGAAGTAGAAAAACAAGTGGGCAACCATGATTTCCTTATAGTGTGGATATTTGATTCAAATTATATAACATAACTAAGATTATATTTACTTGGAAATACAAGATTTTTATGTTTGATTTATGTTATGTAATTTTCCAAGGGAATGCAACTTAAATTTCACACAATATTTGTAGTTATTTGAAAGGAATGTGAGATACCCTTCCGCTCCTTAGGTGTTCTCGCTATTAGATGAATAAGGGCTAGTTAGAGTTTCTCTCTATGCCTTATGTTTATTTTGGATTATGTGGCTAGTAGCTTATTAGCTTCTGTATAAATAGGGTTCCTTCCTATACAACAACATACGAATACACACTATTCTTTTTAGCTTTCAACACTTAACATGGTATCAGAGCCTAGGAAATTAGAATGGTTGCCTGGGGTGGGTTTGGAAGCAGCGGTGACGCCGCTACGGGGAGTTTGGTCACCGTCGGAGATTCCACGCACTGTCACGCGCCACTATCAACGAGCAACTCTGCCTTCACACACCGACGCGTGCAGCTGTTTCCGGCGACGACACTAATCAGTTTTTGTATCCACAAAGTTGCCTCATCGTGCTGAGTCCAGGGAGGTAGGATGTGTTGAAACTTTTCAATCTGGTTGGTCCTTGTGGTGAAAGAGGTACGGGCAATAATTTTTTTTTTCTGGGTGAAGTTCTGTTCATTTATTAAATCTATTGGGTGAAGTTTAAATGGTACAAGAAAGAAATATCACTATTATTTCCACACCATCTAGATTAATTGACGTAGTTCTGCTTTAGATGAGTTTAATTTTTTTGAGTGGAGATTTTTGAATAAAGTAAATTTAGATGGTATGGGGAAGGGTGACCATCTAGATAAAGAGTGTCATACAGATGCTTCATTAGTTGTGGATTGGAAAACTACTAATAAGGCTTTACTGTCACGTATAATTAATTGCATCGATAGGAGAATTATTTTGTCCATGCAACATTGCCAAACTGTAAAGGAAGTGTGGGAGTTAGTGAACAAATGGTTTAGTGGAACAAGTAATTTGAGAAAATTATATCAGTTATCTCATGAAGTATATCGTTTTAGTCAAAAATGGTGTGAGTTTAGAGATTATTATTACAACTTTAAAAGTGTATGCGTTGCTTTGTGTGCTGCTATGCCAATAACAAATGATGTGGATGAAATGAAAAAACAATCTGACAAATTACTTGTTTTTAGTTGGATTTCTAGCCTAGATAAAGAGTATGATGTCCTTAGGTCCTAACTGTTGGGGAATAAGGACTTAGAGTCTTTGAATCAAGTATTTTCCATGCTATAAAATGATTTGGGAAATAGTGATTCGAACAAGTTCTAGGAAAGAAATGTCTTTATGTCACAAGGAAGTGGTGTGGATTCAAGTGCCTTGGTATCACAAGGAGAAAGTACTAGTGAGAGCTATGGCTATCGAGGAGGAAGTAGGACCACAAGTTTGTTTTAACTGTGGAGATCCAAGATACTTTCGAAATCAGTGTCCTAAGCCGCCAAGACAACAAGTGGCTACTAATTCGACTTCCACGTCAGAAGGTTACACTGTAGTGATGACAAATGAGGAGTTTGCGAAATTCAACCAGATGAAACTTTCTTCTTCCTTACAGTTTCCATCAAATCGAGTGCCTTCATTCGCAAATTTTGTCCAAACAGGTAATCTAGTTGCTTGTATTTCTTCTGCATCTCGGCAGTGGGTCATTGACTCAGGGTCTTCTAAGCATATGACAGGTATCTACAATATTTTTCCTATATATTTATCCATCACTTCTGGTAATACTGTTACTCTAGCAGATGGGTCTATAGCCATTGTTCAGGGTAAAGGTAGTGCCACTGTAACCTCCTCGTTAACCCTTAATTATGTGTTATACCATCCGAAGTTTTCCTTCAATTTGCTCTCTATTTGTCAAATAACTTATGACCTAAATTGTTCTGTTATGTTTTTCTCTTGCTACGTTTTGTTCTAGGATCTTTTGATGAGGAGGATTATTGGTAAAGGGGAAGGAGGTTGGCGGTCTGTACGTCTTAGAGTAGTCTACATCACTCAAGAATTTGTAGTGTGCGTCATGTGAGTTTGAAAAACATGATGCTTCCACTGAGGCTCGAACCCACTCCCATCATCCATGTGGGAGTGTAAATCAGGACATCGGGTGTCACTAGACCACAAGGTCTTTGGCTTGTTTGAGTTAATTCATTATGATGTTTGGGGTCCATGTCGAGTTACATCAAAAAATGGTTTCCGATATTTTGAAACCTTTGTTGATGACTTCTCTAGATGTACTTGGTTGTATCTCATGAAATCTATGGATGAATTGTTTGATGTTTTTCAAAATTATTGTGCTGAAATTAAAACTCAGTTTAATAAGATTATACAGTGTTTGAGAAGTGATAATGCTCAAGATTATTTCCTTAAGTCTTTATCCAGCTTTATGAGTCAAAATGGTATCATACATGATACATCAAGCTTCGTGTAGTTATACCTCCCCCCCCCCTCCCTAAGTAAAATGGTGTCGCAGAAAGAAACAACCGCTATCTTTTGGAGATTGCTCATGCCTTTTTATTCCATATGAAAGTACCTAAAGTGTTTTGGGCAGATGTTGTTCAAACAACTGGTTTCTTCATTAACAGGATGCCTTCTTCCGTACTCCATGGTCAAATCCCATATTCAGTTGTGTATCCATCTAAGATTTTGTTCTCCTATTCCTTAAGGTTTTCGGTTGTACGTGTTTTGTATAGGATGTTCATCCACTAAGGGGAAAGCTTGATCCTAAATCCCTTAAGTGTATCTTCCTAGGGTATTCTCGAACGCAAAAAGGTATAGGTGTTACTCTCCTGATTTTGGAAGGTATTTGGTTTTAGCTGATGTCACTTTTTTTTAGGAAACTATGTTTTCTGATAGTATTTTCAGGGGTAGGCCTCCAGTAGTAGAAGATGATTTTCTTACCTATACTATCACTATTTCTCACAATGGAATCTATTTCTAGAGTTATACCTCCCGTTACGCAAGTGTATTCTAGGCGGCCCCAGGATGTGGTCACATCAACAGTTGCACAGGTGAATACTCTTCCCTTACCACAACCTCCGTTAAATGAACTTGATCTTCTGATTGCCCTACGGAAAGGTAAACATAGTTGCTGTCATCCCCTTTCTTCATTTGTTTCCTATAGGCGTTTGTCAGAGTCTTCTCGTAACTTTATATCCAGTTGGATTCTATGATTGTTCTATAATGTTGTGCCATGCTATGTCTCATGATGGGTGGTGATCTACTATGAAGGAAGAAATAGCAGCCCTTGAAGAAAATCAAACTTGGGCACTTGTCCGTCTCCCAGACGGGAAGTCTGCAATTGGGTGTATGCGTGTTTACATCATCAAGACAAACCCCGATGGATCAGTTCTTGGCTTAAAGTGCGCTTGGAGGCTAAAGAGTATGCACAAACTTATGGAGTTGATTCTACAGACCTTTTCTCCAATTGCCAAGTTAATTTCTATGCGGATTTTTATTTTTCTAGCTGTTATTAATGGTTGGCCGTTATACCAATTAGATGTCATAAATGCCTTTCTACATGGTGATTTGGCAAAAGAAGTGTATATAGAGCAACTACCTCAGGTTGTTGCTCAGGGAGCTAACGGGAAGGTTTGTAAGCTGAAGAAGTCATTGTTTGTGTTAAAACAGTCTCTCAGAGTGGTTTGGGAGATTCAGTAGTGTAGTGATATGATCTCATTTGTGCATATATTTCTACTTGATTTTGATTTACTTTTGGGCCTAAGTGCATTAAATTTCCATCTTCAATGCATATTTCCTTGCTTTCTCATGTAAATATGATTTTATTCTTGATTTGAGTGCTTTTATGGTGTTTGTTAGTGTTTTGAAACCATTGTAGATCAAATGCAAAAGCAAGAAAACATTTTAAGGCATGCTTGGAGTAAAAAAGGATGAAGAATGTTGATTATCAAGGCTCGACGCGTCGAGAGTTTTCAGTATGTAGCAGTTTCGACGAAGATCAAGGCTTGACGCGTCGAACCCCTGTGTCGGCGCATTGAGAATCCAATACTGTGCGAAATTTCAGCTCTGTAGAATTTTCTGTTTTACCCCTATTTGGCCTCCACTATAAAAGGCTTATTTTTCCAAAACCCTAGGACTAAGTTGCGTTTTTTGGAGACAAAAGGAGTGACTGAAAGGGTGTGTTGTCTCTTCAAGAAGTCTAAGGAGGGATACACCAACTTTTGGGAGAAGATAGCCACCTCAAAGAGCTACAAGGGTATTGGAAGAAGAAGGAAAAGCTAGAAAGGCTACATTTGGGAGAATCTCTTCCCATTTTCTTTTACTTTCTTAGTTTCTTGTAAACTCTTTAACATTTGTGTTTTGAATTCAATACTAGCTATGATTGGCTAAAACAACTTAGGGATTTTTGGGTGAAAAATGTTTATGAACCTATTATGCCTAGTTCTTCATGCTTTAATGATATATTTATATTTTGGTTTTATGACTTGTGTTGCAATTGTGATTTATATTGTTGATGCTTGTGATTAAGGATCCAAATTGCTTGTTTCATTTCTATATTTATGTCTTGATGAGAATTAGGATATAAATTAGGGCACCCACAATTGCACTTGACTATTGCTTCTTGGAAAAGAGGATTTGGTTAAGGGATTTTAAGATGCTTATTTTTGTTCTTGTATTGTTGGAGTTATGGAAATAATTCTCCTCTTGTGTGCATCTTAAACACGTGTTTAAACCTAAATTAAATATTTCACTTTAGGTTGGTAATTAGAGATGTCAAAACGGGCTTAGCCCGCCCCGCCCCACGAAAAGGACGGGGTGGGCTTCGATATTTTGGGCCCGTATTTTGGCGGGCTTTTTAGCCCGCTCCTGCCTAACCTGCGGGCATGGTGGTTTGGCAGGGGCTCGCCAAATGTATAATAAAAAGTTATTAAAATAAATAAATACTATAATAATAAATTTACAAGATTAAATATGTCTTATCAACTTGATTAAATTACTAACATTAGTGTGTGTGTGTGTCTATATGTATATATATATATATATATATATATATATATATATATTTATATATATATATATATATATATATATATATATATATATATATTTTGAATTTGGGTTTACAAATAACTGTAAACAAAAATTCAATTGTAATTAGTATATTGTATCAAAAAGTCAAAAGGCACTGCTTTATTTTCATTGTAATTAGTATATTGTATCAACTGTAACTTTTATTTTAATTTTAAATTTTAAATTTAGAACTTTTTCTGGGTCTTTATTTCTGCATGGTTAGTGATGTGTAATTGAAGAGCCAAAAAGACACTGCATTTTTTTTTTTAAATTTTCTCAAGATTTTTTTACTTTTATGGTCAATATTGAGCAGAGTGGATTTTTATAGGTTATTCCTTTGAATTTTCATTAAAATGAAATTTGATTGTCCATTTTTTCTTGGTTGAAGCTTCGATGTAGTGAAGCTCATTATGATATTATTACTATTTTTATATTAATTTTTATTTAAATTTAAAATTTTTAAAATTTGGCTAGGCTTAAGGTAGGGCGGGGCGGGCCGACCTTACATAGGCCTATATTTTGACAGGTTTTTTAGCCCGCCCCGCCGACCTGTTTCGACAGCTCTATTGGCACTAGGTGATTAAACACTTGAACGAGAAAATCCACTCTCACTCTATTGTTTTAATCAACTTGATTTCTTTATTCTCTTTAATTACTCTTACATTCGCAATCAATCAATCACCCTTTTTGCTAGGATTAGCTTCAAAAGAATTGATTATTAACTAGTGCTCGATACGCATCGCTTCCCTGTGGATTGATAACCCGATACTCTGGGTATTTGAATTGTTTGTCATAAAATAAGCTACAATCATATAGTTACTGAGTTTGGCATGCAATGTAGTGCCTATTTTTTTTAATAAACATTCTAATTAACTGTGGCAGGGTTTTGTTAATTGCCTATGTTGATGATATAGTGATCACAGATTCACAGGTGATCATGCGAGGGGAATCGATGCATTCAAATGTTTTCTTAAAGAGAAATTTCATACAAAAGATTTGGGAGTGTTGAAGTACTTCCTTGGGATTGGGGTTGTTTTCTAAGAGAGACATATTTCTTTCACAACGGAAATATGTGCTAGATTTACTAGAAGAATCTGGGTTCTTAAGGTCGAAGCCTTATTAGACTCCTATGGACCAGAGTGTCAAGCTTGTAGCTGGTGAGGGGGAGCCTCTTGAAGATCTAGAGAGGTATAGGAGACTAGTGGGAAAGTTAAATTACCTTACTATCACTTGTCCGAATATTGCCTTTCTTGTAAGTGCGGTGAGTCAGTTCATGGCATCCCCTACAAAGTCTCATTGGGAAGTTGCAGTTCGAGTTGTAAAGTATTTGAAGAGTGCTCCTAGGAAAGGAATTTTGTATGCCAATCATGGGCATGTGAGTGCTTAGGCCTTCTCTGACACTGATTAGGCTGGGTCACCGAGTGACAAGAGGTCGACAACAGGATATTGTGTGTTCCTTGGTGGAAATCTAGTGCCGTGGAAGAGTAAGAAATAGAGTGTTGTGCCCTACTCTAGTGCAGAATCAGAGTATAGAGCAATAGCCCATGTGGCCTGTGAGGTGATGTGGTTGTGTAATGTTATTGGGGAGGTTGGTGTAGAGTGAATAAACTAGTTCCTTTGTGGTGTGACAATAAAGTTGATATGCACATTTCGAATAATCTTGTGTTTCATGAGCGTACTAAACATATTGAAGTAGATTGTCACTTTGTGTGGGACAAGATTCAACAAGGGCTACTCTCTATTGTTCATGTTCAAACTGGTGATCAACTCGTAGATCTGTTTACAAAAAGTCTTAGAAGGTAGCAACCATAGTATCCCTAAAGAACAGGAATTTTGTAGGTTTATCCGTCACCCGTCGTCCAACCACTAGAAACTCATGCTCGACTACTTTGTTATCCATCTGAACACACTCAAGCCGTTGCAACCCATCCCCATCATCAAGATCAGCAAGGGTAAGGTTTGCCAACGTGCGATCAATATCCTGAGACGTAGAGAACGAAGTCAACGAACAAACAAACCCTAGGACAGAAGTCAAAACAGCGAGAGGGAGAGAAACTCGTGAACCCTAGCCGACTCTACAAGGACATTTAGTTCTTCAATTATAAATTTTTTCATAAAAAATAAAAATAAAAATATAGCGGGTCAATAGACTTTGTATAAAAAATATCGAAATGTCATTGTATTTAACGATATTTCAAGAAATTTGTTAATAGAGAATAAAAATGGTCATGCCACAATAATACTAGGACCAAAAGAAATATTCTTAAAAAAAAGTAAAACTATGTTTTCAAAAAAAAAAAACTAAAACTATAAGTAGACTGTCATTTATAAAGTTAAGACGAAAAATGAAATTAGCTCTAATCTATCTATTAATAAAAGTATTATCCTCCTTTTAAAGTTTCCCGCTCAAAGTTAGGGTCATTTTGGTAAACTCAATTATTTTATTTATTTATTAATATATTAATTAATATATTAATTAATTAATTTAATTATTATGGTTAAATGTTAGTGATTCAATTATGGTTAACCTAAAAAACTACGTTAATTTTCTATACATTAATTTCCTAATCATAATTGAATTTCCTGATTTCCTATACGTTGTTTTCCTAATAAAATTTAATACATAATTTCAAGATGTATTCTTCATCCAGTACATTAATTTCCTATACGTTAATTTCCTATTCATAATTGTCTTTCCTAATATATTTTATTTTTCTTTATATATATATCATCTTGAGAATCTGTTTATATTAGGCTATACGGATTATTATGGCAAAAGGTGTCAAAATACAAGCATAAATATTTATATTAGTTTATACGGATTATTATGTATATATATGTATATATGCACAAAGGGAAATTTAACGGAAATTATTGACTGATTTATATATGTTAATCTTTTGACTGATATATATATATATATATATATATATATTAATATATTATTATATTATATATATATATATATATATATATATATATATATATATATATATATATATATATATATATATATATATGCACACCTAAAATTAAACGAAAATTATTGACTGATTTATATATGTTAATATTTTGACTGATTATATATATGTATATATGCACAACTAAACATTTGTCTTTCTATCACATTCCACATTAATAATTTTCCTAATCTTATATATATTTATGTACCTAAAAAACTACGTTAATTTCCTAATCTTATACATAGTTATATATATATATATATATATATATATATATATATATATATATATATATATATATATATATATAT
>NC_044916.1:19425014-19429525 GCF_003576645.1 Ipomoea triloba | reverse complement strand
TATATATATATATATATATATATATTATATGCTATACATGATTTTTTCTTATTATCATCATAATTGTCTTTCCTAATATATTTTCTTTATATATATATACATATATATATATATATATATATATATATATATATATATATCATCTTATATATATTTATTTATATTATGCTATACAGAATTTTTTCTTATTATCATCATAATTGTCTTTCCTAATATATTTTCTTTATAATTTAGTCTGATTTATTATTCTACTATTACGTAAGATTATTTATCTCTTTATTATGATTCAAATATTCAAGTTTATTACATTTTAATTTATAACCATTTATAACCAAATTTCAAATGGTAATATCCTACTAAAGTGGTCAATCTTACTCCATTTTATTCATATATATATATATGCTACACCTCATGATCAATTTACATACATATTATTTTTTCTTTGTATTGTCACTCTATTCAACAATAAAGTATGGATTCAAGTCTTCTTTCTGCATCCCAACTCTCTCTTAGGACAAGAAAAACATCCATATGCCTTCGTTTAATGCGTTATTATTTTTCTAAAGAATATCAACGCACACCACTAAACCACCAAACTCTAGAATGCTTATTTCATGACTATAAGGTATGTATTGCATTATACATTATTTAAACAACAAAATTTTCTCTTTTATTGAATATCTACATAATAATTTTAATTATTGAATGATTATCAAAGGGAATTTGCATCCATTTACAAATTCCAAAAGAATATGTTCAAAAATTCAGTACCCTTTTGAGGGAAGGAAAGGTTTATGACGTTCAGAATTTCATTGTGCATACATCTCGCATGAGGTTTAAGACATGCGAGCATAAATACATCCTAAAGCAAACAATGATACGGTGATCAGTTTTTCGAATCAAGATGATTCAATCTTTCCGAAAAACATGTTTCAATTTAAGGATTTTGGATCCTTAAAGGCTCCAGGAGGTGTTGATTGTAACCAGTTGTAACACCCCAATTTTCACATCTAGGATTTATTACAAAATCCCTAATAATACAATACATTGCGGAAGCATCTAACCAGCAGAAAACTGGGTGTTACCGCCACGCTTAGGTATCTCTCCTATACCCAAACGCTAAGGCTAAACTTACAACATCAACATCCAACTTAATACATATGGGAATAATTCTTCCAGGGTGTCTATTCTAGGATAGAGTAGACATCAACCTCAACTTCCATCCTATTCAGAGCTCACGCTAGACAATATCTGTTAAAAAAAAACACACATTGAAGTGTAGTTAGCACGACGGCTAAGTAAGAGAATCCATGGTCACCCAAAATTCAACAAAGGTTTTTAAAACACGTCTCTTGAGACAAAATCATTTCTTTCTCAAGGTCGTTACAGAGTAACCATTTTCTCATCTTTAAAACCTCCTTAGTTTCATATTAGTAAGCGTGAGGCCTTTGGAGTATTCTCATAACTCCCTCTCTGACCACTTGGATCATCGAACTCGGGTTCAGTGGTCATCGCCCGGTCTAACACTGATCCCTTGGACGCCAGGTTCGTTAAAACGACACATGCCCGGGCGACAAATAGACTTCGCCTTGCAGTATGAACTAATCATACAATATAACATAACGACCACTGGGCAACGACACTTAAAGCCACCCGTGGGTCAATCAAGGTCCTCCTCAACTTTAGAAACTAAGGTTTTGAAAACATGATCCTTCCTTCAGTTTTCCTTCAAAAATAAGGCTTTGACAACCTATTTACCAAAATAGCATACGTTCTTCAACGTAAGTTTTTATAAACATTTTTGGATACACTTCATATTCATGTCTCATACTTGAAGTCAATCTACCTCCTTTACCAAGTCCAAAAGTTTCCTTTTCCTCTTCAAGCACTTTGATAGTATCCTTATTACCATTCAATCTATTCATCCAGCCATTAAAGCTTAATTACTATCATCAGTCCTTAATCACTACAACTTCCACCATCATCAACACCAAGTCATAAAACCTTGATAACTATCATCAGTCCTTAATCACTACAATTAAAGCTTAATTACCTCCTGAACTCCACTGTTAATCCATCATAAATCCAAATCAAATAGAGAGAACCCAGCTCTCACAATAATAATATAAATTTCTAAGAGGTAAAGTCATTGCCTAACCATAATCCAAAATCATTCAACAACTATTTCCTCAATAATATCGTAATATCATCACTACTCAAAATTCCTTTAAATCACAACTTATTCACCAATAGAGAGATTTCCAACTCTCATCATCATAATCATAATAATCCCTTAGGATCATTATAACCTCATCATCTAAACATCGATAACAATAGTCAAAGCTTACACCATTAGATCATCATAATCATAGCTTATGTCTATAACCTTCATTATCATAATCACCATTTAATCTGTCATAGCTTATGTCTATCACCCTCATATCCATAATCACTAATTAATCATAGCTTATATCTATAACCTTCATATCCATAATCACCAATTAATCATAGCTTATATCTATAACCTTCATATCCATAATCACCAATTAATAGCTTATATCTATAACCTTCATATCCATAATCACCAATTAATCGCTTATATCTATAACCTTCATATCCATAATCACCAATTAATCATAGCTTATATTAACCTTCATATCCATAATCACCAATTAATCATAGCTTATATATATAACCTTCATATCCATAATCACCAATTAATCATAGCTTATATCTATAACCTTCATGTCCATAATCACCAATTAATCATAGCTTATATCTATAACCTTCATATCCATAATCACCAATTAATCATAGCTTATATCTATAACCTTCATGTCCATAATCACCAATTAATCATAGCTTATATCTATAACCTTCATATCCATAATCACCAATTAATCATAGCTTATATCTATAACCTTCATATCCATAATTATTATGAGTACACATATGTAAGTATATCCATATTTTTCAACACAAAGCTCATAAATCCCTATCTCAACTATCAATCATCAAATCTTGAGCTCATAAATCCCTATCTCAACTATCAATCATCAAATCTTGAGTGACAAAACCAACATCTCAACTATCAATCATCAAATCTTGAGTGACAAAACCAACTTAAGAACTATCAATCATCAAATCTTGAGTGACAAAACCAACTTAAGAGATTTCTTACCTTCCGGGTTTCTAATTTCGTAGAAGATCCTTGGAGTTGATTTTCTCCAATTTCACCTTAAAACCCTAAAATTTCATGAACAACATAACACATGATTTTAAGAAATCTTAACTTAGATTCTTGTTCTAGGATGAAAAATAAAGCTATCTACCGAATAAAATTGGAGTTTTACCGAATATTTTGAGACTTGTGTAGAAATCTTGGCTATGGAAGCTAGCTTTAATGGAGGAAAAATGGTGAAGATCACTCTCTCTCTCTCTCTCTTTCTCACGAAATTGATGGATGAAGAAATGAAATGGAAGAAATGAAACTTCTTCCTTCCTAACATATATATATATATACACGTAATATTATATATAATAATAATAATAATAATAATAATAATAATAATAATAATAATAAAATATATGGAATGCTTATTCAAACTCATCTCTTAAAATTAATATTTTAATCATATCGTAAAAATTGTGACACTTGTCACTACCTTGTGGTGGGTAAGGGAAAATATCTTCTTTTGGACTGTTCAGGATTAAAACAGATGAATTCTCGGTAGAAAATAATTTAATTCCAATAATTTTCGAAACCAAAAATTTATCCCAGACTGAAACTTAAAATTGGGCTAGGTTCGGTACACCGCGAAATTTCGCGATGTACGATCAAAAATAAATTTTTGCTGCTATGGGCTAATTTAATTAAATAGGAAATTCCAGAATACTAGTATGGTGTCTAAAAATCCATTTTCTATGACAAACGGGTCCGAATACTAGCTCCAAAATTTTTTGCGGTTCGTGACCGGGACGTACGATCGCAGCTTAATAACAACTATACTCACTTATAAAAATTCTTTTGAAATATCTGAAGATCATAACGTATGAATATCAACGCCTTAGGATAAAATAATAATGTTAGGAAAATACGGGGTATTACACCAGTTAATTGGTAAGTTACCATTCCAATGTCGTTTTATATTTAATGTTATACAAATCCTATGTCATGTTAATGTATTTATTATGTTCACAGATTTAATTGGTCGTGTCGTTTCCATTCATCAGCCAAAAGATATTCAAGTTAAACAAAATTCCCAAAGGTTGATTGATTTTGTTATTGAGGATTGCAGGTATGCAGTTTTGTAATTTGTTATGCCTTATTATTTTATTTCAAAATACAAAAATAATATATTGACAGTAAACATTCTTTTGTAAATAATATTAAAGGTTACATTAAGCATAATATCCAATTTACAATGTTCAGTGAAAGTCGATTGCATTAAGCATGATATCCAAACATGTGTAAACATATATCCTTTATTATTACAAAATTAATTTGTTTT